>NW_020946997.1:0-27253 GCF_900497805.2 Vombatus ursinus | reverse complement strand
CCTCATCTGTAAAATGGGGACAATAATACTTGTACTTTCCCTCAGTTCCCTCATCTGTAAAATAGGAACAATAATACTTGTACTTTCCCTCAGTTTCCTCATCTGTAAAATAGGAACAATAATACTTGTAAGTAGATTCCCTCAGTTTCCTCATCTGTAAAATGAGGACAATAATACCTGAACTATCTACCTTGAAAAGTTGTTTTGAGAAACAAATAAAATAATGAATGCTGAGTACTTTGTAAACTATAAAACCCTATATAAACCTTAGCTATTGTCCCTGTTACCTCCCTCTGTGGGCCTCAGTTTCCTTATCCTAGAACGGGATGGCATCTTGAAGTCCCTGCCAGCTCTGAACCTGCTATGATCCTCAGATCTCTAAATCTTAGGAACTTATAGATGGAATAACATAAATAAACAAGTAGTGAGACAGTAAGTTCAGAGGAAAGAGAGATCCCTTCCAGGCATGGAGGCTGCCTGGAGGAGGTGTTGGTATTTGAGTACCTCGAGGATGATATAGGTTTCTGACAAGCGGAGTTGGGGGGGCATTCAATCATCGAATCCAGTCTTGGAAGGGACCTTCAAAGTCACCTAGTCCAAGCTCCCCTCATTTTGTAGATGAGGAAACTGAGGCTCAAAGAGATCAGATGGCTTGTCTAAGGTCACAATGCCAGGATTCTCACTGAGCTCCTGTGACTCCAAGTCAATTGTTTTTTCCATGACACCATGCCCACCAATTTGCAGGGCCCGAGTAGGACTGCACTTATAACCTGTCTGTATGTCTGCCTCCCAAATTAAAACAAAACAAAACAAACAAAAAAAAACCCTAAGATTCCTTTTTGCCAGGAAGCCAGCTCTAGTTTTACCCTGAGCCAGGAGGAGTGGGATCCCGGAGACCAGTGTCTCCTAGGAACTGGCTGGGAAAGAGGCACGATGGTCTCTGAGATAAAATGGGAGAATCCAGGGGAGAGGGGGGAGGGGAGAGCTGTCCATCTTGTCTCCTTAGCAGGCAAACTGTGAGAATGAGAGCCAGCAGCTTCTCGTCTGTGTGCTGTGAGCTCCTGGCAAATCTGGAATGATAATGAAGGCTCTCATCCCCGTTACCCACCAGCCTATCACCCTGCTGGGCTCTGCAGAGACAGAAGCCAAAAGCTGCTCCTCCCAGAATCCTGAGCTGGGCCCTGAAGGGAGCTTAAGGCAGGGGGTGGTAAGGAGGGGGGCTGGGGGGAGCTGAGCACAGACCCCTTCTGTCCCTCAAGCTTTCTTCCTCCCCAGCTCTCTGAGTCAACGGACCTCAGGGGCACATGGCAAAGCTCATCCCTTCTCCCAGGCTGAAGGACTCAGAAAGCCAGAGGTTAGAAGGGCTGTGATTAGGGAGTTGGCAGATTCCAGCCAAACCAGGGTTGTGTTTCTCTCTCACGCTCTCTCTCTCTCTCTCTCTCTCTCTCTCCTTTTTTTTTTTTTTTTAAAGAAGAAACGTTCCTGTACTCGCACCCAGAGGCTTTTGCAGAAGGCGGCTGTTCAAGAAATGGAAAAACAAGTCAATGTGAAAGAAGGAAAGGAATAAGCTACATGTCACTGGAAAAAAAAAATTCCTAAGGGAGCCTCTGGCCTAAGACAGCTTGGGGAAAGTCTCATGACCTCTGTGAGCCTCATTCTCCTCATCTGTAAAATGGGCAGCTTGACTAAGGTCCCTTCTCCCTCTGACATTCCATGTTCTAAGGCCCCTCCCGACTCTAATATTCCCTGTTAGAGACTTCCTTCCATACCTAACTTTCAGTATTCCAGCATGCTATAATGGACCCTATACATTCTGCCATTCTCTGTTCTAAAACCCCTCCTGGCTCTGATGTTCTTTGTTTTACCATTCCGCTGGCTGTAACGTTTGATGTTCTAAGACTCCTTCCACCTTAACATTTCTGTTTTAGCATACCATACTGTGAAGGTAACCTTCCAGCTCTGACATTCTGGGTGCTGATACTTAATCGGTCAACAATCATTTATGAAGCACCTACTATGTGCTCAGGCATTGTGTTAAGCACCTGGGATACAAAGAAAGGCCATCGACAGTCCTCCCGGTCTCATGGGAAAGACAACATGCATACAACTATGTCCAAACGAGATATATACAGGATAAATCATATCTAATCAACGCAGGGAAGGTGCAGCATGGAGGGGGAAATCTCAATAGTCCATATTCTAAGGCAGACATTGACTACGTTCCAACATTTTATATTCCAAGGCCCCGCCCAGCTCTGATAGTCTATGCTCTAAGGACCCTTTCCAATGCTAACATTTCAAGGCTCTATGACACATAGCCTCCTTGTTAAGCTAAAGTTGGGGGAAGGGGAGAGGTGAAGGGGAAGAGGTTTCAGGTAGGGGAGATAAAGGCAAGCTAGTAGATAAGAAGCCCCGGAATGTGTCCCCGGCTCAGGCCAGCACCGAGGGCCCAAGGGCACACTGGTTTGTGTTCCTTGATCGCCCCTGGGGCCATCACTTCCCAGGGTGAACAAGGAAGAAAGGGGAGGGAGGGAGGGAGAGAGCCCCCTGCCTCTACTGGCTGAGCTTCCCTCCTCCCTCTCCCCTCTTCCCTCCCCCATGCAGGCACTGCTGGTGTCCAGAGCTTGCTTTTCTCCGAGGAGCTGAGTCCCAGAGCTGGGATACTGGATGAGTGTGAACCCAGGGATTTGGGGAGGGGGAGGGCGTTTGGAGCCCCATGCACGTGTGCGTGCCCGCCAGCCTGCCTTTACGATTATTGCGTAACCTCGGTTCGATGCGCGGTTTTCTCCCCAGACAAAAGAAAGTGCCCCAACCCTAGTGACAGGCTTGTACTCGTCCCAGTGGCAGAAGAATGTTGCCCTGGCTGGCCTGCCCGCCTGCCCAGAAGGGCCTGCCTCACCCTTTCCCAGTGGCAGGGCTCACCTGGTTTCACGGTCGAGTGGAAGCTGAAGGTGACTACATCATGGCAAGCTTCCTTACCTGAGCCTGGGCCCCTCAGGGCTTACACAGCATCGGTCTGGTGCTCTGACAAGCCACGGTGGGGAGCCAGGATGGGGCTTAGGTCTCCTCTCTCCAGAATGTCGTTCCAAGCACCGAGCCACCCCCCTCAACCTCCTGTGGGCTCCTGTCCCCAGGAGGCTCTTGTCCTGTAGGCTACTAGGACTTGGAACTGGAAGTCCCAAGGCCTGGGTCCCAGTCAGCTTTCTGAAGGACCTCAGTAATGTCATCTCTCTCTCTGATCCTCAGTTTCCTCATCTTTAGAATGGGCTTACTACTCTTTGTACTAGTGACAGAATGAGATAATCAAACAGGTAGGTAACCCAATGGCTAGAGTGCTGGAGCTGGAGCCAGGAAGACCTGGGTTCAAATCCAGCCTTAGTCACTGGCTCTATGACCCTGGGCAAGTTACATTAACCTCTGCCTCAGTTTCCCCATCTGCAAAATGACAACAGCCCCTACCTCCAGGGTTGTTGTGAGGAAAAATGAGACCATATTTGTAAGGAGCTTTGTAAACCTCAAAGTGCTATAAAAATGCTAGCTATTATTATGAATGAACTCATAGGGTCGTCATGAAAACCCAATTAAATAACAGATGAGAAATTGTTTTTGAGTCACGTAGAGGGAATGTGGGAGGAAGAGCAGTGGAGCTATGATCAGGAGAGGCCTGGGTTCGAATCTCGGTGCCAACGTCTCCTAGCTATGTTAACATGGGTGAGTTTTTTTTTTTTTTTAACCTTTCTGTGCCTGTTTCCTCATCTGTGAAATGTGGATGGTAATCCTTGGCCCAACCTACTTCACAAGGTTATTGGGAGAAAAATGCTTTATTAACCCTGAAGCTTCAGTAGTGCAAGCCACCATTATTTTAATACAGGCCTACAGGGCTCAATTTCCTCATCTGTAAAATGAGCTGGAGAAGGAAATGGCAAGCTATTCCAGTCTCTTTGCCAAGAAAACCCCAAAAGGGGTCACAAAAATTTGGACACCGCTGAAACAACTGAACGACAGCAGACACTGGGTTTGGTAATGAACCAGTTGTTCATTTAACACATTGATTGATATATATCTATATCTATATATAGATATATGTATATATTATGTACATATATACACACACATACCCACTATGCGCTAACCATTATGCCTTGCTTAGTGCTGGGAGAGACCTTGGTGGTCATGTAGGCCCTCCCCCTTATTTTTACAGATGAGAACACTGAGGGTCAGAAAGGGAAGTGATTTGCCTGAGGCAGCAGGGCAGGAGCCAGGGGTAGGATCTGACCCCAGGGCCAGCATGCTTCATCCTCTGCAATGGGGCCTCCTTGACAATGGTGTTTTTCTTCCAGGACATCACCTGGGCACCAATTGTCTACTAATCTGGCCTATACAGAAAGAAACTCAGAAAAAAAAAATCAACAGATGCTGAAGTTCTCCTCCAAAATAGCTGCCTTCAAACAACTGGAAATCGAGTCAGGGAATCTGGGGAGACTGGGAGAAGAGGGGAAGGAGTCAGGGGACCTGGGGCTGTACCCTGACTCTGTTACTTACTACCTGTGTGACCTTAAACAAGTCATTTAACCTTTATGGGCCTCAGTTTCTTCACCTGTAAAATGGTGGTAGGGGGGGGTTGTGGTTGATTCCAACTCTCCACCACTCCATTTGGCGTTTTCTTGGCCAAGATCCTAGAGTGGTTTGCCATTTCCTTCTGCAGCTCATTTGACAGATGGGGAAACTGAGGGAAACAGGGTGAAGTGACTTGCCCACGGTCACACAGCTAGTGCGTGTCTGAGGCTGGATTTGAACTCAGATCTTCCTGACTTCAGGCCCAGCATTCTATGTACTGTGCCACTTAGCTGTCTACCCCTATAGAAGGAAGGAAATTGAAATATATAGCCTTAGAGATTCCTTCCAACTCTAAATCTATGATCTAGAAAATTACAGCTGGAGGCAGCTAGATGGTACAGAAGACCTGAGTTCAAATCCAGCCTCAGACACTTCCTGGTTGGGCTAGTCATTTCACCTCTTCCTGCCTCAGTTTCCTCAACTATAAAATGGGGATCATAATAGCATCTACCTCCCAGGGTTGTTGTAAAAAATCAAAGGAGATAATACTTGCAAAAAGTGCTTGGCACATAGTAGGTGCTTAATAAATACTTGTTTTCTTCCTTTCAAAGAGCTCTAGGCCAGGATCTTATCAAGACACCAAGTACAGAGAGGCTTGGAGGTCGGGGTGGGGTAGGCAGGGATGTAGTGAAGTGTGAGGATGGGACCACTATCAGGTCTAGCTGATTTAAGAGCAGGGAGCCCTGGATTCGAATCCCACCTCTGTTGCTTTCTACTTGCATGATCTCCTGCCAGTCAATCTCTCACACTCCTCTCTCTGGGCTTTATTGCAGGAGGACATATGCTAATGATGACAGTGGACATTTGGTTTACAAAGTGCTTTCTAAGCATTATTTCATTTGCTGTTCACAACAACCCTGAGCTACAGGTGATACCATCATCCCCCTTTCACAAATGAGGAAGTGGGCTTAAGAGATGGAAAATGACTTGTCCAGAGTCACTCAGCCAGTAGACATGTCCTTTGACGTCTCTAATAGCTCTAAATCTGTGATCCCCTAATCAGAAGTGGAGGCACAGCCCTGGACAAAGCAAGAGGGAGGAAAAACTCAGTGGGCTGATGCTGTTACTAGAGCCATGGAATGATAATGGTGGCAATGACCTGAGGACACAGTGTGTCAGCACTGGGCAGGGTTGGGAGGAGATCTTAGAACATGGAATGTCAGAGTCAAGAGGGGGCCTTAGACTATGGAATATCAGGTTTGGAAGGGCCCTTAGAAAAGAAAATGTCGGAGCTGGGAAGGGCCTTAAAACACAGGATGTCAGAGGTGGGAGGGCTCTTAGAATTCAGAATGTCTGAGCAGGGAGGGGCCTTAGAACAGAGAATGTCAGGACTGGGAGGGACCTTAGAACACAGATTGTCAGAGCTGGGAGGAGCCTGAGAAAAGAAAATATCAGAGCTGGAAGGGCCTTGGAACACAGGATGTCAAAGCTGAGAGCCTTTAGAATACAGAGTATCAGAGTTGAGAGGACCCTTAAAACACAGACTGTCAGAGCTGGGAGGGGCCTTAGAACACAGAATGTCAGAACTAGGAAGGACCTTAGAACACAGATTGTCAGGGCTGGGAGGGGCCTTGGAAGTCTAATTCACTAGTCCCTTGGATTTCTCTGGGAGCCACACCCTACCAGCTTCTCCCCTGAGGCCTCCCTGGCCTTCCCACTCCTGACTCAGGCCTTTCTTTCCTGGAGCCAAGTGGTGCTGGGAGAAAGCAAAGCCTGGCTGGGAGGGGCCCCAGAGCTGGGTCCCTTGGCCCACTGAGCTAAGGAAGCCCCACCCTGAACTAAAGCTGTATTTGTGGGGCACCAGGAACCTCCTCTCCTCTATATGCCTGAGTTTTGTTTTGTTTTTTCTTACCACCTGAGCCTCCCAGAAACTATTGGAGGTGGGAAGTGAGTTGGGGGGAGGGGGAGGGCAAGGCAAGGGGGAAGAAAAAGGGGGAGAGAGGTACAGTGAGACAGACAGGAGAGAGAGCTAGGGAGAAGAGAGAGAAAAAGAGAGAGGAAGAGAGAAGAGAGAAAAAGAGGAAAAGAGAGACAGAGAAAGGAAGAGAAAGGGAGGACAGAGAAAGAGGAGAAGAAGAAAGGCAGGGAAAGAGAGAGTGAGACAGAAAGGGAGGGAGGGAGGCTACCAAGGTCCTCCGGGGAGCACTGTAGGGGGGGTAACCTTGAGAACTATGCAGAAAGCAGCCACTCGACCTAGTTAACACCAAGCCTGGCCAAGGTCCCAAGCTCCCAACTCCCAGTGCCCCGCCTGGATTAGGTGACTTCTCCATAGGTAAAACTTCCCCTTGATAAGGGAGGGAAGGCCGGGTCAGAACTCTGACCCATTCCTAGCATTGATTGTTGGGGGCAGGGAGGACATGGGGGGGGGCATATTTGGTTGCTGTCCATATTTTCCCAACCTGATTGCCATTTAAAAAAATTCAAGGCAATTTAGACCGTTAAAGTTAAATTCAACCTCTGAAGGAACCAGCTAGTTCCTTCACCAATAATTAAGCAAAAACACCACCTTACATCTGTTCAAGTCTTTATATTTTATGAAACACTTTCACTTGGTAGAAGTCTTAAGTAGTTGATGGGAAGCTGGGTCCGAGAGTGAGGAGGACCTGAGTTCAAATCCTATCTCCAGTACTTAATGGCTGTGTTACCCTGGGCAAGTTCTTTAACCTCTCTGAGCATCAGTTCATTCAGCCATGAAATGGGGTTTAGGCTATCTAGGTGGCTTTTGAGGTTCCTTCCGTCCCTAGGGTTAGGATCCTGTGTCGTGGATTCACATCTCCCCTCCAATGCTCATTAGCTATGTGACTTGAGGCAGCTAACTGAAGTCCTGGATAGAGGGCCAGGCGTGGAGTCAGGAAGACCCAAGTTCAAATCCTGTCCCCAACACTTCCTAACTGTGTGACCCTGAGTAAATCCCTTCACTTGTTTGCCTCAGTTTCCTCATCTTTAAAGTGGGGATAGTAATGGCACCTACCCACCTACCTTGCAGGGCTGTTGTGTGATTCAAATTGGATAATATATATGAAGTATTTTACAAATTAGCACTCTATTATCTGCCTCACTAAGTCATCTAGGGCTAAAGGAGACCTTGGAAGCTGTCTAGCCCACCCCTCTCATTTTGGAGGAAATGGAGTCACTCAAAAGTTAAGGAAATTGCCTAAGGTCAGTAGACGGTGGGATTTGAACCCAGGTCCTCCAGACCCCATATTCTTTTTCCCTTGTACCAACTAGAGTTCAAATGAAGCCATCTATAGCCTTGCAAACCTAAATTTCAATTATTTTTTTTACTATTGATCCTTCTGAAACCTCTTTGAGGGAGGTGAGGTAAAGGCAAGGGCTATTCTCCCCATTTTACAGATGAGAAAACTGAGGCCAAGAGAGGGAAAAGTGAATTGGTCAAGGTCACACAGCCTCCAGCCCAGGCCTTCTGATCCCAAATCCAATATTCTTTCTACTTGGCTTTGTTGTTCAGTCCTGTCTGACTCTCCTGGACCCCATTTGGGGTTCTCTTGGCAAAGATACTGGACGGGTTTGTCATTTCCTTCTCCAGCTCATTTGACAGATGAGGAAACTGAGGCAAACAGGGTGAAGTGACTTGCCCAGGGTCACACAGCTGGCGAGTATCTGAGGCTGGATTTGTACTCAAAACTCCAAGCCAGGCGCTCTCCCCACTGTGCCAGTTACCTGCCTCTACTCCACTTTAGAAAACCCTAAAATCATGGGGCAGGGTAGGCTTTCAGAGATTAGCTAGGCCTCCAGTCCAACTGTAGTGGAAAGAGCACTGAATGAGAAGGCCGGAAGAAGTGGGTTCTCCTCTCAGCTCTGCTTCTTACTGGTTGTGTGACTTTGAGCAAGTCACTGTCCCCGCCTCGGTTTCTATGGCTATAATCTAAAGGGATCAGACCTCTCAACCTGGACTGTCCCTGCTCTAAATCCTACCATGTAGTGAATAAAGCTTCGGACCTGGAGTCTGGAAGAACTGAATTCAAACCTTAGCTCAAAATCTTCCTGCCTGTGTCATCCTTCACCTCTCTGAGCCTCAGTTTTCCCATCTATAAAATGGGAAGGGAATAAGCTTTCCTATAATGCCTACTATGAGCCAGGCGCTGCACTGAGCACTTTACAATGATTCTCATTTGATTTTCACAACCCTTTAAGGTTGGTGCTGTTATTGTCCCCGTTTTTTCAGAAGAGAAAACTGAGGCAGACAGAGGTTAAGTGACTTGCCCAGAATCATATAACTACTAAGTGTCTCAGGCTGGATTTGAACTCAAGTCTTCCTAACTCCAGGCCCAGTGCTCTATCCATTGTGCCTAGGGTAAAGAAGGCAACCTTATGATGCCCCAAATCAACTTTATATGTAAACTCTTATTATTTGACAGGCTCAGAAAGCATCAGTGACTTCCCTAAGATCTCACAAATACTTGTCAATCAACAAGCATTTATTAAACACCTGTTGTATGCCTGGCCCTGTGCCAGGCACCAGAGATACAGACAGAGGAAAAACCTTTACCCTCATGGAGGAAGACAACAGGTATCTATACATATATTCACACATGTATACTGTGCATGTATCTGAGCGTATACATATACATGTCCACTCAGTGTTTGTGTATGTATTCACATGTGCATGCACACATGCAGATAGATCTGTGCATGTGTGAGTGTGTCTGTATATGTGTGAAATAACATGATGGGGGGAGGAGGGCATTAGCAGGTGGGGCATCAGGAAAGGCTTCATATGGAAAGGGATGCTTGAGCTGGGTCTTTTAATACTGATTTGTAAAATTTTAGTTTATTTTTCAACTAACAAGCATTTATTTGAGCTGTCTTGAAAGGCACTAGGGAATCTGAGAGGCAGAGGTAAAAAGAGAGAGCATTTCTTCCTGAGGCCATGGGCAGAGAATCCAAGTCTCCCAAAATCCCAATCTCCGCCCACTGAGTCCTGTTGCCTTAAATCACCACCCTCCTAGGCACTGTGGGGGGATGAATATGTCGCTAGCTCTCAAGGAGGGGCTGGGGAAGGGGCTCCAGGCGGACACGCCCCGGACAACCAGAAAACAAACCAGGAATTCTGTCTGAGTGCAAGGTCATTATTAGACAGGCCCATCCGCATGGCAGGCAGGGCGTAGCCAGGGATGGGGAAGGAAGCGAGGGACAGGGCTTGGCAGGGAGCAAGATGGAGTTCCAGGTGGGGGAGCAGGGAGGCAGGCCTGAGCCAGCAGTGTGCAGCTGACAGTAAGCAGATTAGGTTGGCAGGAGCAGTGTCAGGGAGCAAGGAGCAATGAGGCTGGGCTGACTCAGAGCTCAGGCGCCTGCTAGCTAGCACTGCGGGCCAGGGCCAGGGCCTGGGGGAGGGGGAGGCAGTGGGGGAGGGAGAGGGAGGCAAAAGAGGAGGGGGAGCCAGAGGGGGGGGAAAAGGGGGGGGGGAGACACGGGGGAGGGGCAGCAGAAAGCGAAGGGAAGGCACAGGGGGAGGAGAGCTCTTCACCAGCCCCAGGCTCCTGGGCCTAGATGCTGAATCCCCAGACAGCCCAGGATTCTGACTGGGAAGAGAGAGACATTAGAACAGATACAGAGCATGAAGGGGCCTTGGGACATAGACTGTCACAGCCCAAGGGACCTTAGACGTCATCTAGTCCAATCCCCTTTTTTTTTTTTTTACAAAGTGGGAAACTGAGGCCCATAGAGGGCAAGTGACTTATCCAATATCTACATGAGGCATTTTTGTCAGAGGACTTCTAGCTCCCGGATTGTCAGACTGATTATAGATTGCTTCTTCAGCCTGCCTCCCTTCCCCCACCCCATGCTTTCCTGTAGCAAGATGAAAGACCCCAAGAATCACAGGCAGTTAAAAAAATGTAAGGGCCAATGGGGTGTAATGGAATAAGTGGACATGGGTGTAAGAATCATGGGTTCAAATCCTCACTTTGATACTGACTGGCTATGTGGCAAAGGGCAAGTCACTTTCTGTCTCTGAGCCTCAGTTTCCCCATCTATCAAACCGGGAGAATTATACCTTCATTACCTTCATAGGGTTGCTGAGAATACCTCAACATGGCGGAAAGAGCCCTGGATCTAGAGTGAAGAGGATGGCTTCCTATCCTACCTCTAACACTTACTACCTGTGTGACCTTAGACAATTTGCTTAACCTCCCTGGGCCTCAGTTTACTCATCTGTAAAAATGAGAAAATTAGAGATGTTTTCAGAAATCTCTCCCAGCCTTAAATATGACCCCCATGACCCTAAAACCTCTAAAGAATGAGAGCAGTTCTTTTTAATCTAGTCTGTCTCATTTTATAAGTGAAGGAACTGGTACTCAAGAGTCAATGGGGCATTTATTAAGCATCTACTACGTATCAGGCACTATGCTAAGTACCATGGGGATACAGAGAAAGGTAAAAGACAGTCCTTGCTCTCAAGGAGTTTGCATTCTAATGGGGGGGACAAAACACAACTAGGTAGAAAGAAGATATATACAGGATAAATTTGAATAATTAAAAAAGGGAAGGAGCTAGAATCAAGAGGAATCAGGAGAGGCTTCCTGTAGGAGGTGGGATTTTAGCTGAGACCTGAGAAGCTAGGAGGCAGAGATGAGGAGAGACAGCATTTCCAGGCATGGGGCACAGCCAGAGAAAAAGCCTGGAGTCCGGAAATGGAGATCTCTTGCTCATGGAACAGCCAGAGGTCGGTGCCATTGGATGGAAGAGTACCTGTTGGGAGTAAGATGTAAGAAGTCTGGAAAGGTGTGACCCTGGGCAAGTCACTTAACCTCAATTGCAAAAAAAAAAAAAGATAAAGATAAAAAAAGAAGTCTGGAAAGGAGTGGCGGGGATAGGCGAGGAAGGGCTTTGAACGCCAGAGGATTTTGTATTTGATCCCAGAGGTCCTAAAGAGCCACTGGAGTTTATGGAGAGGGGAAGGTCAGACCTTTGCTTATGGAAGATCAGAGAGGAGAAGATTAGTTGCAGGACCTGGGGGTGTTGAGCCTGGAAAAGAGAGGGGCGAGGGGGTCATGACTACTTGTCCCCCACTCTTTGCAGGGCTGAGGCCTGCTCAGCTTGGCTCTAAGGAGATTTCAGCTCGACATCAAGACAAACTGCCCAAATGTTTCCGCGATCCCCAGGAGGGGTGGGCTGTGACGGAGCTCCCCCCTTGTTAGCGGTCTTAGAGCAGGGCTGGGTGGGGATGCTGGAGATGGGATTCTTGGTCACTTCTGGCTCTGATGCTGTGATTTGCTCAGGGTCACGAAGGGAGTCAGAGGCAGACCTAGAATGAGAATCTAGCTCTGTGTCCAGACCTGGGCTCTGATCTTTGCTTCATGGAAGGAAGGGAGGGGAAGGGGGAAGGGGAAAAGGAAGAATCGGTGGTAGAGGGACCTAGATCTTCCCTGGTTCATCTCTCAATCAGTATTTACCTTCACCCTTCTCCCTTCTGCTAACCACCACCACCCCTAGCTTCATAATTCCGGAATTTGTAGACACTTCCTACTTTCCACTAGGTAGAAAGGGAATTAGGGCAGCTAGGTGAAGTGGAGGATAAAGCACCAGGCCTGATATCAGGAAGACCTGAGTTCAAATCCAGCCTCAGACACTTACTGGCTATGTGACCCTGGGCAAGTCACTTCACCAAGTTTGCTCAGTTTCCTCATCTGTAAAGTGAGCCAGAGAAGGAACTGGCAAACCATTCCAGTATCTTTGCCAAGAAAACTCCAAATGGGGTCACGAAGAGTCGGGCACAACTAAAGAATGACTCAACAACAGGATGGGAATTATGATCTCCATCTTGTGAATAGGTCAGTGGAGGCCCAGAAAGTCAGACTGATTTACTGAAGGTCACAGGAAGTAGGTTAGTCAAGAAGCTAGGACCAGAATCCACTTCTCCTGACTCATTCCTGGGGCTCTTCTCCCCTCCCAGACCACACGAACCATCCTGATTTTTCTTCCCAAGGCACATCTGAACTGAGCATGGGACACTGTGGAATGAACCCTGGGTTCAGCATCAGAGGACTTGGGTTTGAATGCTGGTTCTGATGTTTGCTAGCCATGTGACCTTGCGTAAATCATTTTACCTCTGTGGGCCTCAGTTTCCTCTTCAGTAGAATGAGAGGGTTGGACTAGAGGGTGTTTGAGGTTCCTTCCAGCCCTAATATCCCATGGGTTGAGGGGGAGCAGAACAGGAGTCAGTATAGGACTCTCTGCTGACCGCCCTCAAAGAGACAGTGTTTGGTCCCTGACTAATAATGCTGATATTTCTGCTTGGCATTTTGGGGTATGCAAAGCATTGATATAATTTAACATATTTGAGGAAACGTGGTACAAAGGAGAGCATGCTAGATTTGGAGTCTGAGGATGTAGGATGAAATCCTGACTACCATTTTACTCTGTGACCTTGGGCAAATCACTTAACTTCCCTGTGCCTCAGTTTACATAACTCTAAAATGAGGAGGGGTTGGGCTAGTTGACCTTGAAGGTCCCTCATGGCTAAAAATCTATGATTCTGTGCTCTCAGGGCACTCCCAGCTGACATTCTGTGTTCCAAGGGCTCTCCCACCTCTGACATCCTGTGTTCTAAGGGCCTCCCAGCTCTGACGTTTTCTAAAACTTTGATTCTTACAACAGCCCTGTGAAGCAGAATTGATTTCACAGTAGAAGAATCCCTGTGAGTCTCCTGAGCTGTCCTCCCCTGGCTCTGTGAGACCTCAGTCCAGGTAACTGAGGGTGGTAGGGCACCCTCAGACAGACTGGCAATATCAGCCCAGACTGTGAGCTTGGGGGTTGGGGGGTGGGAAGCAGTCAGGACATCCCAGGACAAGGGTGTTGGATTCTACGGAAGGCAGAATCATGTGATTTGGTGACGTGACATGTCCAAAGATCCTGGGCCCCTAGGTCCATTTGGGCAGCTATCCTCCTTGAAGGGACCCTGGGATCCTGGGTAGAAGAAGGCTTGGACCTCTCCCCTCCCCCGTCGCCAAGCCCTCAGCTCTCCTGCCCTGCCAGCCAGCCCCCGCGGCAGCTCCAGCTTGTTGTCTCTGCACTGTGCCAGGGGAGGGCAGTTTAAAAGGAAGCTGGGCACTGCTGACATTTACTAATCACAGTTCTCACCCGAGATCCACACGCTCACCGTCTGGTCTCCATGGAGACACAGCAACCTTTGCCCATTTCTTAATGGCCCCTCCAAGAGCTGAGCTCACACAGTGGTCTGACCAGAGCTCCCCGAGCCTGGCTAGCCAATGCCGCTGCCGCCGCTGGTCAAGACCTTCCTCACCCGCTACAGTCAGTCACACAGCCCGGCCTTCGGGTAGGAACCAGGCATTGGGGTGGGGCTAGGAGAAAGGGGGCCATCAAGCAGCCCCCCCCACCTTCCCCGTCTGTCTGCCCTTGCCTGGCCCTCCTGGGAGGGACAGCTGAGCTAGGGACAGATGATGAGAAAAGGAGGCTTAGCTCGGACCCCCAGGCCCACCCACCCCAGTGGCTGTCTCTGAACAGACTCTCCTGGGATCCAGAGCCTGCCTTCTGGGAAGCTGAGCTCAGGCAGTGAGGTGGGGGCTGCTCCATGGGAGGAAGGCAGGATGCCCAGGAAAGTGGAGCCGCATGAGCGGGTCCCACAGAGACAGCTAGAAAGCACTTTTAACCACCAGCTAGTCTAACCCCTTCTTATTACAGAGGAGGCACTCAATCGCCCCAGAGCGTGCCTTGTCCAAGGTCACACAATGCATCAATAGCAGAACCAGGATATGAACCCCGAATCCAGCATGCTTTTCCACCCTCTCCTTACCGGTTCACATGATGTTGGCTTTGGGTTCAGGCACTAGAGGTGGCTTCAGCAGCAGGGTGATTGCTCCAAAAGCTCTCCACCAGCCTCCCCCCATGATTGAAATTCCACCATTAGAGAGTCATTCCTTTGGGACTGCACCTTTGCTCTGCTGATTCCTCTTTTATAACGCACAGCCCCTGGCAGAGTTTTAGGAAGGACCCAGATAAGCTGGAACCCATCCAGAGGAGGGCAATCAGGATGGGCAGAGACTAGAAACCAGGCCACATGAGGACCAGCCAAGAGGAGGAGGGAAGAGGAGGCCCAGGAGGGACATGATAGCCGTCTTCAAACATCTGAAGGGCTGTCTTGTGGAGAGAGATGAGACTTGCTTTGCTTGGCCCCAGATGGCAGAACAATGGCGGGGAAGTCAGGGCGGGGTGGTGTAGATTTCCCCTCAATACAAGAAAGAACTTCCGAATAATTAAAGCTGCCCCAAAAAACAGGCTGCCTGAAAAACAAGAGCTAGCATTTAGAGAGTGCTTGTGTAGGTTCGTAAAGCACTTTCATGTGTTTTCTCATCTGGTGAAAAAATGTGTAACAACCTTGTGAAGGAGGCACTGTTGTTAGCCCCATTTTGCAGATGAGGAAAACTGAGGCAGAGAGAGGTTTGGTGACTTGCCCAAGGTCACACAGCTAAGCGAGTAAGTGTCAGGATTTGAACTCAGTTCTTCCTGACTTTGAGTCCAACACCGTATCTTCTTGACCACCTAATTAGCCATCTGGGGATATTTGATGACCATTTGTCAGAGATGAAGAAGGGATTTCTATGGGCTAAACTAGATACCTCTGAGGTTCCCTTCCAGCAGCTAGGTGGCGCAGTGGATACAGTGGATAGACCCTTGGGTCAGGAGGACCTGAGTTCAAATGTGACCTCAGACACTTCCTAGCTATGTGACTCTGGCCTTGTCACTTCACCTCTGTCTGCCTCAGTTCCTTGACTATAAAACGGAGATCATAACAGCGCCTCCCAGGATTGTTGTGAGGATCAAATGAAATATTTGTAAAGCCCTTAGCACTGTGCTCTGCACATGGTAGGTGCTTCAGAATGCTTGTTCTTCCCCTTTTGCCCCTTACCCTCCACCCAACTCAGAGAATCTGTGAACATGGGATTAAGTGTCTGGTCTCAATCTGAATTAACCAAGGTTCTTACCATCAAATCTCAAAACTGGGTTTGTGGAAATGGGAAGGGTGGAAAAGGGATGGGTTTGGACATGGCCTGGCTGTGCCATACTATGCGCTTTCGTCATCCCTTCTCTCTGGGCCATCCATCTGCAGATTCTGGGCCCTTGCTGAGGGTACTGGCCCTTAGGATGTCAGGACTGGGAGGGGATTTGGAACAACAGAGAAGGTTAAGTTTAGTACAACATAGATTATATGTGGGAGGGAACTTAGAACATGGAACGCCAGAACTCGGAGGGACCTTAGAACATGGAGTAGTGATCTCATCAGCTCCCAGGGACTTAATGACCATCTTGGTGCTGATGATTCTCAAATCTACCAGTCCTGCCCCAACTTCTCCGATGACCTCCAGTCTTGCATCTATAACCACCTTTCAAACTGGATGTCCAGTAGACATCTCAAATTCAGTCTGTCCCAAAAGGAACTCATTCTCTTTCCTCCTAAACCTTGTCTCCCTCCTACCTTCCCTGTTACTGTAGAGGGCACCATCTTCCTCCAGTCTCATAGTCTTAGAACCAAGGCACCATGCTCGATTTTTCCCGTCTCTCACTCCTCACATCCAATCTGTTGCCAAAACTTGTTGATTTCACCTTTGTAATGTGTCTCGAATATACCCCCTTCTCTCTTCTGATATGACCACCCCACTGGTACAGACCCTCAACACCTCACACATGGATTATTGCAATAATTTATTATTCATTCACTTATGATTATTCTTTATTATTGCAATAACCTGCTGGTGGGTCTGCCTGCCTCAAGCCTCTGCCCACTCCAATCTAGTCTCCATTCAGCCACGAAAGTCATTTTCCAAAGTGCATGTCATCCCCTACTCAATAAACTTCAGTGGCTCCCTATCACCTCCAGGGTCAAACAGAAAGTCTTGTTGGGTGTTCAAAGCCCTGCACGACCCAGCTCCTCCTTCAGCTCCCTTTTCAGCCTTCTTACACCTTATTCCCTGTTACATACTCTTTGATCCAGTGACACTGGCCCCCTGCTTGTTCCTTGCACAAGACAATTCATCTCCTGACTCCAGGTATTTCCACTGGCTGTCCCCAGTGCCTGGAATACCCTCCTTCTTCATCTCTACTTCCTGGCTTTTTCTGGCTAAAAGCCCATCCTCTCCAAGAAGACCTTCCCAACCCCTCTTAATTCAAATGCCTTCCCTCTGTTGATTATTTCTTATTTACCCTGTATAGAGCTTGTTTGTACACATTCCTTTGCTTGTCTCTCCCATTAGATCATGAGTTCCTCAAAGTAGGGACTGTCCTTTTCCTCTTTTTGTAAGCACCAGGCACCTTGTAGGTGCTTTAATAAATGCTTATTGACTTACTGACTGAGAATATCAGGGCTAGAAGAGAGCTTAGCAAAGAATGTCAGGGCTGGGGGCAAGCTTAGAACAAAGAATGTTAAACATGCCAAAGACCTTAGAATAGGGAATGTTAACCTTGGGAAGGCCCTTAGAATGTAAAACGTCAGAACTAGGAGGGACCTTAGAATGTAGAATATCAGAGCCGGGAGAGACCTGGAATGTTAGAACTGGAAAGAACCTTAGAACCAAATACTAGAGCTGGGAGAGACATTGAACTGAGGAATGCCGCATCTAAAAGGCCCATTAGGACACAGAATGTTAGAACAGAGATTTTCAGAGATGAAAGGGCTCTGAGAACATGAAATGTTAAAACTAAGAGGATCATTAAGAGTTGGAGGGGCCCCCTAATGACCATCCAGTCCAAATCACCCCCCCCCTACTTTTTGTTCAGATAAAGAATGAGAATTGTACGGTCATTTCAGTCATGTCTGATTCTTCATGGTCCCATTTTGGGGTTTTCTTGGTTGCCATTTTCTTCTCCGACTCATTTTACAGATGAGGAAACTGAGGCAACCAGGGTTAAGTGACTTACCCAGGGTCACACAGCTAAGAAGTGTCTGAGATGGGATTTGAACTCAGGAAGATGAGTCTGCCTTACTCCAGCCCTAGTGCTCTGTGCACTATGGCGCCACCTAGCTGTCCCAAAGAATGAGAGACTCAGAGTTTAAGTGAGCATACTTAACACTTGTCCAAGTTTACCCAGACAGTTTGGGACATAACTGGCACCAGCACTGAGGTGTCCTGACCCCCCAGTCCAGTGTACCTCACTGACTCTATGCTGTTATAGCTAATAATTGTGCTTGTTTTCTCTCTATAAGTCAGGGCTGGTGTACTGTAATAACTTAGTGTAGTGGAAAGACTCAGAAGAGGTCTTCTTTTTGTGACATTGGCCCAGTCACTTCCCTTTCCTGAGCCTCAGTTTCTTCATCTGTAAAATGGAGAGCTTGGATTAGATCACCTCTAACATTCTATGATCTGGACTTCCTCCCAGCTCTGGTGTTCTCTGGGCCAAAGTCCCTTCCAGTTTTATTATATCTTCCTACTCTCTGACATTAAATGATTCTAAGATCAATTTTTTGGCATTATAAAAATGTCCCATGGGAAGGCTTCCTTACCTCCTCTGTTCTGTAATAATAAAAATAATGACTAACATCTATTTACTGCTTTAAAGTTTATAAAGTTTATAAAAACTTATAAAGTTTATAAAGTTTATCACTCTGTAAGATAGAGATGCTCTTATCCCCATTTTACTGATGAGGTAACTGAGTCCCAGAGAGTTTTCTGTGATTTGCCCAGGATCATAAAACTGGTGAGTATAGGAGGCAGAATTTGAACTCAGGTTTTTCAGATGCCAGGTCCAGCACTCCAGCCCTTACCCTACCTGACTGCCTTCATTTACATTATTTTTCCTTTCAGCCCTCTTCTCTCTGCCTTTGGTCATTTCTAGGTGGGAAGACAAGAATCCTATCAAATTATAGATACTCAGGCACTCATAAAAGTTGAGGATTCTTCAGGAATTTCCTGGAGAATTTGCATTTGTATAGACAGCAAAGTATGAAGCCAAAAGAAGGAATCTCTAATGGTACACTTTCAGCCACTAGTGCATACAGGTAGGGGGAAATATTCTGGGAGAGAGAGGTTTTCCAAGTAACGCATGTAATTTCCTTTGACTCTGCCTGACCTGGAATGCCTACTCCCAAGGTCCCCCTGGGAAATCGGGGACGACAAGGATCCCCCCCTCTGTGTTCAGGGCAGGCCTTGAAAACATAATAACAGATCCTATTTCTATAAGGCTTTATGGTTTACAAGGCACTTATCTCACTGTAGGGTGGTTAGTAGAAGTATTCACAAGATTTGAAGTCAGAAGGGACGTTAGCGATTACCAACCCCTTCATTTAATAGCAGAAGAAACAATTGAGGCCTAGGAAGCGGCAGACATTTGCCCAAAGTGACCAAGACTGTAAGTAGCCAAGGCAGGATTGGAATCCGGGTGCCTCACTCCAATTCCAATGGTCTTCCTGTTACCCCAGGCTGCCTGGTCAGTGTTAAACTCCACTCCACTCACAAAAACTCTCCATCCTACTTGAATGAGGAAAACCATTTGGCCTCTCACACCTGAGCGTGAAATAGTTTTTGGGATCTCAGCACCAGGAGATTGGCTCTGGGTACCTGGTCAGATCAGGCCCACTTAAGGGGAGTTGAGGAAGTCTGCCTGAGACAGATGCCACTTGGTTGAGGCCTCCGCTTCAGAGTCCTTGGCCCCTGTCATACCCCCAGGGGACTGTGTGCAATGCTGGGGCCAGATGCCTTGCCTGGGGGATTCATATGAGAGCTTCAGCTCTCTGCAGCCCCTTAAATGGCACCGCCACCCAGCTGCAGATGGAGTAACCAGCCCCACCCAGGTCAGGGAGGGGTGGATCCAGTGGGCCCTCAGCAGAGGGCAGAGGCCTGGGCTTCCCGTGCCAGGTCCAGAGAAGGAGGAGAGGGCTAGGCAAGCTCTGGCCCTCCTCCCGCCAAAACCACTTGGTCCTGTGGGCTGCTCCGAGTGGGAGCTGGAGCCGGGCTAGGCTTCCTGCCGGCCCGCCCGCCTTCTGTTGCGTTGGCAGCCAGTGCTACAGCCTTCCCAGCCCCTCACTGCTGCTGTCGAAGCAGCACCAGCCCAACCCGTGGAGACTTTGCCCGGAGCATCCAGCTCTCCCCAGCATAGACAGACAGGACCGCTGCTGGGGCTGTCTGGATCTGCCAGACGGGAGGGAGCCAGGAGATGGAAAGGATGCCCAAACCCTCCCCTCTCCCTGTTCCCAACTTCCTCAGCTTCCTCCTGCCTCCCTCCATCCTCTGATCCTGCCTCAGGGGCGCCCAGCCTAGGGGAGGGCCACAGGGGGCTGGCGGTGACCAAGCCCCACTGGTCTCCACTGTGTGTATGTGTGTGTGTGTGTGTGTGTGTGTGTGTGTGTGTGAGGTAGGAATAGGAGAATGTGTGTGTGTGTAAGGTTGGCACAGGAGAGTATGTGTGTATGAGGCTGGCACAGGACAGTGTATGTGTGTCTGTGTGTGTCCACCAGACAGATGCTGCTTGAGCACACAACTGGAACACTGTATGAAACTGCATGTTGCACAGTCTGTGTATGTGAATTTCTGTGTGCATATGTCCACATGGATATGCTAATTAACTCTGTGTGTGTGTGTGTGTGTGTGTGTGTGTGTGTGTACTCATAAAGATGCTAAGATTTAGTGCAGTGAGGGGCCTTCGAAATTTAACTCAACCCCTTCTTTCTAAAGAGATGCTGGTCTGACCATGTGGGTGTGTGACTGAGTAGGCCAGTCTTTGTATGCACAAGGGGATGCCCTGTGATTCTCAGACATCTGTTATGCCATGTATGTGGTTGTGTGCACACGGGGGTCTGGGTATGTGGGACATTTTGTATGTGTGGGTGATTATGTGCCCACCAGGGAATGTTGTGTATGATACTGTGCCTGTGAGCCCACAGGGATGCTGTGTGACTCAGACAGAGAAGGATTCTTTGTGCGTAAAGGAATGCTGCATGGAGCACCATGTATGTGTGCATAAGGAGATGTGTGTGTACGCGTAAGGGGGGAATGTGTATGTGAGGGTGTGTGTGAAGGTTCTATGTGTATATGCACAAGGACATTTGGGCCACTGGGGCTTGGCACAAGGGGATGCTGGCTGGTTGTGCACGTGGGATTCTGTGTTAACTGTATGTGTGCATAAGGGGATGGAATATGGTAGTGCACACAAGAATCCTTTGAGTATGAATGTGTGTTTGACTGAATACAAGGGATGCTGTGTGTGACACTGTACACGTGTACAAGGGGATGTTGGCTGGTTTTGCATATGGCAAATCTGTGAGTGTGATACGCACAAGGAGATATTGTATATGACACTATGCGTGTGTCTGTGTGTGTGCATGTGTGCCTGGTCAGGGTGTGGACCCTTTAACTTGGCACACCTGAGGAGTTCCTGACTCCTCTGCAGCCTAGCAATGTCTCTGTTCCATTTGGGGCATCTGGAGAGGGGGGTTCTAGGAGAAGAGAAGGGAGGGCCAGGAGAGGACAGGGTGACACCTCCTCCCTTTGGGGTTTCCAGCAGGAAAGTCAAACAATCGAGATCTCGTCAAGCCCTCCCCACGCCTTCCCCCAGAGCTCCTGGCGCCAGGGAAGGCTGCAGCAGGCAGGCAGGCAGACAGACAGACGGAGCCCACGTGGCACTGAGGATGTGGCTGGGTCAGCTCTGTGACAGGGGAAGGCGCACAGTTCCGCCCTTTGGGGTCCTGGAGAGAGGATAGACATAGCTCACATGGCTGAGAAGGCATATATTTCAGCCCCTGAGCGGACTTGGGTTCAGAAGGTGCCCAGAAGGTGCCCTTGGAGGGAGGGGTATCATGGTGGTACTTTGATTTCCTTAACCACTGAGGTGTCAGGAGAACTGAACTCTCCCATTTCCCTTCCCCCACAGTCTTGGTTTACTTCTGGGTCAGCAGAATCACAGACATTTTACAGAATGTCAGAGCTAGAAGGGACCCTCAGAGATGCCTCCAACCTCTTCACTTTAAGAAACTGAGCCAGAGAAGGGAGGGGCCCGCTCAAAAGAGCTGGGCCTACAAATGCAGTCTCTTGACCCCCAGGTAAAGAGTCTTTGATCTTTAGCCTCTGGTCCCACATTACAGCCCCCTATTCCCGTCCCTGCCCTTCAGCCCCCAGGCCCTAGATGTGCCTCTCCCCAGCCCAGCTCCCACATGTGTTTCCTCCCTCTTGGGAATTCAGCACATAAAAGCTGGGGCTCTTTTTTGTCCTGGGTGGCTGTGTCTGTCTGTCTGCCTGCCTGTCTGACTAGGGTTTCATCCATCAAAAGCAGCAGGACCGACCCCTGAAGGGACAGGAGTTTTGTTCTGGGCCAGATGATACCATGACTTCAAAGCTCTTTTTCACACTGATTCCCCAGAAGGGAATGGGAAGGGAGGGGGGAGAGGAGGAGAAATAGATGGAGAAACACAGAAAAGGAATGAGAAGAGAAGAAAAAGCTGAGGGAATAAAAGGAACAAGAAAAGAGGAGAAAATGCTGGGGGTTTTGCCCCCGAACCAAGAGAAACCCTCTATCCAGACCTGCGTCAGTTCAGTCTAATTAATGCTTTCTGGGCCTCAGTTTTCTACTGCATAAAATGAGATTGGATCTTTGGTCTCTAACGCCCCTCTCTAGCCCTGACATTCCATGTTCTAAGGCCCCTTTATGACATCCCATGTCCCAAGGACCCACAGCTCTGACATTCTGTGTTCTCAAGCCCCTCCCAGCTCTGACATTCTGGGTTCTAAGGGTCCTATATTCTATATTCTAAGTTCCCTCCTAGCTATGTTCCATCGGCCTTTCCAGCTCTGAAATTCCAAGTTCTAAGGGTCCTCCCAGCTCTGACATCCTGAGTTTTAATGCCCCTCCAGCTCTGTCGTTCTCTAAAATGGCAGTCAGCTCCAATATTCCAATATCCATTTTCTTCTCAATCCCTTGACATCCTCCTCTAGGCCTCACCACTCTACTACAGCTGCTTTCTCCATGGCAGCCAACATATGACATCATTCATGGCCAAATTCAAGGACCTTTTCTCCATCCTCATCCTCCACAGCTTCCTTGGGCCTTGCACTCAGTTGACCACTCCTTCCTCCACTTCACCTTCAGAGAGACCCTGCCCCTCCCTTCTCCTTCTCTCTCTCTGCTTTCTTCGGTGCCTCCTCATCCTTCTCTCTCCTCCTTCCTGTGAATGTTCTCTCTTTCTTTGGTCTTTGACCTCTTTCCCCTGACTCTAGACGGTCTCCTCTGACCACCCCATTCACTGTGGGGGGTGTGGCTACTTCCTGTGCTCTGACGACTTAGACTTCTCTTTCTCAGACCCTTCCGAGCTCCAGAATGCCATCATCCTCTGCATTCACTCTGGCCCTCTCTTACCAAGTGTCCCACTTGCACGTCACATTTTGTTGTTTTCGTCATTCCATCGTTTTGGTCGTGTCTGACTCTCTGTGACCCCATTTGGGGTTTTCTTGGCAGAGATACTGGAGTGGTTTGCCATTTCCTTCTCTAGCTCATTTTACAGATGAGGAAACTGAGGTAAACAGGGTAAAGTGACTTGATCAAGGTCAAGTATCTGGGACAGATTTGAACTCAGGCCTTCCTGACTCCAGGCCCAGTGCTCTATCCACTGCACCATTTAGCTGCTTGAATTTCATATTTAACAAGTTCAAAAAAAAGTTCCTTATTTTCCCCACTACCACCCTCCCCACTCTGAAACGAACAAACAAACAAAACTCTGCTCCTTTTGACTTTACTCTGTCTGTGACACTAATCATAATAATAGCTAAGATTTAAACAGCAGTTACTATGTGACAGGTACTGGGCTAAGTGCTTTATAATTATTATCTCATTTCATCCTCGCAACTGTGAGAGAGATTATTATCCTCATTTTACAGATGAGAAAACTGAGGCAAACAAAGGTTAAATGACTTGCCCAGGGTCACATAGCTACTATGTGTCTGAAACTTACTGTATTACTGTCTTTTGACCTGTCTCCCTTGTAACCTCAGGGTAGTCTTGGACTCTTCCCTTTCCCCAACACAGAGCCTGGCACACAGTAAGTGTTTCATAAACACTCTTTGCCTTGCCCATCCTATCTCATCAGTGACCAAGGCCTCTTCATTGCCCCTCCAAAGCAAATCTTGCCTTCGTCCTTTCTCTCCCTTCCTCATTAGGCTTAGGGATCTCAGAGGCCATCTAAACCAATCTCCCCATTTTATGGTGAGGATACGGAGGCTCATGGAAGTTTGGTCACACAGGCAGTAAACATCAGAGGCAGGATTTGAACCCAGGGTCTCACTGACCTATTTACTATACCACAATTGAGGGAAGTGTCTTTCTGTATCCACTCTCTTTCTCCTCTAATCCACCATTCAAACTGCAACCAGAGTAATATTTCTTCCTTATTGATCTTGACATGTTCCTCTTCTGCTTAAAAATCTTCACTGGCTCCCTTTTGCCTTCCAAAAGGGTCAGATTTGGGGCAGCTAGGTGGCACAGAGGATAAAGCACTGGCCCTGGAGTCAGGAGGACCAGAGTTCAAATCCAGCCTCAGACACATAACACTCACTAGCTGTGTGACTGTGGGCAAGTCACTTAACCCCATTGCCTAGCTTTTAAAAAATTGTCCTTTCAAAATGGTCAGATTCCTTTTTATGGCATTCAAAGCCTTCCACAACCTGGCACCTTAGTCAACAACCTTCCTCTTCCCTGTTCTCTTTCCTTTTCTGTTTGTTTGCCTGCAATTTTATTGTTGCAGGGAGCTCCCTACCAAGCAAGCTTCCCCTACCAGGGAATATGTGCAACTGTTCTCCAATGCACAGTATTAGAGAGTTGCCCAGGGCCAGATGGGGTAGGGGTGGGGCTGACTGATTTGCCCAGGGTCTCTGAGCCAGGACGTATCAAATGTGGGACTTGAATCTGTGCCTTCTTATAGAGGTAGCTAGGTGGTACAGTGGATAGAGTACTGAACCTGGAGTCAGAAAGACCTGAGTTCAAATCTAGCCTTAGATACTTACTAGCTATGTGATCCTGGGCAAGTCACTTCACCCTCTTTGCCTCAGTTACCTCATCTGTCAAATGAGCTGGAGAGGGAAATGGCAAACCACTCTGGTATCCCTGCCAAGAAAACCCCAAATGGGGTCAGAAGAGCTGGAAACCAGTGAACAACAATGGTCTGCACCCTGTAGGTACTTAAAACTTGAGTGCTGTGTTGAATTGCGCTGTGCTGAATTGCAGCTCTAAGATCTCTCCCAGATCTCTTCTAACCTTCCTTGTTCTATGGATTTCTGAGTTTGGGGTGTGGGGAACCCCTTCTTAGAGAGATGAAGAGAGCAGAAAGGGAGAAACCTCCAGGGTCCCCTTCTGTCTTCTTTTTTTCAAGTCTGATGTCCTGGGAATGAATCATTGGCCCCCTCCCCCTCTCCTTCTGGACCCCTCAGTCTTTGCCCTCCCTCCCCTGCTCAGGAAGCATCTCAGCATCTGGACTCCAGCACAAGCCTGTTCCCAGCAAGCTCCTCATGAATGCTCATGGTTCCCCTGGGGCACTTGGCCCCAGGTCTCACCTACCCTGGGCCTGCTAGCCAGCCTCTGTTACATACCTCCTTACCAATGGGAAGGAAGCTAGCAAAGTGTCTGCAAGCTGGGGGGTTGAGAGGAGATCTCATCTAGCCCAATTCAAGGGGCTGGGCCCTCTGTGTGTGTGCATGTACTCGATGCATTTGTGAGTCTGTATGTGGGGGTGGTGTGTATATCATAGGTGTGGGTCTTTGTGCATGTTATTGTGTATGTAGTGTAGGGCTGAATATATGTGGATATATGGAGGGGTGTGTTATATGTATATGCATCAATAAAAATAATAGCTGACTTGTATATAGCACATTAAGATCTGCAAAGCACTTTACGTATTGTCTCCTTCCACACTCACAACAACCCTGAGAGGGAGGTGCTATTAGTATCCCCACTTTACAGATGAGAAAACTGAGAGTGAAAGCAATTAAATGACTTACCTTGAGTCTTCCAGCTAGTAATTAGAGGTGATGAACTTGTGGCTATCTGTGGAGGACTGGGTATGGTATAGGAGCCACTTGGGAAGGGATCTGTATAAAGGAAATTGTTCATATGCATGGGGATTCTGTTTGTGTTTGAGCACATGAATGAATGAATGAATGAATGAACGCAAAACCCATTTTGTGCCAAACACAAAAATGAAATTGTCCCTGGCTTCGATAAGTGGATATCCTGAGTATGTGTGTGAGGGTGGGGCAGGGGGATGGAGAGTGTGTGTTTGTGTGGGAAGGGTCATGTGGGGTGCTCTGTGTGTTTGTGTGTGTGTGTGTGTGTAAGGAGAGTTTTGTGAGATGCTGTGTGTCTGAGGAAAGGGGGCTTTGTGGTGGCTGTATGTGAGGACATGAAGGCTGTGCTGGGGGGTATTTATGTGAGGAAGGATTTGGTGGGTATTTATGTGAGGAAGGCTGTGCTGCGGGTATTTATGTGAGGAAAGCTGTGCTGGGGGGTATTTATGTGAGGAAGGCTGTGCTGGGGGGTATTTATGTGAAGAAGGATTGGGGGTATTTATGTGAGGAAGGATTTGGTGGGTATTTATGTGAGGAAGGCTGTGCTGGGGGGTATTTATGTGAGGAAGGCTGTGTTGGGGGTATTTATGAGAGGAAGGCTGTGCTGGGGGTATTTATGTGAGGAAGGATTTGGTGGGTATTTATGTGAGGAAAGCTGTGCTGGGGGGATACTGTAGGAGAATAGTGGGCTGTGGGGCGCATGCCTATGTATCTTGTGTACTCAAGGGGGAAGGGGCCACTGGCTGTCTCTCTTCAGCAGCAGAAGGAACAGAGTTCGTGCAGCTCACTCAGCCTCACCCTGGGTCGCCTGCTGTGACATGTCAGTGGCAGAGAAGCTAAAAATATCTGCTCTTCTCCTCCTGCTCCAGGGGATGGACGCTGGGTCTGTGAGGCCCCTACTTCATTCCCCTTAATCCATACTCCCGATGAGGGCTGATCACCCTGCCCGGCCCCTTGTGACCCGGCAGGACCCTGTAAGAAAGAGGGGTTGGGCCAGGACAGAACAGGAGGGGAGCCAGAGCCTGGCACTGGGGTCAGCAGGGTTAGAATGGCACCCCTAAGAAAGCCCAGGCCCCTTCACCTGGCAAGGGGAAGGATGAAGGAAGGGGAGGGGGAAGAGCTCAGAGCCTTTCTCCCTAGACATCTTCCTCCTGAGCCAATGAATCCCTCACTTCCACCTCATTCCCCTGCCCTCCTTCCCCTCCTCACTAATACTCCATTGGAATCCAGAAAGCCTGGTATAGTAGGCCCAAGCTAGTACAGTGGAAAGATGAGGACCTGAATACAAATTCAGCCTCTGCTCCTTACTGACTGTGTGTTCTTGTGCAAGTTACTACCCTACTCTGGGTCTCAGTTTCTAGCTCTAAATTCTAGGATCCTACAGCCAAGATTCTCCAGGGCCCCCAACTCACTTCTTTTGTGAGCTTTCCTTTCCCGGAAAAATCTTTTTTCACCAGTTCTCCTTACTCCATGGTTCTTTGGCCGCTTGACATTTTCCATTTAAGTGTGGTTTATACCACTTGTTCCAAGGGTGCACAGGAGCTGACTCAAACGGATTAGAGCTGGGTTTTTGGGTTTTTTTGGGGGGTTTTTTTGCGAGGCAATTGGGATTGTGACTTACC
>NW_020946996.1:0-4582 GCF_900497805.2 Vombatus ursinus | reverse complement strand
TGGGTACTGGCGCACGACTGGCAGAGGGTCAGCGTGCGGCCCGTATAAGTGGCGCCCAACGTGGGGCGGAGGAAATAGGCCAGAGGCCCCGTGGACCAGCTGGTCTGGTTGCGGGAAGAGAGACGAGACCCTTAGCCGATAGGGCTAAGGAAGGAGGATGGGACAGTTGTTTGGTAAGGTCCCGGATCGGGAGGTGCAAGGGAAAGAAGTGTATAAAAGAGTGAAAGAAGCAGAAATTAGTAGTGAGGAAGAGTCTAGGAGTGAGACAGACTCAGGGAGTGAAACAGAGGTCACTGGAAACAGGAAATGGGAAAATAATCAAGAGAAAAGAAAGCAAGGCCGAGCAGGAGGGCAGGAGCGGGAGAGCAGTAGCCGGGAGAGAGCAGGAAACCGTAGCAAGGAAAGCCACGTGGAGAGACGGCCCCCTCCCCCACACTTAACCGACGGAGGGAGGACCTGGGCCCCTTTAGAATGGAAGAAGTTTAAGGAGTTAAAAGAGGCACTAAATACAGCCTTTGCAGCTGTTTCCCAATGTGCCCTTTGGGCTTTTAGTAAGATTCAGGCTTTGGGGAAACAAAAGCCCTCCCTGACCAAGATTAAAAAGGGTCCTGATAAAAGCTTCCTGGATTTCGTGGCCTGCCTCCAGGCAGCCGTTTGGAGAGGACTATCAGAGGTGCTGAAAACAAAACAGACTAAATTGTACTATCTATGTGGGAAAGCCAGTCATTTTAAGGCACAATGCAGCCAGAAATCTGGTGGGGCCTGCCCTAAGGCAATTTGTTACAATTGTAACAAATCCGGCCATTATGCTAAAGAATGCTGCAAGCCAGTTGGGAGGTGGGGCAAGGAGAGCCCCTTAGCAAGCTTACCAGATGGAAGCTCCACCCCCTCAGAATGCGCCCTCGGGTCTGCATCAGGAAAATCTACTTTACCTGGTGGTTCGGACTTCCCCTTTACAGCAAGCGAATTTTCCAAATCGACCCCAGTGGTTGCTGGTTTGAGATACAATTTATGGGGAAGAGATATTTTGAAGGCTTGTGGTGCATCTGTTTATATACCACCCCCGCAGGATTTTTAATTGGGGCCGTTGGGCAACAAGAAAAATTTTATTGTATCAGACCCACTCCTCTAACATGGAGATCTAATAACCCAGTCTGGGTACCCCAATGGCCCCTCCCTGCAGAGAAAGCCCAGGCTTTACGTGACATAGTGCAGCACCAGTTACAGGTGGGGCACATTGAGCCCACATCCAGCCCCTGGAACAGCCCAGTGTTTGTAATAAAAAAGAAATCAGGGAAATTTCGAATGTTAATAGATCTCAGGGTGGTTAACACCACCCTAGAGCCCATGGGAACCCTACAGCCTGGCCTTCCCTCTCCTAATTTAGTGCCTTCTGGATGGCCTGTGACAGTCATAGACATCCAAGATTGTTTTTTCTCTATCCCATTATCCCCAGAAGATAGAAAGAGATTTGCCTTTACCATACCCACTACCAATAATGCAGGACCAGATTTAAGATATCAGTGGAAGGTCCTGCCCCAAGGAATGTGCTGCAGTCCCACCTTATGTCAGGCTTATGTGGGAAGAGTGCTGGACCCTATCAGGGACAAATGGCCTAAAGCCACAATACTTCACTATATGGACGATATTTTATTAGCCACCAGCAGTCATGAGACATTAGCAAGATTAGTAAAAGAAACTGTCTCTGCACTTGCTCATTATGGTTTGGTGGTGGCCCCTGACAAAGTCCAACAAAATTACCCACTTATATACCTAGGCCTTCGTATGGAGGCTGTCTCTATTAGCAATCAAATTCCTGAACTAGGGCTTGATAAGATAACCACTTTGAATCACTTCCAAAAGTTAGTGGGACAGATCCAATGGCTCAGGGCCCGCACACCCATTCCTCCTGCTGTAATGCAGCCTTTATATGATATATTAAAAGGAAATTCAGATTTAAACTCCCCTCGGGCATGGACTCCTGCTGCTAAGGCAGCAGTGTCCCAAATATTCTCACTTGCTGCCCAGGCCCAGACCGCCAGATGGGACCCCAAAGGTAGAATAGAGGTCTCCTTGGTCAATCAACAGAGTCCTTTTTGTGTTATACACCAAGGTCCAAAATTGTTAGAATTTGTATATGCAAAGAAGGCTCACAAGGTACTGCCAAATTATTATGAGATGTTAGGAGAACTAGCCTTAGCTGCAGTACAAAGGGCTGTCCACTTGTCTGGACAGCGACCTTTACTTTACTTGAATTTTGAACCTGGACAGAGAGAAGCCATTATGCAAACCTATTGGTCTTGGGCACATTGCTCCCAATGGGCCGAGATAAGTCCTCATTCCTCCTGTCTGCTTCTCCCTATGCTAGAGCAAATAACCTTAGTACCACCCCAAAGAAAGGTTATGGGAGAACCTGTTCAAGGCTCAAATGTTTTCACTGATGCTACAAAAAACTATAAGGCCTCTATTTATCATGAGGCCTCCAAGGAAATAACAGTATTAGAAACCCCCTATGACTCTACTCAGAAAAATGAGCTCTTTGCCATCCTCCAGGCTTGCCGTAAATATCCTGAGCCTATAAACATAATCTCTGATAGTCTATATGCAGTAAAGGTTCTTAAATGCATAGAGGACGCCGTCCTCCAACCTCATAAGTCCACCATATCCTCTCTCCTGAGGGAATTACAGCAAATTTTGTTGCAGCGAAAAAATCCCCTTTACATTCTCCATGTTTATTCTCATCAATCCACTTCAGGAGGCATTTTTGAAGGCAATGATGTAGCGGATCGTGCCTTACAGTGCTCCCTACTGCCAGTCCTCACCCCTCCTGAACAAGCCCATGATTTTTTACACCTACCAGCGAGCTCCCTGAGACGCCTGTATGGTTTAACTCGTGAACAGGCTCGACAAATTGTGAGGCGATGTGTGCGCTGTGTTCCTTTTCTCCCCCCTCCACCCAGTAAGGGGATTAACCCACGAGGTCTTTTTCCCAATGATTTGTGGCAAATGGATGTCACTCATCTTGGCCGTGTCACTATCCATGTCTGCATTGATACTTTTTCCAAATTTATAATGGCCACTGTATCCAGTAAGGAGAACACCCCATCAGTTATTAAGCATCTGTACCATTGTTTTGCCTCTGTGGGGATCCCTCACGTCATTAAAACTGACAATGGGCCTGCCTATTTATCTACACAAATGACTGCCTTTTTTACATCCTTTGGCATTAAGCATGTTACAGGGATCCCCTATAACCCCACAGGTCAGGCTATTGTTGAGCGAGCCCATCGTACCTTGAAAGCTACCCTCAGTAAACAAAAAGGGGGAGTAGGAGGTCGGGGCTCAGGGCGGTGGCCTACCCAAGCAGATGTGGATAAAGCTTTATATACATACAATTTTCTCTGTCTAGATAGAGACACGGGCCTATCCCCTAGCATGCTACAGCTAATAACACCACCCACTTGTAATTCATCTGGCCCTTTAAAAACAGCACTACATGCACCATCCCTTAACCAGAAAGTCCTCTGGAAGGACGATGAAGGAAACTGGCAAGGCCCATCTGTAGTGTTGTGGAGAGGGCCGGGGTATTTATGTCTTACAGATTCTGATGGCCAGAGCCGCTGGGTACCAGAAAGAAGAACAAAACGAGTTGAAGAAGTCCCAGGAGAGACAACAAGGACGGGAGAAGAAACACAGTCAGCAGAAAATTCAAAGAGAGCAGAAAGAAAAGACAGTTAGGATGTCTAATCTGAGTAAAACTGTTTTCACTTTTGCGCGATCAGGACTTTGCTACAGGTTGCACCAGCTCCAGTGCCCTGGGAGACACGAGAGAATGGCTGGGGCACTTGGCGTTGGCAGCATCCATCTTCGAGGAGTTCCAGATACAGGACTTATATAGTGGACAGCAATTGCTTGCCTCAAAAATAGAGGAACTGGCCAATAAATTCGTCCAAGCCCTCCAAGTGCAGGCTGATATTGATCAGCAGCTGGAGGAGCAGATTGAAAAAGTAGCATTGGCTACTCAGGACATTGGGAATGAACTTATGTGGCTGGGAATTGAGACAGCAGTTGCCATGCGATGGCTGATATTGATCCATTTGTGTAACACCCTTAAACCATAACGCCACTTGCGACACCATTTCACAAAGTATATGACACTCTCTTTTCTTTTCTATTTGATGTAATGTTACCTGTGCCTTTTCCCAGATCTAGGCTACAAATCTTTCCTCTGTACTCCAGGCTTTACGGGTGTTAATTAGACTGGCACGGTACATATCTGATACTTGGCACCAACACGAGACTGATGATATTGTTCATCACCTTAGTGATTGGATTAAGTATATGTCTTTCCCCATCCCCTCCTTTGTAACCCATTGGGTATTTGTCACCCCTTTTGCATTTATACTGTTATTGTTACTACCCACTATTTTAGGAGGTTTTCTTAGGATTCTTAGAGGTTTTGTAGAGGCACTCAGTACCGAAGGCCTAGTATGGAGACCCCGTCTCCACCCCTCTATTATACAAAAAGGGGGAATTGTGAGGGACTGTCTGATGTTGGCAGCTGCCAGTTGGGTGCTGTGGC
>NW_020946995.1:0-6693 GCF_900497805.2 Vombatus ursinus | reverse complement strand
GAGAGAGAGAGAGAGAGAGAGAGAGAGAGAGAGAGAGAGAGAGAGAGTGACAGACAGAGAGAGAGAGAGAACTGAAGCACAAGCTTCTTAAATGAATAGAAACCAGTAACCCCTTAGACAGGAGCTAGGATGCCCGTGTTCTAGTCTTGAGTTTGCCTCAAGTTAGCTCTGTCACTTTGGGGAAGTCCTTTCCCTCTTTGGTTGGACTCATTATGTCCTCTGGGAAATGGAGACAGTGGCCCTTGCCTCCCAGTGGAAGTGAAATTCAAAAAACTTTCTACCATTCTATTATCTAATTCTCACCACAACCCTGAAAGGGAACAGATGTGCAAAGAAACAATGTGACAAAAATGTAAAGAAAAGTACCATCAAAAGGCATCAGTGGTGATAAACTATAACTTCAGAGGAGTAATGATGAAACATCTCCCTCCTCTTGACAGAGAGGTGGGGGACTATAGGTAAGGAATGAGGCATTCATTGTTAGACATATGTTTGTTTTGCCAGGCCAGTATGTCAGTTTATTTTGTTTAATTATACTTCTAAAACGGTGGTCCTTGGGAAGTGACAGCAACATAAGAGAAAAAAGGCATCACTAAGACTTTTTTTTTTTAAATAAAGGACATGACTTACTCCTGGTCACATTCTCAATAAGTGGCAGGATCAGAGTTAAGGTCTCTTGACTCTTAGACGACTGCTCTTTCTACTTCAAAGTCCACTCAGCCCAAGCCAACACCGGACACTAACAATTTCTTTTCTGGAGGTACCAGGTATCAACTCAAGTCCCTTTGTGTTTCTCACCCACCCACCCCAAACCAAGGGTTCCTTGGTGCCTTAGAATCACAAAAATTTAGAACTGAGAGGAACCTTAGGAGACATCCACTTCAACCTGTCCCTGAACAGGAATGCCCTTAACAACCAGGCATCATTTAGCTTCTGCCTAAAGACCTGCTTCAAGTGTTGAGGAACTTACTACCTCCCAAGGCAGCTTATTCTACTTTGGGACAGCCCTTGGTTGTTAGAAATTTTTTCCTTTTATTGAGCTGAAATTTGTCTCTAATTTCTCTCCATGGCTCCTAGTTCTGACCTTGGTGCCTTATAGAATAAGGCCCCATAAACATCCTTCATGTACTGGGGACATATTTTCCCCCCAAGCTCCCCTCCACTAACCATAGATCTTCTGGATTCCCTGCAGGTCATCCTGGGGCAGCTTGAAGCTGTGCGTCTCCATGTACTGGTAGAAGGGGGCCATTATGGCGCTGGGGTCATTAGAATGCTCCAGTCCCAGGGCATGGCCCAACTCATGCACAGCTACCAGGAAGAGGTCGTTCCCTGCAGGAACAGAAGACAGCACCGGTCAGTTGCCTGCCCACCCTCCAGGGGGAGCAAGGGACAGCTTCCAGGGATTCAGCAACCTGGCTCAGTCAAGTTCTATGACTTATTTAGAGTCATATACCTTTGGCTTCGCCCAGTGGTAGAAAAGACAGGTGGAGCCACCCCAGAGAATGCACTTAAATTCACCCAAATGTCAGCATCAAAGGGCACAAAAGATTCATTTTATCATATAAATGGGGATAATGTAGTGGTGTGCAGGTAAAAGTTTAACAACTAGCTCTCTAGGAGAGAAATGGACTCATGACACACTTTTTAGTTTAATCTGTATTACTTACATTTCTCCATCACTTTCTAAAGTCTAGACAATCAACAAGACAATAAATCAAGGTTCGATTTTGTAGTGTTTGCCAATTTCCAATTCGTAAATGCTCACTAAAAATTTAACAATGCTTCTCTTTCCCTCCCGCCATTTCTGCCAATTAACTTCCTGCTCAGCTATCACCTTTCCCTGAAGCCTTTCATGATTTCCCAGTTGGAAGTAGTTTCTCCCTCATTTGATCTCATAGCACTTCTATATCTCTGATGCAGTTTTTTTTTTTAAATTTTGCTGGTTCCATTGGGCACCCCCAGTGAGGAAACTCCTTTGTGCCAATGCCAAATCTCCAACTACACTTCAACTTATAGTCTTAAAGAATATTACTGGGACACTGAGAAGGCAAACGAAAGAAGTCCAGGGTCACTAGGCCAGTATGCATTAGAGGAAGGACGTGAACCCAGGTCTCCCTGATTCTGAGACCAGCTCCCTATCCACTGCTCTAGGCTGCTCCTCTCACTCACATGTATTTATCATATGTAAAACTTGCAACCCCCTTAGATGTGTTTGCATCTTATCCCCTCTCCTAGGCTGTAAGCTCCTCGAGGGCAGGGGCCATGGCTTTTTTATCCATGTATCTCCTCCAGTGCCCAGAACAGTGTTCTGCATACTTTAGTAAGAGCATAGGCTCTTACTAAATGTTTGTGAAATAAGTGAGTGGATGAAGTTTGGAGAATAGAGAAGAGCAGCAAGTAATGTTGATCACAAGAATATTCTGGATTATAATTATTCGTGGCCATGTCCTATTTTCCCAACTAGGTGCTGTACAGCAAGAGCGCAAGGACCAATTCCACTTTGTCTTCCCCTCAACACCAAGCACTAAGCTTTGATGCATGACCACCATTTCATGGATTTCATGGAAGTTTTGTTTGTTTACTGAGCCAGCTGCCTGAGTTTCCTCATTTGTAAAATGGTACCTGTAGTACCTATCTCACAAGTACTGGGAGAGGCTCAAAAGAACTAATGTTTATAAAGTGCTATCATTAATGATTATTGATATTATGATTAATGATTGTTAATATTATTATTGTTATCTGTTTCTTTTCATCTTTTCCTATAGAATTCACATAGATACTAGGACTAGGACAAGTCACTATTCTGCAATTATTACTTCTACAAACTGTTGGGAAGATGGACAAAATGACTGCTTTTTCAGCTCTTCTTGTGGTAGAGAAGAATTAGAAGCTATAAGGGATCCCCTTCAATTGTGGAATGGCTGAACATGTTATGATACATAAATGTGTTGGAATACTATTGTGCTATAAGAATCAATGAAGGCGATGGTTTCAGAGAAATTTGGGAAGATTTGTATGAACTGATGCAAAGTGAAGTGAGCAGAATCAGGAGAATGATTCATGCAATGACAAAAATGTTATAAAGACAAATGACTTTGAAAGATTTAGGAACTCTGGTCAATGTAATAAACCCAGAGGATTCATTTTGAAACATGCTACCCACTTTATGATAGAGAGCTGATGGACTCAGACTGCAGATTAAGGTATTTTTTTGAGGTGGCCAATGAAATAATTTGTTTTGCCTGAGTATACATTCTTATAACCATTTTTGTTTTCCTTGCTTTCTTAATTAGAAAGGGCGGGGGAGGAGAGGTGGGAGGGAGAGAATTCAGAGCTAAAAGTAAAATGGAACTTAAAAAAGGGGAAAAAATGAAATGCTTTTCATAATTGAATAAAAGCATTGGGATGTAAGCTCATCCTCTGTAGGCTCACCAAAAGCATCTCCAGCAACAGGCCAGACAACAAAGGTGGTATGACTTCATCTTGTCCCCACATAACTTTGATTCCTTCCCCTCAGTGCCTCAATTGTGAAGGCTTTTCATACCACACAGTTGGGTGATTATCAATATTTGGTAGCAATGTCTATTGCTCTCTTTGTTCTTAAATTTTTATGGATCAATGTTACACAACCTGGTGATTTGGGGTAACAGTTTTGTCCAGGATAACACTCCTATGCTAGTACAGTTTACTTATTGAATGTCCCAGGGTATTTTGAGGTTCTCATTTGTAGCAAGGAGATTGGTTGTCCATTAATTTATGAAGGATAATGAACTTCTGCTAAATAATGCTAGCCACCAGGTTGAAGATTCAACAGATGCTAAATTTTGGCACTCTTTATCAGATGTGTTGCATAATTTCTACTATTTTCTTACATAATCTGCACTGATTACAAAGTTTGAACTACTTAAGGATAATCCATATAAAATTCTGGGTGGTGAGGACCAGGTCCTGAATTACCAACACAAACGCCTCCATTTCTATAAACAATCTACACAGATCTGTTATTTGATCATCACTTCCTTGTTGACATATGATGATGATGATGATGATGATGATGATGATGATGATGATGATGATGATGATGGAGTAAGCGTGTACTTCAGTGACATTCTGATGTGCAGTGGAGTCAGCTTGGCAAAACTTTCTCCTTGAATCAGGTAGGTAGTGCAGGAGATAGCTGGGCCTGGAGTCAGGAAGACTCAAGTTCAAATTTGGCCTCAGACCCTAGTTGTGTGACTCTGGGCAAGTCATTTAAGCTCTGTCTACCTCAGTTTCCTTAAGTGTAAAATGGGGATAATAATATCACCTACCTCATAGGGTTGTTATAAGTATCAAATGAGATAATATTTTCAAAGGGCTTAGCACAGTGCCTAGTCTGCACAGTAGGCACTTAAATGCTTCCTTCATTCTTTTCTTGAGCATCTGCAGCAGAGCTGCCTGTTTTCAAAGCCAGAGATGTAAATTCAAGCAAGAATGACCAAATATGAAGGGTTGGGCATGGATTTTGGTGGTGAGACATAGGGTGGTTGTTATTGTTCATCCTTTGTTTTTGAAGAGGATCAATGACATTAGGAGGGTGATGTCTTGAGTTGCATATGATTGGATTTAAGTGAAGCAAAACTGCACAAAGTCAATCAGCTTCACTTTCTCCTCCAGTCATTGGAGTCCAATGGCAAGACAAAACTCAAGATGGCTGTCGATGCATCGCCCAAGATGCAATGGGTGACCTTGGCCTTTCTAAATTAAGGTTTTTCCCAGATCAGTTTGTCTTAGGCAACACCCATTCAATGACTAAGGGCTAGTTAAGAATTGACAGAAAAGATGCCCTAGTTTACCATCACAAAAGTACAAATCTGGGAGGGGATGACCCTCAGAGTTTCACCCAGAATGGAAAACATTGCTATTTACACTCATTCTAAGCAATCAAAACTTAAAAATGAGGGATGGGAGTCTTAGACTGAGGGCAATTATTGACCATTCAATGAAAGTCAGAGTGATTTTGGGTGTAAAGTCCATAGTTAAGTAGCTCCATTTGAATCACAAGGGGCTTTTTAAAACCCTGTTTTTTCAGAGCTATATGTCAAGAAATCATAAATGAAAACTGTGCAGGGTGAAAAGTAAATTGTCCTCCCTTTTTGAAAACAAAACAAAAATAAAAATAAATAATCTAGCCCCTAAACCCCAAAATATCTTAGGTGGGCTATGAATTGGAAGGTGGAGGTAGTGCCCCTAGGAGCCCCCAGGTCCACAAAAGGCCTCCAAATATTTCTGAGAATCCTGGGTTAGTGTCACCACTTTATCCCACGCTTTTCCACCTTAGGATCATGAGATCTTGGCTTATCTGGTTCAGAATCTATAACCAGTAGAAGGCAAACTCCTGGAGGAGACTCCTTCATTTTTATCTTTGTGTCACCAGCACTCTGTACAATATTTATTCATTCATAAAATATAAATTAATAATTAAAAAAATTAACTGAATTGGAAGGAACCCTAGAGATTAAGACCCTTCTCCAGAGCTGGGAAAGGATTTGGTAGGCATCTGCAAAAGTAGAAAATGTTGGAGCCAGGATTCAGACCCAAACCCTCTGGCTTCAAATTTATGCCCTTGCCACTGTAGCCCTGACCATGCCCCTCATGGATCTTTTCCAGAACCCAAAGCCCTTCTCTGGGATCCCTGCTGTAGAAAAGACTTTGAGAGAATTAAAAAGAGGATTCTGCATGGTGGGGTCTGTGCTAATATACCCAGGGCCATGAAAAAACAGCTAATGGGATCATAGAGCTCAGAGCTGCCTAAAAAGAGTCTTTACTCATCTTCTACTCCAACTTCATCATTTCACAGATAAGAACATCAAGTTCAGCCAAGTCAACCCTCCCCCTAATGTATTTTAGCTTTGGGTGCATTTTCATGGAAATTATTCTCATCTCCTCCAAAACTGTACAATTTGGGAAAACGAACTGCATTTGAGGCTTGACACCATCACTTGCAGAAGAGGGTCCAGTTCCTCCATAGTATCTATTTGGTTCACAAAAACCTGGATCATTTCCCAAGAAGTCCCCAACTTGACCAGCAACAGATAAAGGCATTTTTTAGTCAGTTTAATTTCTCTTTAGGACTGTATCAGGCCTCTGTAATTACTGAGAAATCCTTTCAATGAAATAAAAATTAAAAAACTCATTCCCTGGCTACCTGTTCCATGATCATCAAGTCTCTGATCAATGAATATTTACCAAGCGCCATGTAACCCTGGAAGTCCCAAGCTCTAGGTTTACTTTGATCAGGTTTGATCAGCCTAACCTGAAAATCTTGTCCTTCGCTTAAGTCATTCAAACTCAGCATCACCCTTGAAAAACCTCAGCAAAGGTGTAAATAAAGAGTTCCTAGGTTCTGCATAAACACTTCAAGTAACAATGAATTCATTAGGTTTAGGACAGCCTTTATTCCATCTCACAAAAAATGGAGAAAATACAAAAAAGGACTCAATATGATTTTCCTCTCTTTTCTCTCTCTCTCTCTCACTCACTCTCTCTGTCTCTCCTCCCTCTCTGTTTCTCTCTCTCTTTCTCTTTCTCTCTCTCTCTCCTGTCTGTCTCTCTTTCTCTCTCTCTCTCCTCTCTCTGTCTCTCTCTCTCTCTCTCCTCTCTCTGTCTCTGTCTCTCCTCTCTCTGTCTCTGCCTCTCTCTGTCTCTCTCTGT
>NW_020946994.1:0-3054 GCF_900497805.2 Vombatus ursinus | reverse complement strand
GGGCTACAAGGGTGTATCGACCATAAGTGGCCATGATGTGCTGCTTGCTCTAGGCCAATGGTGTCAAACTCAAATAGAAAAGGGATTATTAGAACTAAATGGGATGTGAATGCAGATCGAAGCAACCCTTTTTTTTCCCTTTCTTTTTCTTGTTTTTTTTGTGGGGGTTTTTTGGTCTATGTTTTCCTTCACAACATGACTAATGTGGAGATACGTTTTGCATGACTGCACATGTACAACCTATATCAAATTCCCTAAATCAAAATTCCCTTCTCAATGAGGAGGAAGAGGAGGGAGGGAGAGATTTTTTAACTCAAGATTTTTTAAAAAGAATATTAAAAATTGTCTTTATGTGTAATTGGAAAAAAATAAAATATTTATTAAAAGAAAAAAAAAGAAAAGGGACCAGTAAACCATAATAAGGATCTCTACAGCAGCATATTGATTTAGAAAACCACTTAGGAACATTATTTATGTTCTACTGTATTTTTATTTATTTTGTTAAATATCTTCCAGTTACATTCTAATTTGGTTCAGACAGTGCTCCAGAGTGTTGTGGCAGGAAGGCCAAAGGGATATATCCACTCCAGGCAGCTCTCTCAGAGTGTAAGTTGCAGAGAATGTGCCAATCTGCACTGGTAGAGGGAATTTCCTCATCCGGGAGTAGCCTATATCCATGAAATCACAGGTCTAGTCCCTCTCTCTGTTTTTATTATTATTACCATTAGGACAACTGCTTGGCTCTTCTGCATCTTAGAAAGCTTTGCTGTAACAAACGGATCTACTCCTCCACATTAAACACTCCCCCCACCCCCATTCAAATTGCTTTCCCCTTCAGCTCTTTGCCATGCTCACTCGCCCCCTCATAACCCAGTGCCACCTTTTGAAGGTGGGAAGAAGGGGAGAGCACCTTGCAAGGTAAGTAACAAGCAGTTGTCAATCAAATGAACAGCTAACCACAGACCCCAAGGGGAATCTTTGCGCGTCGGAATCCAAGTCTGGCTGAGCACAAGGAGCCTCCAGATTGACTGCCTTTCCAAGAAGCTAACAGAGGAGTCCTAGTGTTAGCAGCGGGGATGGGGGCGAGCTCGAGAGAGGAACGTCATCGGCAACACCCCCGTATCACAATGGCAAGAGAAGGTATTTAAATCAACTCTGTGTTGGACAGCATTGGTTTCAGTGCTGCTGAACCCTGGACAGACCAGATCGCTCCTTCTGCAAGTAGATGAGAGAGTGGGAAAGGAGAAGCAGAGAAGGCTCTGAGAATCGGGCAGCAATAATTGTGATGGTCTGGGGTTTTCCTTTTCTGCCTTCTCTCTCTCTCTTTTTTTTTTTTTAAGTCAATTGGGGTTAAGTGACTTGCCCAGGGTCACACAGCTAGTAAGTGTCAAGTGTTTGGTCTGAGGCCGGATTTGAACTCAGGTCCTCCTGACTTCAGGGCAGGTGCTCCATCCACTGTGCCACCTAGCTGCTCCTTCTGCCTTCTCTTTTGCCTTTCTTTCTATCCCCAGCACTTAAGCACAGTGCTGAACACATAGCAGGTGGCAAGTGGATACAGCGCCGGGCCTGGAGTCAGGAAGACTCATTATCTGAGTTCAAATTTGGCATTAGATACTGAGGCTTGGAGTCAGGAAGACTTATTTACCTGAGTTCAAATTTGGCCCCAGACACTTATAAGCTGTGTGACCCTGGGCAAGTTACTTACCCTGTTTGACTTAGTTTCCTCATCTGTATAACAAGTTGGAGAAAGAAATAGCAAAATACTCCAGTATCTTTGCCAGTAAAACCCAAATGGGGTCACAAAGAGTCAGACACAACTGAACAACAGCAACAAATAAACATTTATTGACTAATTGATTGTACATGGCCTCTACTGCTTTATCTCGGAGGAAAGCAGTTTGTCAGAAGCTTTTCTGGTGTGTCATCTTTCCCTGGAAGTCTTGTATGGGCCACAGTCAGATCCTGGGATCCAGGACACAGAGTATATATATTTAGAAGGAAATCTGAGCAGTGATAACATATTCTGCAGATCTGATCCCATAGTATCTGTATAACAGAGCTTGTCCCCCGGGTAAATGCCCAGTGGTGACCATCTCCACGACAGACTCTGAAGTATATTCCCGTTGTTTAAATAGTAAACTCAGTGGCCAATAGATTCCACCTCCCCTTATATTTGGACAGCCCCCCTGGTGTCCATCAGGCCTTGCTTTGTAGTGCATACCCCAACCCAGACCTGTACCCACGGGACCTATATCTGCCTTCATTATTGGCTTAAAGACATAAAGAAGTTTCTGATGAAGGAAATCTTTGATTTCCCTAGACCCAGGGCTTATGTCCAGTGCACTTAGAAAAGTATGAGTTAGAAGAGAGTATTTGAAGGTCAGTCTACCACCTTTCTGCTCTTTGATCAGTGGAGTCCTTTCTTCAAGAATAGCCTATTCAGATCAGACCCCAGAACCAGGGAGAAGAATGTCACCCACTGCTTTGTGGGTTCCATGAAGAATGTGGTGGTGATCACAGCATGGATACCTATCCAGCAGACGGAACAGAGTTTGGGTGAGGCTGGAAGTCAGGGCCCAGCAACACATGGCTAGGTTAAAAAACTGACACAATTGAGGCAGTTAGGTGGCTCAGTGGATAGAGCTCTGTCCTTGGATTCAGGAGGACCTGAATTTAAATCTGGCCTCAGACACTTGACATTTACGAGCTGTGTGACCCTGGGCAAGTCACTTAACCCTGATTGCCTCACCAAAAAGCAAAAATAAATAAATAAGTAAAAAATCTTGGGGCACCTAGGTGGCTCAGTGGATAGAGCACTGGCTCTGGAGTCAGGAGGACCTGAGTTCAAATCCGATCTCAGACCAGACACTTGACACTTACTAGCTGAGTGACCCTGGGCAAGTCACTTAACCCCAATTGCCTAAAACAAAACAAAACAAAACAAAAAAACAAAAACAAAACCCTGACACAATCCCATGAAGGTGGGGAAGGAAGAGAAATAAGCATTTATATATATATATATATATATATATATATATGTATGTATATATCAAC
>NW_020946993.1:0-6694 GCF_900497805.2 Vombatus ursinus | reverse complement strand
GAGAGAGAGAGAGAGAGAGAGAGAGAGAGAGAGAGAGAGAGAGAGAGTGACAGACAGAGAGAGAGAGAGAACTGAAGCACAAGCTTCTTAAATGAATAGAAACCAGTAACCCCTTAGACAGGAGCTAGGATGCCCGTGTTCTAGTCTTGAGTTTGCCTCAAGTTAGCTCTGTCACTTTGGGGAAGTCCTTTCCCTCTTTGGTTGGACTCATTATGTCCTCTGGGAAATGGAGACAGTGGCCCTTGCCTCCCAGTGGAAGTGAAATTCAAAAAACTTTCTACCATTCTATTATCTAATTCTCACCACAACCCTGAAAGGGAACAGATGTGCAAAGAAACAATGTGACAAAAATGTAAAGAAAAGTACCATCAAAAGGCATCAGTGGTGATAAACTATAACTTCAGAGGAGTAATGATGAAACATCTCCCTCCTCTTGACAGAGAGGTGGGGGACTATAGGTAAGGAATGAGGCATTCATTGTTAGACATATGTTTGTTTTGCCAGGCCAGTATGTCAGTTTATTTTGTTTAATTATACTTCTAAAACGGTGGTCCTTGGGAAGTGACAGCAACATAAGAGAAAAAAGGCATCACTAAGACTTTTTTTTTTTAAATAAAGGACATGACTTACTCCTGGTCACATTCTCAATAAGTGGCAGGATCAGAGTTAAGGTCTCTTGACTCTTAGACGACTGCTCTTTCTACTTCAAAGTCCACTCAGCCCAAGCCAACACCGGACACTAACAATTTCTTTTCTGGAGGTACCAGGTATCAACTCAAGTCCCTTTGTGTTTCTCACCCACCCACCCCAAACCAAGGGTTCCTTGGTGCCTTAGAATCACAAAAATTTAGAACTGAGAGGAACCTTAGGAGACATCCACTTCAACCTGTCCCTGAACAGGAATGCCCTTAACAACCAGGCATCATTTAGCTTCTGCCTAAAGACCTGCTTCAAGTGTTGAGGAACTTACTACCTCCCAAGGCAGCTTATTCTACTTTGGGACAGCCCTTGGTTGTTAGAAATTTTTTCCTTTTATTGAGCTGAAATTTGTCTCTAATTTCTCTCCATGGCTCCTAGTTCTGACCTTGGTGCCTTATAGAATAAGGCCCCATAAACATCCTTCATGTACTGGGGACATATTTTCCCCCCAAGCTCCCCTCCACTAACCATAGATCTTCTGGATTCCCTGCAGGTCATCCTGGGGCAGCTTGAAGCTGTGCGTCTCCATGTACTGGTAGAAGGGGGCCATTATGGCGCTGGGGTCATTAGAATGCTCCAGTCCCAGGGCATGGCCCAACTCATGCACAGCTACCAGGAAGAGGTCGTTCCCTGCAGGAACAGAAGACAGCACCGGTCAGTTGCCTGCCCACCCTCCAGGGGGAGCAAGGGACAGCTTCCAGGGATTCAGCAACCTGGCTCAGTCAAGTTCTATGACTTATTTAGAGTCATATACCTTTGGCTTCGCCCAGTGGTAGAAAAGACAGGTGGAGCCACCCCAGAGAATGCACTTAAATTCACCCAAATGTCAGCATCAAAGGGCACAAAAGATTCATTTTATCATATAAATGGGGATAATGTAGTGGTGTGCAGGTAAAAGTTTAACAACTAGCTCTCTAGGAGAGAAATGGACTCATGACACACTTTTTAGTTTAATCTGTATTACTTACATTTCTCCATCACTTTCTAAAGTCTAGACAATCAACAAGACAATAAATCAAGGTTCGATTTTGTAGTGTTTGCCAATTTCCAATTCGTAAATGCTCACTAAAAATTTAACAATGCTTCTCTTTCCCTCCCGCCATTTCTGCCAATTAACTTCCTGCTCAGCTATCACCTTTCCCTGAAGCCTTTCATGATTTCCCAGTTGGAAGTAGTTTCTCCCTCATTTGATCTCATAGCACTTCTATATCTCTGATGCAGTTTTTTTTTTTTAAATTTTGCTGGTTCCATTGGGCACCCCCAGTGAGGAAACTCCTTTGTGCCAATGCCAAATCTCCAACTACACTTCAACTTATAGTCTTAAAGAATATTACTGGGACACTGAGAAGGCAAACGAAAGAAGTCCAGGGTCACTAGGCCAGTATGCATTAGAGGAAGGACGTGAACCCAGGTCTCCCTGATTCTGAGACCAGCTCCCTATCCACTGCTCTAGGCTGCTCCTCTCACTCACATGTATTTATCATATGTAAAACTTGCAACCCCCTTAGATGTGTTTGCATCTTATCCCCTCTCCTAGGCTGTAAGCTCCTCGAGGGCAGGGGCCATGGCTTTTTTATCCATGTATCTCCTCCAGTGCCCAGAACAGTGTTCTGCATACTTTAGTAAGAGCATAGGCTCTTACTAAATGTTTGTGAAATAAGTGAGTGGATGAAGTTTGGAGAATAGAGAAGAGCAGCAAGTAATGTTGATCACAAGAATATTCTGGATTATAATTATTCGTGGCCATGTCCTATTTTCCCAACTAGGTGCTGTACAGCAAGAGCGCAAGGACCAATTCCACTTTGTCTTCCCCTCAACACCAAGCACTAAGCTTTGATGCATGACCACCATTTCATGGATTTCATGGAAGTTTTGTTTGTTTACTGAGCCAGCTGCCTGAGTTTCCTCATTTGTAAAATGGTACCTGTAGTACCTATCTCACAAGTACTGGGAGAGGCTCAAAAGAACTAATGTTTATAAAGTGCTATCATTAATGATTATTGATATTATGATTAATGATTGTTAATATTATTATTGTTATCTGTTTCTTTTCATCTTTTCCTATAGAATTCACATAGATACTAGGACTAGGACAAGTCACTATTCTGCAATTATTACTTCTACAAACTGTTGGGAAGATGGACAAAATGACTGCTTTTTCAGCTCTTCTTGTGGTAGAGAAGAATTAGAAGCTATAAGGGATCCCCTTCAATTGTGGAATGGCTGAACATGTTATGATACATAAATGTGTTGGAATACTATTGTGCTATAAGAATCAATGAAGGCGATGGTTTCAGAGAAATTTGGGAAGATTTGTATGAACTGATGCAAAGTGAAGTGAGCAGAATCAGGAGAATGATTCATGCAATGACAAAAATGTTATAAAGACAAATGACTTTGAAAGATTTAGGAACTCTGGTCAATGTAATAAACCCAGAGGATTCATTTTGAAACATGCTACCCACTTTATGATAGAGAGCTGATGGACTCAGACTGCAGATTAAGGTATTTTTTTGAGGTGGCCAATGAAATAATTTGTTTTGCCTGAGTATACATTCTTATAACCATTTTTGTTTTCCTTGCTTTCTTAATTAGAAAGGGCGGGGGAGGAGAGGTGGGAGGGAGAGAATTCAGAGCTAAAAGTAAAATGGAACTTAAAAAAGGGGAAAAAATGAAATGCTTTTCATAATTGAATAAAAGCATTGGGATGTAAGCTCATCCTCTGTAGGCTCACCAAAAGCATCTCCAGCAACAGGCCAGACAACAAAGGTGGTATGACTTCATCTTGTCCCCACATAACTTTGATTCCTTCCCCTCAGTGCCTCAATTGTGAAGGCTTTTCATACCACACAGTTGGGTGATTATCAATATTTGGTAGCAATGTCTATTGCTCTCTTTGTTCTTAAATTTTTATGGATCAATGTTACACAACCTGGTGATTTGGGGTAACAGTTTTGTCCAGGATAACACTCCTATGCTAGTACAGTTTACTTATTGAATGTCCCAGGGTATTTTGAGGTTCTCATTTGTAGCAAGGAGATTGGTTGTCCATTAATTTATGAAGGATAATGAACTTCTGCTAAATAATGCTAGCCACCAGGTTGAAGATTCAACAGATGCTAAATTTTGGCACTCTTTATCAGATGTGTTGCATAATTTCTACTATTTTCTTACATAATCTGCACTGATTACAAAGTTTGAACTACTTAAGGATAATCCATATAAAATTCTGGGTGGTGAGGACCAGGTCCTGAATTACCAACACAAACGCCTCCATTTCTATAAACAATCTACACAGATCTGTTATTTGATCATCACTTCCTTGTTGACATATGATGATGATGATGATGATGATGATGATGATGATGATGATGATGATGATGATGGAGTAAGCGTGTACTTCAGTGACATTCTGATGTGCAGTGGAGTCAGCTTGGCAAAACTTTCTCCTTGAATCAGGTAGGTAGTGCAGGAGATAGCTGGGCCTGGAGTCAGGAAGACTCAAGTTCAAATTTGGCCTCAGACCCTAGTTGTGTGACTCTGGGCAAGTCATTTAAGCTCTGTCTACCTCAGTTTCCTTAAGTGTAAAATGGGGATAATAATATCACCTACCTCATAGGGTTGTTATAAGTATCAAATGAGATAATATTTTCAAAGGGCTTAGCACAGTGCCTAGTCTGCACAGTAGGCACTTAAATGCTTCCTTCATTCTTTTCTTGAGCATCTGCAGCAGAGCTGCCTGTTTTCAAAGCCAGAGATGTAAATTCAAGCAAGAATGACCAAATATGAAGGGTTGGGCATGGATTTTGGTGGTGAGACATAGGGTGGTTGTTATTGTTCATCCTTTGTTTTTGAAGAGGATCAATGACATTAGGAGGGTGATGTCTTGAGTTGCATATGATTGGATTTAAGTGAAGCAAAACTGCACAAAGTCAATCAGCTTCACTTTCTCCTCCAGTCATTGGAGTCCAATGGCAAGACAAAACTCAAGATGGCTGTCGATGCATCGCCCAAGATGCAATGGGTGACCTTGGCCTTTCTAAATTAAGGTTTTTCCCAGATCAGTTTGTCTTAGGCAACACCCATTCAATGACTAAGGGCTAGTTAAGAATTGACAGAAAAGATGCCCTAGTTTACCATCACAAAAGTACAAATCTGGGAGGGGATGACCCTCAGAGTTTCACCCAGAATGGAAAACATTGCTATTTACACTCATTCTAAGCAATCAAAACTTAAAAATGAGGGATGGGAGTCTTAGACTGAGGGCAATTATTGACCATTCAATGAAAGTCAGAGTGATTTTGGGTGTAAAGTCCATAGTTAAGTAGCTCCATTTGAATCACAAGGGGCTTTTTAAAACCCTGTTTTTTCAGAGCTATATGTCAAGAAATCATAAATGAAAACTGTGCAGGGTGAAAAGTAAATTGTCCTCCCTTTTTGAAAACAAAACAAAAATAAAAATAAATAATCTAGCCCCTAAACCCCAAAATATCTTAGGTGGGCTATGAATTGGAAGGTGGAGGTAGTGCCCCTAGGAGCCCCCAGGTCCACAAAAGGCCTCCAAATATTTCTGAGAATCCTGGGTTAGTGTCACCACTTTATCCCACGCTTTTCCACCTTAGGATCATGAGATCTTGGCTTATCTGGTTCAGAATCTATAACCAGTAGAAGGCAAACTCCTGGAGGAGACTCCTTCATTTTTATCTTTGTGTCACCAGCACTCTGTACAATATTTATTCATTCATAAAATATAAATTAATAATTAAAAAAATTAACTGAATTGGAAGGAACCCTAGAGATTAAGACCCTTCTCCAGAGCTGGGAAAGGATTTGGTAGGCATCTGCAAAAGTAGAAAATGTTGGAGCCAGGATTCAGACCCAAACCCTCTGGCTTCAAATTTATGCCCTTGCCACTGTAGCCCTGACCATGCCCCTCATGGATCTTTTCCAGAACCCAAAGCCCTTCTCTGGGATCCCTGCTGTAGAAAAGACTTTGAGAGAATTAAAAAGAGGATTCTGCATGGTGGGGTCTGTGCTAATATACCCAGGGCCATGAAAAAACAGCTAATGGGATCATAGAGCTCAGAGCTGCCTAAAAAGAGTCTTTACTCATCTTCTACTCCAACTTCATCATTTCACAGATAAGAACATCAAGTTCAGCCAAGTCAACCCTCCCCCTAATGTATTTTAGCTTTGGGTGCATTTTCATGGAAATTATTCTCATCTCCTCCAAAACTGTACAATTTGGGAAAACGAACTGCATTTGAGGCTTGACACCATCACTTGCAGAAGAGGGTCCAGTTCCTCCATAGTATCTATTTGGTTCACAAAAACCTGGATCATTTCCCAAGAAGTCCCCAACTTGACCAGCAACAGATAAAGGCATTTTTTAGTCAGTTTAATTTCTCTTTAGGACTGTATCAGGCCTCTGTAATTACTGAGAAATCCTTTCAATGAAATAAAAATTAAAAAACTCATTCCCTGGCTACCTGTTCCATGATCATCAAGTCTCTGATCAATGAATATTTACCAAGCGCCATGTAACCCTGGAAGTCCCAAGCTCTAGGTTTACTTTGATCAGGTTTGATCAGCCTAACCTGAAAATCTTGTCCTTCGCTTAAGTCATTCAAACTCAGCATCACCCTTGAAAAACCTCAGCAAAGGTGTAAATAAAGAGTTCCTAGGTTCTGCATAAACACTTCAAGTAACAATGAATTCATTAGGTTTAGGACAGCCTTTATTCCATCTCACAAAAAATGGAGAAAATACAAAAAAGGACTCAATATGATTTTCCTCTCTTTTCTCTCTCTCTCTCTCACTCACTCTCTCTGTCTCTCCTCCCTCTCTGTTTCTCTCTCTCTTTCTCTTTCTCTCTCTCTCTCCTGTCTGTCTCTCTTTCTCTCTCTCTCTCCTCTCTCTGTCTCTCTCTCTCTCTCTCCTCTCTCTGTCTCTGTCTCTCCTCTCTCTGTCTCTGCCTCTCTCTGTCTCTCTCTGT
>NW_020946992.1:0-3056 GCF_900497805.2 Vombatus ursinus | reverse complement strand
GGGCTACAAGGGTGTATCGACCATAAGTGGCCATGATGTGCTGCTTGCTCTAGGCCAATGGTGTCAAACTCAAATAGAAAAGGGATTATTAGAACTAAATGGGATGTGAATGCAGATCGAAGCAACCCTTTTTTTTCCCTTTCTTTTTCTTGTTTTTTTTGTGGGGGTTTTTTGGTCTATGTTTTCCTTCACAACATGACTAATGTGGAGATACGTTTTGCATGACTGCACATGTACAACCTATATCAAATTCCCTAAATCAAAATTCCCTTCTCAATGAGGAGGAAGAGGAGGGAGGGAGAGATTTTTTAACTCAAGATTTTTTAAAAAGAATATTAAAAATTGTCTTTATGTGTAATTGGAAAAAAATAAAATATTTATTAAAAGAAAAAAAAAGAAAAGGGACCAGTAAACCATAATAAGGATCTCTACAGCAGCATATTGATTTAGAAAACCACTTAGGAACATTATTTATGTTCTACTGTATTTTTATTTATTTTGTTAAATATCTTCCAGTTACATTCTAATTTGGTTCAGACAGTGCTCCAGAGTGTTGTGGCAGGAAGGCCAAAGGGATATATCCACTCCAGGCAGCTCTCTCAGAGTGTAAGTTGCAGAGAATGTGCCAATCTGCACTGGTAGAGGGAATTTCCTCATCCGGGAGTAGCCTATATCCATGAAATCACAGGTCTAGTCCCTCTCTCTGTTTTTATTATTATTACCATTAGGACAACTGCTTGGCTCTTCTGCATCTTAGAAAGCTTTGCTGTAACAAACGGATCTACTCCTCCACATTAAACACTCCCCCCACCCCCATTCAAATTGCTTTCCCCTTCAGCTCTTTGCCATGCTCACTCGCCCCCTCATAACCCAGTGCCACCTTTTGAAGGTGGGAAGAAGGGGAGAGCACCTTGCAAGGTAAGTAACAAGCAGTTGTCAATCAAATGAACAGCTAACCACAGACCCCAAGGGGAATCTTTGCGCGTCGGAATCCAAGTCTGGCTGAGCACAAGGAGCCTCCAGATTGACTGCCTTTCCAAGAAGCTAACAGAGGAGTCCTAGTGTTAGCAGCGGGGATGGGGGCGAGCTCGAGAGAGGAACGTCATCGGCAACACCCCCGTATCACAATGGCAAGAGAAGGTATTTAAATCAACTCTGTGTTGGACAGCATTGGTTTCAGTGCTGCTGAACCCTGGACAGACCAGATCGCTCCTTCTGCAAGTAGATGAGAGAGTGGGAAAGGAGAAGCAGAGAAGGCTCTGAGAATCGGGCAGCAATAATTGTGATGGTCTGGGGTTTTCCTTTTCTGCCTTCTCTCTCTCTCTTTTTTTTTTTTTAAGTCAATTGGGGTTAAGTGACTTGCCCAGGGTCACACAGCTAGTAAGTGTCAAGTGTTTGGTCTGAGGCCGGATTTGAACTCAGGTCCTCCTGACTTCAGGGCAGGTGCTCCATCCACTGTGCCACCTAGCTGCTCCTTCTGCCTTCTCTTTTGCCTTTCTTTCTATCCCCAGCACTTAAGCACAGTGCTGAACACATAGCAGGTGGCAAGTGGATACAGCGCCGGGCCTGGAGTCAGGAAGACTCATTATCTGAGTTCAAATTTGGCATTAGATACTGAGGCTTGGAGTCAGGAAGACTTATTTACCTGAGTTCAAATTTGGCCCCAGACACTTATAAGCTGTGTGACCCTGGGCAAGTTACTTACCCTGTTTGACTTAGTTTCCTCATCTGTATAACAAGTTGGAGAAAGAAATAGCAAAATACTCCAGTATCTTTGCCAGTAAAACCCAAATGGGGTCACAAAGAGTCAGACACAACTGAACAACAGCAACAAATAAACATTTATTGACTAATTGATTGTACATGGCCTCTACTGCTTTATCTCGGAGGAAAGCAGTTTGTCAGAAGCTTTTCTGGTGTGTCATCTTTCCCTGGAAGTCTTGTATGGGCCACAGTCAGATCCTGGGATCCAGGACACAGAGTATATATATTTAGAAGGAAATCTGAGCAGTGATAACATATTCTGCAGATCTGATCCCATAGTATCTGTATAACAGAGCTTGTCCCCCGGGTAAATGCCCAGTGGTGACCATCTCCACGACAGACTCTGAAGTATATTCCCGTTGTTTAAATAGTAAACTCAGTGGCCAATAGATTCCACCTCCCCTTATATTTGGACAGCCCCCCTGGTGTCCATCAGGCCTTGCTTTGTAGTGCATACCCCAACCCAGACCTGTACCCACGGGACCTATATCTGCCTTCATTATTGGCTTAAAGACATAAAGAAGTTTCTGATGAAGGAAATCTTTGATTTCCCTAGACCCAGGGCTTATGTCCAGTGCACTTAGAAAAGTATGAGTTAGAAGAGAGTATTTGAAGGTCAGTCTACCACCTTTCTGCTCTTTGATCAGTGGAGTCCTTTCTTCAAGAATAGCCTATTCAGATCAGACCCCAGAACCAGGGAGAAGAATGTCACCCACTGCTTTGTGGGTTCCATGAAGAATGTGGTGGTGATCACAGCATGGATACCTATCCAGCAGACGGAACAGAGTTTGGGTGAGGCTGGAAGTCAGGGCCCAGCAACACATGGCTAGGTTAAAAAACTGACACAATTGAGGCAGTTAGGTGGCTCAGTGGATAGAGCTCTGTCCTTGGATTCAGGAGGACCTGAATTTAAATCTGGCCTCAGACACTTGACATTTACGAGCTGTGTGACCCTGGGCAAGTCACTTAACCCTGATTGCCTCACCAAAAAGCAAAAATAAATAAATAAGTAAAAAATCTTGGGGCACCTAGGTGGCTCAGTGGATAGAGCACTGGCTCTGGAGTCAGGAGGACCTGAGTTCAAATCCGATCTCAGACCAGACACTTGACACTTACTAGCTGAGTGACCCTGGGCAAGTCACTTAACCCCAATTGCCTAAAACAAAACAAAACAAAACAAAAAAACAAAAACAAAACCCTGACACAATCCCATGAAGGTGGGGAAGGAAGAGAAATAAGCATTTATATATATATATATATATATATATATATATATGTATGTATATATCAAC
>NW_020946991.1:0-4557 GCF_900497805.2 Vombatus ursinus | reverse complement strand
TGTTCTCTGCCCAGGGTCAGTAGCCTCAGTTGGGAAAATTTGTCTTGAGGGCTCAGCCTTTCGTGTTCCCTCTCCCCTCAATTTCCTTCTCCCCATTAATCCCAAGAGCTTCCAGTCACCCAGAGGTAGAATTTAGAGTAGTACTCTAGGAAGGGGTGGGTGGGTTGTAACAGGGAGTAGACCCTTAGGACACTGTAAGCTAGAAGGGAGCTTAGAAGCTTTTTGGTACCCATCTCTTATTTTTTCACGTAAGGAAGATAAGGCCTGCAGAGAAAAAGGGAGTTGCCCAAAGTAACATATCTGTAGATTAATTGGCCAACCCAGGACTAGAATCTGGGTCTCATGATTCCCAGGCAACTATATACATAAATATATATATATATATATACATATATATATATAATTTTTTTCTTCCTGTGAGGCTATTGGGGTTGAATGACTTGCCCAGGGTCACACAGCTATTAAGTATCATGTGTCTGACGTCGCATTTGAACTCAGGTCCTCCTGACTCCAAGGCCGGAGCTCCCAGGCAACTATTCTTTATGGATTCAAAAGGCAAATTCTCCAGAGCTCCCTCCAAAGGACTCCCTCCCCTACTCCCTCACTCCACCCCTCCAGTTCCCTAAGGACATGACCCAGTTTGGGCTCCTTCGGTGGTCTCAGTCTCTCCCAAATGACTTCACAAAAGCTAACGGACTGACTGCACACTAGAATTGATAGAAGAGAACATCACATTGTGTGGGGTCTGCCTTTGTGGGAGCTCAGAGAAGGGAGACTATTGTAGACTTAGGAGTCAGGGCAGGAAAAGGTGGTGCGGGAAGTCTTCCTGAAGAAAATGACACTTGTGTTGGGCCTTGAAAGATAGGCTTAGATTGGCAAAAATGTCAGTCAGGACAGAAAGCGTCTTAGATGGTCAGAGGAGGTGTTGCCTATATAACTTTGGTCAAATCCCATGTTCTCTAGACCTCAGTTTCCTTTTCTATAAAATGAGTGGGTTGAAATAAATAATCTTTAAGGTTCCTTCTAGTTGTGAACCCTATGATCTTTCCAAGAAGCAAAGCAGTGAGCCTGAGGAATTGTTTCTCGTTTCCCGAGTTGCCCTGAGCTTCTCAGGGCAGGGACAGTATACTACTATCCCACCACCCCCATTTTATCAACCCCCTCCCAGAGCCCAGGGATTGGTTCCACAGAGGCCCTGAACATGACTGCAGACCCAGGTCAGGACACTTACAGCCTTCTTTGCTGATGAAGGCCCCCTGAGGGGATTGGGGGATGCCCTTCCACACAGTGATTGGTTTAGGGTATCCAGGGTCAGTCGCCCGTCTCTCCTCATTGTAGCGCCAATACCACTCCCCCTTGAAAAAGTATGTCTTGCCCACAGGCTCCCAGCGCAGAGCTGTGTCTATGCCCTCACGGGGTAGGCAGGTACCCAGCTCTCCCAGGCTCTGAGGGTATCCAGGCTCCACACTCACCTCCTTGAAGACCCAATATTTGTCACCTGTGAATGGAGGAACCTGTTGTCAGGGACTAGCTATTCCAGACCAACGTCCTCATTCCTAAGTTCTGACTTTAGTTATGAAGAAGGGTCCTTAGGCCCCTTTTCTTCCCCAACCCTGGGCAATCCAATCCCCAAGGGCCTTGGAGCCCAGGAAGTCGGTGACTCCCTCCTCCTGAACCTCCCTCCCCCTATGGAGAGGGTCCTATCCAGGGCATTGGAGGTAAGGGCAAGACAAAAGATGAGACACAAGGTCTGCCCTTACAGAGCAAGGAGATAGATACAAATAATTGGAAAATCATGATGTACTACCTTGTGAATGGTCTTCTATTGGCTCACCCTCAATCATTAATTCACCACGTTCATCAGTTCCACAAACATTATGCCCTAACCTTGGGCTGCCCCTCTGGCTTAGTCCATAGTTCTTCCTCAGCTTTCCTCTCTCTACAATCACTCGCTGTGCGAAGTCATTCACTCCCACAGTTTCACCTGTCACCTCTATTCTTGACCTTGAAACCCCTCCAGCCCTGTCCCCTCTCTCTCAAAGCTCCAGTCCCATATCTCCTCCTGGGTGTCCCCACCAGCCCCTCAGACTCAGTGAGTGCATCTAAAATTGAACTTATCACCCTCCCCTCAAACTGACCCTGTGACCCCATCTCCCTCTTTATGCTGCTGGCACCCCTTCAATGTCCTCTTGTTAGCCAGCCCCCAACCACACCATCATCTCAGACTCTTCCTTCTCTCTCACCCAATTTGTTTACACCTTTTCTCAGCCAAAAAGTAAGCCTGCTGCAGTATATTCGTTCTGCAAAGTCTTATTGGCAGTAATAATCGTGAAAATAGTTCACAATTCTAGAGTATTTTAAAGATTAAAAGGTGCTTGCCTTACAACAAACCCATTTTAGAGATGAAGAAATCTACTCGGGGAAGGGATTTTGCCAGCATACACAAACTAGGAAGTAGCAGAGCTGAGCCTGAAATCTGGGTCTCCTGATTCCAAGTGCTCTTTCCATGTAGTAATTCATTTCTTTTCTTGAAATTAAGATGGTCTGCGGCAGCTAGGTGGCACAGTGGATAGAGCACCGGCCCTGGAGTCAGGAGGACCTGAGTTCAAGTCCAGCCTCAGATTAAACACTTGACACTTACTAGCTGTGTGACCCTGGGCAAGTCACTTAACCCCACTGCCTAGCTAAAAAAAAAAAAAAGAAAGAAAATAAGATGGTCCTGGAAAATTTTGAATGCGTGTCTGTCATCCTTTTGTCTAATCTCTCACCACCCAGCCTTGTTTTTTTCTTTCTTCTTTGTTTTTTTCATATTTATCACCTCCTTTTCACCCCTCCTGCCTCATCCTCATCACTTCTCAACTGACTTCCTCTTCCTATCCCTCCTACACCTGCTGACAGTCATTCTTCCCCGCCCCCCCCAGATCTGAGCATGTCTCTCCCTTGCTCAGAAACTTTCAATGGTTCCCCATTGCTTTTATTTGATAAAGTCCATATGCTTCAGTCTAACATTTTAGACCCTCCATTATCTGGTCCCACCCTATTTTTCTAGTCTTGCCTCCCATTCCCTCTTACTCAAACCCTCCATTCCAATCAGGCTGGTCTCCTTCATGTGCTCTGAACATGCCACCAGGCTGCCTCTGCCCTCCATGCTTTTGCCCATGCTGTGACTCTTGCCTGGAGTGCCCTCCTTCTCTTTGCTCTTTTCCCTTTCCTCAAATCCTATTCATACTTCAGGGTCCTGCTCATAATCAAGTAAGACAGTGTATATAAAGTACTTTGTAAAATTTTAAAGCACTATAGAAAGTTAGTCATTATTATCATTATCCACTGAAAACGATGATCGCTATCACTTTAGATTATTATCATTAAATATTATTATTTATTATAATGAAATCTTACCTGCTCCATAGCAATCTCTCCCACCTCTTGGAACCATAAAGTTAATCTCCCTTAACTGCTTTGGATTTGGACCCTCTCTGACCCCAGCAACCTGGCACTCGAATATGTCTCATTATATCTTTTCTTGTTCTCTAAGAGATGTATGTGCCTAAGTTTTATTGCCCTTCATATATGTGAGCTCTCTGAGGGCAGGACTGCAGGTCTGCTCTTTCTATGTCTTTTCCAGATTGTTAACACTGAAGTGGTATAATGGAACACAGGACTAGGCACAAGAGGAGATTCTATAAATGCTGGTTGACTTGTTCACAGTCAAGATTGTTAGGTTCACTGCCTCAAGGCACCCAAATACCTTTAAAGAAGACAAATCGCCCATCAGACCTCTCATAGGCAGCATCGATGCGAGCTGGTAATCCCTTCCAGAACTGTTCAATTTGCATGGGATAGCCCTCCTGAACCCGATTATTCCGCAAACGCCAAAACCAGCGGTCCTGGGGGAAAAGGGCGGACTCTGGGGGAAGGAGCCCACACTAGCCACACCTTGGCCCCCCAACCTCCAGAAGCTCCATAGAATGGGTGAGGGAAGTCTTCATCACCTCAGAGGACCCCATCCTAATAATCTGTCAGATGCATCTGTGCAGTGCATTGCACCTCCTAGGAGGAAAACAGGACTGGAACTCTTCTACCCATTTTACAGATGAGGAGACTGCAGTCCAGAGAACAGAAGGCTTGTGTCAAAGTTTACACACTGAGTTAGCAGCAAAGCCACAATGAGAACCAGTTGGAGGTTCTGACTCCAAGGCCAAGACTCTTACTTCCTCCCCGCCCAAAGCCCCTTCCCACTTCCCTGACTGGGGGATCTATCAAGGCCACAGGTTAGCAACCCCAGCTAGGCATACCTTGAACACAAACATCTCGCCCCGGAAGAGAGCCACAGTGTTGAAGTTGCCATCACAGATGTTGGGCTTTGTACCCGGGGTGGATGGCCGGTCTCCCAGTGGTGGCCTTGGGGGCCTGGGCTGACGCTCATGCTTCCTCTCTGGGGAGTGGATCCGGCGGGCAGGGAGTGTGGGGAGGGGTCGGGTGGGCTCCAGAGGCTCAGCAGGAGGACCTGGAGAGAGAGAGAGAGAGAGAGAGAGAGAGAGAGAGAGAGAGAGAGAG
>NW_020946990.1:0-4557 GCF_900497805.2 Vombatus ursinus | reverse complement strand
TGTTCTCTGCCCAGGGTCAGTAGCCTCAGTTGGGAAAATTTGTCTTGTGGGCTCAGCCTTTCGTGTTCCCTCTCCCCTCAATTTCCTTCTCCCCATTAATCCCAAGAGCTTCCAGTCACCCAGAGGTAGAATTTAGAGTAGTACTCTAGGAAGGGGTGGGTGGGTTGTAACAGGGAGTAGACCCTTAGGACACTGTAAGCTAGAAGGGAGCTTAGAAGCTTTTTGGTACCCATCTCTTATTTTTTCACGTAAGGAAGATAAGGCCTGCAGAGAAAAAGGGAGTTGCCCAAAGTAACATATCTGTAGATTAATTGGCCAACCCAGGACTAGAATCTGGGTCTCATGATTCCCAGGCAACTATATACATAAATATATATATATATATATACATATATATATATAATTTTTTTCTTCCTGTGAGGCTATTGGGGTTGAATGACTTGCCCAGGGTCACACAGCTATTAAGTATCATGTGTCTGACGTCGCATTTGAACTCAGGTCCTCCTGACTCCAAGGCCGGAGCTCCCAGGCAACTATTCTTTATGGATTCAAAAGGCAAATTCTCCAGAGCTCCCTCCAAAGGACTCCCTCCCCTACTCCCTCACTCCACCCCTCCAGTTCCCTAAGGACATGACCCAGTTTGGGCTCCTTCGGTGGTCTCAGTCTCTCCCAAATGACTTCACAAAAGCTAACGGACTGACTGCACACTAGAATTGATAGAAGAGAACATCACATTGTGTGGGGTCTGCCTTTGTGGGAGCTCAGAGAAGGGAGACTATTGTAGACTTAGGAGTCAGGGCAGGAAAAGGTGGTGCGGGAAGTCTTCCTGAAGAAAATGACACTTGTGTTGGGCCTTGAAAGATAGGCTTAGATTGGCAAAAATGTCAGTCAGGACAGAAAGCGTCTTAGATGGTCAGAGGAGGTGTTGCCTATATAACTTTGGTCAAATCCCATGTTCTCTAGACCTCAGTTTCCTTTTCTATAAAATGAGTGGGTTGAAATAAATAATCTTTAAGGTTCCTTCTAGTTGTGAACCCTATGATCTTTCCAAGAAGCAAAGCAGTGAGCCTGAGGAATTGTTTCTCGTTTCCCGAGTTGCCCTGAGCTTCTCAGGGCAGGGACAGTATACTACTATCCCACCACCCCCATTTTATCAACCCCCTCCCAGAGCCCAGGGATTGGTTCCACAGAGGCCCTGAACATGACTGCAGACCCAGGTCAGGACACTTACAGCCTTCTTTGCTGATGAAGGCCCCCTGAGGGGATTGGGGGATGCCCTTCCACACAGTGATTGGTTTAGGGTATCCAGGGTCAGTCGCCCGTCTCTCCTCATTGTAGCGCCAATACCGCTCCCCCTTGAAAAAGTATGTCTTGCCCACAGGCTCCCAGCGCAGAGCTGTGTCTATGCCCTCACGGGGTAGGCAGGTACCCAGCTCTCCCAGGCTCTGAGGGTATCCAGGCTCCACACTCACCTCCTTGAAGACCCAATATTTGTCACCTGTGAATGGAGGAACCTGTTGTCAGGGACTAGCTATTCCAGACCAACGTCCTCATTCCTAAGTTCTGACTTTAGTTATGAAGAAGGGTCCTTAGGCCCCTTTTCTTCCCCAACCCTGGGCAATCCAATCCCCAAGGGCCTTGGAGCCCAGGAAGTCGGTGACTCCCTCCTCCTGAACCTCCCTCCCCCTATGGAGAGGGTCCTATCCAGGGCATTGGAGGTAAGGGCAAGACAAAAGATGAGACACAAGGTCTGCCCTTACAGAGCAAGGAGATAGATACAAATAATTGGAAAATCATGATGTACTACCTTGTGAATGGTCTTCTATTGGCTCACCCTCAATCATTAATTCACCACGTTCATCAGTTCCACAAACATTATGCCCTAACCTTGGGCTGCCCCTCTGGCTTAGTCCATAGTTCTTCCTCAGCTTTCCTCTCTCTACAATCACTCGCTGTGCGAAGTCATTCACTCCCACAGTTTCACCTGTCACCTCTATTCTTGACCTTGAAACCCCTCCAGCCCTGTCCCCTCTCTCTCAAAGCTCCAGTCCCATATCTCCTCCTGGGTGTCCCCACCAGCCCCTCAGACTCAGTGAGTGCATCTAAAATTGAACTTATCACCCTCCCCTCAAACTGACCCTGTGACCCCATCTCCCTCTTTATGCTGCTGGCACCCCTTCAATGTCCTCTTGTTAGCCAGCCCCCAACCACACCATCATCTCAGACTCTTCCTTCTCTCTCACCCAATTTGTTTACACCTTTTCTCAGCCAAAAAGTAAGCCTGCTGCAGTATATTCGTTCTGCAAAGTCTTATTGGCAGTAATAATCGTGAAAATAGTTCACAATTCTAGAGTATTTTAAAGATTAAAAGGTGCTTGCCTTACAACAAACCCATTTTAGAGATGAAGAAATCTACTCGGGGAAGGGATTTTGCCAGCATACACAAACTAGGAAGTAGCAGAGCTGAGCCTGAAATCTGGGTCTCCTGATTCCAAGTGCTCTTTCCATGTAGTAATTCATTTCTTTTCTTGAAATTAAGATGGTCTGCGGCAGCTAGGTGGCACAGTGGATAGAGCACCGGCCCTGGAGTCAGGAGGACCTGAGTTCAAGTCCAGCCTCAGATTAAACACTTGACACTTACTAGCTGTGTGACCCTGGGCAAGTCACTTAACCCCACTGCCTAGCTAAAAAAAAAAAAAAGAAAGAAAATAAGATGGTCCTGGAAAATTTTGAATGCGTGTCTGTCATCCTTTTGTCTAATCTCTCACCACCCAGCCTTGTTTTTTTCTTTCTTCTTTGTTTTTTTCATATTTATCACCTCCTTTTCACCCCTCCTGCCTCATCCTCATCACTTCTCAACTGCCTTCCTCTTCCTATCCCTCCTACACCTGCTGACAGTCATTCTTCCCCGCCCCCCCCAGATCTGAGCATGTCTCTCCCTTGCTCAGAAACTTTCAATGGTTCCCCATTGCTTTTATTTGATAAAGTCCATATGCTTCAGTCTAACATTTTAGACCCTCCATTATCTGGTCCCACCCTATTTTTCTAGTCTTGCCTCCCATTCCCTCTTACTCAAACCCTCCATTCCAATCAGGCTGGTCTCCTTCATGTGCTCTGAACATGCCACCAGGCTGCCTCTGCCCTCCATGCTTTTGCCCATGCTGTGACTCTTGCCTGGAGTGCCCTCCTTCTCTTTGCTCTTTTCCCTTTCCTCAAATCCTATTCATACTTCAGGGTCCTGCTCATAATCAAGTAAGACAGTGTATATAAAGTACTTTGTAAAATTTTAAAGCACTATAGAAAGTTAGTCATTATTATCATTATCCACTGAAAACGATGATCGCTATCACTTTAGATTATTATCATTAAATATTATTATTTATTATAATGAAATCTTACCTGCTCCATAGCAATCTCTCCCACCTCTTGGAACCATAAAGTTAATCTCCCTTAACTGCTTTGGATTTGGACCCTCTCTGACCCCAGCAACCTGGCACTCGAATATGTCTCATTATATCTTTTCTTGTTCTCTAAGAGATGTATGTGCCTAAGTTTTATTGCCCTTCATATATGTGAGCTCTCTGAGGGCAGGACTGCAGGTCTGCTCTTTCTATGTCTTTTCCAGATTGTTAACACTGAAGTGGTATAATGGAACACAGGACTAGGCACAAGAGGAGATTCTATAAATGCTGGTTGACTTGTTCACAGTCAAGATTGTTAGGTTCACTGCCTCAAGGCACCCAAATACCTTTAAAGAAGACAAATCGCCCATCAGACCTCTCATAGGCAGCATCGATGCGAGCTGGTAATCCCTTCCAGAACTGTTCAATTTGCATGGGATAGCCCTCCTGAACCCGATTATTCCGCAAACGCCAAAACCAGCGGTCCTGGGGGAAAAGGGCGGACTCTGGGGGAAGGAGCCCACACTAGCCACACCTTGGCCCCCCAACCTCCAGAAGCTCCATAGAATGGGTGAGGGAAGTCTTCATCACCTCAGAGGACCCCATCCTAATAATCTGTCAGATGCATCTGTGCAGTGCATTGCACCTCCTAGGAGGAAAACAGGACTGGAACTCTTCTACCCATTTTACAGATGAGGAGACTGCAGTCCAGAGAACAGAAGGCTTGTGTCAAAGTTTACACACTGAGTTAGCAGCAAAGCCACAATGAGAACCAGTTGGAGGTTCTGACTCCAAGGCCAAGACTCTTACTTCCTCCCCGCCCAAAGCCCCTTCCCACTTCCCTGACTGGGGGATCTATCAAGGCCACAGGTTAGCAACCCCAGCTAGGCATACCTTGAACACAAACATCTCGCCCCGGAAGAGAGCCACAGTGTTGAAGTTGCCATCACAGATGTTGGGCTTTGTACCCGGGGTGGATGGCCGGTCTCCCAGTGGTGGCCTTGGGGGCCTGGGCTGACGCTCATGCTTCCTCTCTGGGGAGTGGATCCGGCGGGCAGGGAGTGTGGGGAGGGGTCGGGTGGGCTCCAGAGGCTCAGCAGGAGGACCTGGAGAGAGAGAGAGAGAGAGAGAGAGAGAGAGAGAGAGAGAGAGAGAG
>NW_020946989.1:0-2685 GCF_900497805.2 Vombatus ursinus | reverse complement strand
CTCTGTCTCTCCTCTCTCTGTCTCTGCCTCTCTCTGTCTCTCTCTGTCTCTCCTCTCTCTGTCTTTGTTTCTGTTTCTGTCTCTCTCTCTCTCTCTGTCTCTGTCTCTGTCTCTTTCTCCTTTCTTGCTCTTTGTCTGAAAGGGGAAAAAGAGAAGAAAGCTGAGTCTTTGATGAAGAATCTTTACTAAGCACTGTGGTGGGTTCTTGGAAAAACAAAACAAAACGAGACAAAACCGACTGTCCCTGCCCCTGGAGAACTTACATTCTGTTGGAAGAGGGGGAAGGGATACAGTGTGTGTTCAGATCTGGAGGATATAAAGTAAACTGAAGAGGGAGAGAGCGCAAAAGCAGAGGGAATCAGAGAAGTCTTCCCAGAAGAGATAGCGACCCAGTTGAGCATTAAAAGAAGACAATGACTTTGGATACGTTAATGTGTGTAAAGACTGAAGTCCCCAGGTACAAGTACAGTGGTTGGGATGTAGAAGAAGACTGTGAGGGAAGGTCTTTAAGAAAGGAGAGCGATCTGAAAGCTGTTAAGATCCCCACCACAAGGATGTGGACTAGATGGCATGGCTAAATGAATCCTCAAAATGATCCTAAATGATCAAAATCCTCCTAAATGATCCTCAAAGAAGGAGGGGTTGCTGGGGGATGGGTGGCTGAGGGAGGGTGGGAAGGGGCAGTGGCGAGCAAGGAGTAAGCCTCTCTGCTGCTACGCATGTCAGAGAACACAAGAGAAGGGGCAACTAGCACTGGAGAGTGTGGTCAGGGATGAGGTGCCTTCTAGAGAAAGCCAGTTATCCACAAGGGCAAGACGGTGGAAAGAATCGGGTAAAGGTCATCTAAAATGAAGGGCAGAGTTTCCCAAGGGCAGAAAGGAAAGACAAGAAAGAGGAAAGGGTCTGGGAAGGAGCAGAGCTGAGCTGGATGGAGAACAGAATTTAGTCAGGGGAATCTCACACCTACATTTCTCGCTGTTCAGTCATTTTTCAGTCGTGTCTGACTCTCTGTGACTTCATTTGGGGTTTTCTTGGCAAAGATATTTGAATGGCTTACCATTTCCTTCTCCAGCTCATTTTATAGAGGAGGAAACTGAGGCAGACAGGGTTAAATGACTTGTCCAGGGTCACACAGCTATTAAGTGTCTGAGGCTAGATTTGAACCCATGAAGATGAGTCTTCCATGGGGCAGCTAGATGGCGCGATGGATACAGCATGGGCTCCGGAGTCAGGAGGACCTGAGTTCAAATTCGGCCTCAGACACTAGACACTTACTAGCTGTGTGACCCTGGGTAAGTCACTTAACCTCAATTGCTTCACCAAAAAAAAAAAAAAGAGTCTTCCTGACTCCAGGCCCAGTGCTCTGTGCACTATGGCACCACCGAGCTGCCTTTACACCTACATATATTTGACTGAATCACTGAAATGACGCTACAAAAGCAACAGGACTGATTCTGTGGCCCAGCTATTCATAAGAGCATTTCTTCTCATCCAAAGGAGGTGTAGAAGTGTCCTCTAGAAGTGCATAAAATATGAATATAGAGCTGAAAGGGATTTAGAGTTCAGTTGTCAAATGTGATAACAGAGGTCAAACAGATAGGAAGAGACCTATGTGGACTCAGGTCTTGTAACTCCAAATTCAGCCCACTCTGCACTGCATCATGCTGCCTGTGGTCAAGGTTTATGTCCCCTCAATGTGCATTATATCTTGGATTGATTGTAGTCAACTCTTTCCAGATTAAGGTTTATCCACCCCCTGCTCTAATCTGATGACCAGTCACAGAGCAGCATCCTGCCGGGGTATGGAGACAGGACCTCCACTGGTTCCTATCACAGTGTGCAGGGTGGTGGAGAATGGTGGAGATAGGGCTAGACTTGGAATCAGGAGGTCCCGGGTTCAAATCCTAGCTTTGACACTGAGCAGCTGTGAGATCATGGACAAGTCATTTATTTAATCTCTTTGAGTCCCCAGTCTCTCTTTCTAAAAAGGGGTTAATAATATCTACTGCCCCCATTTTACAGAGTCGTTCTGTGGTTTGAATGAGGTAACTTGAATTAAGTACTACAAAAACTTGTGTGTGTGTGTGTGTGTGTGTGTGTGTGTGTGTGTGTGTGTGTGGGGGGTGGGGCGAGGGGGGTTGATCTGTGATTTCATCCACATAGGAGCCTCTTACAGAAACAAAGAATCAGCAACTGTTCTGTAACTTAAAGGTCAGTTTGGGGGCCGTGAGAGGTTAAACCACTTGCCTAGTGGTTTAACTAGGTTTAACTACAGACCATATGTGTCAGAGGAAGGATTTGAACTCAGCTTTTCCAGACTCCCAACTCAGTTTTCTATCCTACCTCCCTGCAAATTTGAAAATGAAATAAATTTCAGTTATCATCATCATCATTATCATCATCATGGTGGTAGCATGATATCATGTGGAAGCAATGAAAGTGAGCCTGGATAGACTTTGGGGGATAGTGGAGGATAGAGGGGCCTGGCATACTGTGAGTTATGGGGTCACAAAGAATCTGATATGACTGAATAACAAAGTTGAACTCGGAGCCAGGAAGACCTGTGTTCAAATTCTAACTCCAATATTTACTGGCTGTTTGACTTGGGCAAGTCAATTAACCTCTCAATGCACTAGGCCAGGCCTGCACAACATCTTGCCTGTATTCACCCATAGGCTGCTTGTG
>NW_020946988.1:0-2685 GCF_900497805.2 Vombatus ursinus | reverse complement strand
CTCTGTCTCTCCTCTCTCTGTCTCTGCCTCTCTCTGTCTCTCTCTGTCTCTCCTCTCTCTGTCTTTGTTTCTGTTTCTGTCTCTCTCTCTCTCTCTGTCTCTGTCTCTGTCTCTTTCTCCTTTCTTGCTCTTTGTCTGAAAGGGGAAAAAGAGAAGAAAGCTGAGTCTTTGATGAAGAATCTTTACTAAGCACTGTGGTGGGTTCTTGGAAAAACAAAACAAAACGAGACAAAACCGACTGTCCCTGCCCCTGGAGAACTTACATTCTGTTGGAAGAGGGGGAAGGGATACAGTGTGTGTTCAGATCTGGAGGATATAAAGTAAACTGAAGAGGGAGAGAGCGCAAAAGCAGAGGGAATCAGAGAAGTCTTCCCAGAAGAGATAGCGACCCAGTTGAGCATTAAAAGAAGACAATGACTTTGGATACGTTAATGTGTGTAAAGACTGAAGTCCCCAGGTACAAGTACAGTGGTTGGGATGTAGAAGAAGACTGTGAGGGAAGGTCTTTAAGAAAGGAGAGCGATCTGAAAGCTGTTAAGATCCCCACCACAAGGATGTGGACTAGATGGCATGGCTAAATGAATCCTCAAAATGATCCTAAATGATCAAAATCCTCCTAAATGATCCTCAAAGAAGGAGGGGTTGCTGGGGGATGGGTGGCTGAGGGAGGGTGGGAAGGGGCAGTGGCGAGCAAGGAGTAAGCCTCTCTGCTGCTACGCATGTCAGAGAACACAAGAGAAGGGGCAACTAGCACTGGAGAGTGTGGTCAGGGATGAGGTGCCTTCTAGAGAAAGCCAGTTATCCACAAGGGCAAGACGGTGGAAAGAATCGGGTAAAGGTCATCTAAAATGAAGGGCAGAGTTTCCCAAGGGCAGAAAGGAAAGACAAGAAAGAGGAAAGGGTCTGGGAAGGAGCAGAGCTGAGCTGGATGGAGAACAGAATTTAGTCAGGGGAATCTCACACCTACATTTCTCGCTGTTCAGTCATTTTTCAGTCGTGTCTGACTCTCTGTGACTTCATTTGGGGTTTTCTTGGCAAAGATATTTGAATGGCTTACCATTTCCTTCTCCAGCTCATTTTATAGAGGAGGAAACTGAGGCAGACAGGGTTAAATGACTTGTCCAGGGTCACACAGCTATTAAGTGTCTGAGGCTAGATTTGAACCCATGAAGATGAGTCTTCCATGGGGCAGCTAGATGGCGCGATGGATACAGCATGGGCTCCGGAGTCAGGAGGACCTGAGTTCAAATTCGGCCTCAGACACTAGACACTTACTAGCTGTGTGACCCTGGGTAAGTCACTTAACCTCAATTGCTTCACCAAAAAAAAAAAAAAGAGTCTTCCTGACTCCAGGCCCAGTGCTCTGTGCACTATGGCACCACCGAGCTGCCTTTACACCTACATATATTTGACTGAATCACTGAAATGACGCTACAAAAGCAACAGGACTGATTCTGTGGCCCAGCTATTCATAAGAGCATTTCTTCTCATCCAAAGGAGGTGTAGAAGTGTCCTCTAGAAGTGCATAAAATATGAATATAGAGCTGAAAGGGATTTAGAGTTCAGTTGTCAAATGTGATAACAGAGGTCAAACAGATAGGAAGAGACCTATGTGGACTCAGGTCTTGTAACTCCAAATTCAGCCCACTCTGCACTGCATCATGCTGCCTGTGGTCAAGGTTTATGTCCCCTCAATGTGCATTATATCTTGGATTGATTGTAGTCAACTCTTTCCAGATTAAGGTTTATCCACCCCCTGCTCTAATCTGATGACCAGTCACAGAGCAGCATCCTGCCGGGGTATGGAGACAGGACCTCCACTGGTTCCTATCACAGTGTGCAGGGTGGTGGAGAATGGTGGAGATAGGGCTAGACTTGGAATCAGGAGGTCCCGGGTTCAAATCCTAGCTTTGACACTGAGCAGCTGTGAGATCATGGACAAGTCATTTATTTAATCTCTTTGAGTCCCCAGTCTCTCTTTCTAAAAAGGGGTTAATAATATCTACTGCCCCCATTTTACAGAGTCGTTCTGTGGTTTGAATGAGGTAACTTGAATTAAGTACTACAAAAACTTGTGTGTGTGTGTGTGTGTGTGTGTGTGTGTGTGTGTGTGTGTGTGGGGGGTGGGGCGAGGGGGGTTGATCTGTGATTTCATCCACATAGGAGCCTCTTACAGAAACAAAGAATCAGCAACTGTTCTGTAACTTAAAGGTCAGTTTGGGGGCCGTGAGAGGTTAAACCACTTGCCTAGTGGTTTAACTAGGTTTAACTACAGACCATATGTGTCAGAGGAAGGATTTGAACTCAGCTTTTCCAGACTCCCAACTCAGTTTTCTATCCTACCTCCCTGCAAATTTGAAAATGAAATAAATTTCAGTTATCATCATCATCATTATCATCATCATGGTGGTAGCATGATATCATGTGGAAGCAATGAAAGTGAGCCTGGATAGACTTTGGGGGATAGTGGAGGATAGAGGGGCCTGGCATACTGTGAGTTATGGGGTCACAAAGAATCTGATATGACTGAATAACAAAGTTGAACTCGGAGCCAGGAAGACCTGTGTTCAAATTCTAACTCCAATATTTACTGGCTGTTTGACTTGGGCAAGTCAATTAACCTCTCAATGCACTAGGCCAGGCCTGCACAACATCTTGCCTGTATTCACCCATAGGCTGCTTGTG
>NW_020946987.1:0-1050 GCF_900497805.2 Vombatus ursinus | reverse complement strand
GGGGGAAGGTGGATGAAATAATAGCTAACATAAATAACTCCCAGGAAGTCCTCTGTTTTCTGCAAGCCTGGAAAATATATTGTTTCTTGTTTCAATCAAGTCATTTTCCTGCTTAGTTACTGGCAGTGGAGGAAGATGGTGTTCTACAGTAGACTGGGGGTCCGAAAGATCTCAGTCCATCAACAAACATTTCTTAGACCCCTCCTTTCATGTGCTGGGCATTATGTGAGGTGCTTGGGAATTCAAAGACAAAGCCCATGCCCCAAATGTTCTCCCTCCTCCTCTCCATCTCCTGACTTCCCCAGCTTCCTTCAAGGCTCAGCTAAAGTCCTCCCTCCCATAAGAAGCCTTGCCCTATTCCCGCCTTGATGCTAGAGCCTTATCTCTGGGATTATCTCATTTATGCTGTCTATATCTTGTTTGTACATCCTTGTTTCCTCCATTTGACTTGTGAGCTCCTTGAGGACGAGAACTGATTATTTCACTTTTGTCAGTCAAATCAACAAGTCTTTATTAAGCACCTGCTATGTGCCAGGCACTGTACTAAGTGCTAAGGAAACAAAGAAAGGCGAAAACAGTTCCTGTCCTCAAGGTGCTCACAAGTCAAATGGAGGAAACAAGGATGTACAAACAAGATATAGACAGCATAAATGAGATAATCCCAGAGATAAGGCTCTAGCATCAAGGCGGGAATAGGGCAAGGCTTCTTATGGGAGGGAGGACTTTAGCTGAGCCTTGAAGGAAGCTGGGGAAGTCAGGAGATGGAGAGGAGGAGGGAGAACATTTGGGGCATGGGCTTTGTCTTTGAATTCCCAAGCACCTCACATAATGCCCAGCACATGAAAGGAGGGGTCTAAGAAATGTTTGTTGATGGACTGAGATCTTTCGGACCCCCAGTCTACTGTAGAACACCATCTTCCTCCACTGCCAGTAACTAAGCAGGAAAATGACTTGATTGAAACAAGAAACAATATATTTTCCAGGCTTGCAGAAAACAGAGGACTTCCTGGGAGTTATTTATGTTAGCTATTATTTCATCCACCTTCCCCC
>NW_020946986.1:0-2887 GCF_900497805.2 Vombatus ursinus | reverse complement strand
CTGACACATAGTAGGCACTAAAAAATGCATATTCCTTTTCTCCTTATATAACAACATGACATAAACCAAATAATATAAACTATTCATATGCTTTTTCCTATGTGAATCAATGGCCAGACTCTTAGGAAGTAATAAGCATTTCTTCTAGGAGGCTCTGCAGTGTCCCAAAGGCATGTTTCAAGCAGCACATTGTCATATCCATGTAGAAATATCTGGAAGACTTCACCCTCAGCAGGGAATCACTCTTCAGTTTAGACTCCACGCTGGACCTCATCCATGAAAATGGCTAATACTCTGGTGAACAACATGTCCTTATTATATGTTTTGTGTGATGTTTATCATTTTGAAGGTCAAAGAACAAATATCTCTCATATCTCTGAATGATTCTAGAATGAATCTATTGGTATATAGATGGGAAATATTTTGTTGGAAGAAAGCCTCAGTGGCTTACTATACTTAATTAACTACTTTTGTATCAACATAGCACAGTGACATCTTGTATTCTCTGTACCTTTTGATCAATTTTGTAATAGTAAAAATGTATTCTACTGCAGACTGATGCTTGCAAAGATTTGCCTGTTCCAAATAATAATGAAGCATGTTTTTGATATTTGTATATAATTGTCATAAACTTTTATATAGACAGGTATATAGGCCTGTCAACCAGGATTTATGAATGTTCTCTCAGTTACCTTATTTAGATACTAATAAAGTCTGAGATTTTCCCTATACCACTGGTATGTGCCTTTATAAACAGGTAGTATATAAGGAAGAGTTTCTTCTGTCTTTTGCTTCCTTAGGGTGTGGTTGGATAACTGGATCAAATAGGGATGTTTAGTTCAGTGATTTTTTTTTTGTGTAACTAATTGATTTCTAAAATGGTTGCATTAATTCGTGGTTCTGCCAATAATGTATTAGTGTGCCTATATTCCCAGAGTCCTTCCAGCTTTACTTCTATGTTTTGTCATCTTTATTAATATGTTATGTGCAAGAGCTGTTTCAATTTGCATTGGTTTTATTGTTAATAATTTGAAGCAAACTTTCATATGTAAGATAACAGTATACAATTCTTTTAGGAATTGTTTGATGTAATTCTCTGATAATTTATCTATTTAGGTATGACTCTAGGGCTTATTATTCTATTAGTTGTCTTGAATTTATTATTTTATTATTTCCCTTTATGCCTTGGATATCAGATTATTATCAGATATATTTGATTTTTTATCTATGATAATATTGGATTTTTATGTACTTATTCCTTTCCCAATTTTCCTGAAAATGTTGTCTGGGAAATATATTTGGGAATATGCCACCAGTATGGGGCACTACCTTTACTCTACTCAGTTTCTGAAGCAATTCATGAAAAGCTGCCATGAAGAATGTGAATGAATTCTATAAAGATTCATTAAATACTTACTATGTGCAAACAATTTTGTTTGGTGATGTGATGCTAATGTGAGAAAAAAATCATGTCCTTATGGTAAAATTTCCACTCAAATAGGGTAAGTCATATAGTACAGTTGCTCAAGTAAACATGTTACAAATTACAATGTCATAAGGGTAAAGAAGGTTTCTGGACAAAAACTTATAGGAAATTCCAAGAGGAAAAGATCATTTTCATTTGAGGGTGAGAAGGTAAGTTTTCATGAAAGAGATGGTGCCTGAGATGAGCTTTTAAAAAGGATATCAATCAGCAGAAATATGGAAGGAGTATAATCCAGATTGAGTATGATACTTGCCAATATCTGGAGGCAACCAAAAAGAGGTCAAAAGTAAGGAATAGTGGGGCAGCTAGGTGGTAAAGTGAATAGAGTGCCAGGCCTAGAGTCAGGAAGACTTATCTTCCTGAGTTCACATCTGACCTCAAACGCTTACTAGCTGTGTGACCCTGGGCAAGTCACTTAAACTTAATTGCCTTAAAAAAAATAGGGAATAGTTCATTACTCAACAAACATTTATTAAGATTTGCAATGAGCCAGGGACTGTGCTATGTTCTGGGGGTAAAAAGGAAGGCAAATACATGAAACTTATCTTTAAAGGACTTAAATTCTAATGAGGGAGAACACATAAATTATTAAGCACCTAGAAGACATATGCAGATATATGTAAGGTGCTCTTTGTGTGTAGTGACTATGCATATAGAATTCATAAAATGGTAAAGTAAGTGATAGAATTCATAAAATGGGGAAGTAAGTGATAAGTGATAAGGGGCTGAATAGATATTTAATAGTGCCATCATAAGAAATTTAAATTTTATCCTTAGGGCAATGGGGAGCCACTTTTTAAAACAATATTATATTTACTTACATGTTTCTACATTTGTTTATTAGCAAAGGGCTATTTAATGGCAAATTTAATTTTTAGCAAAATGTATATGCACAGTTGTGGGTATATATATTCTATTAAATGCAATATTTTTGGGATAATACCTTGAGGGAATAGAAAGGTCAAGTAATGGTTTACACTTCTATTGCTTGATTCTGAATAGGAAACTAGGACAAATGGGTTGAAGTGCTAGAGAGACAAAAGTTGCATAAAAATATGTAAAAGTTGCCTAAATATTTAAGCTTTCTAAAAAGATTAACATACCTTGGAAGGTAGTAAAGCCCTCTTAATGGACAGTGGCTGGTCCCTTTTAGCTATGTTTTAGAAATAAAAGGCTTCATGCTTATGTTAGGGTTTCAAATAAATGACCTCTCATATACCTTTCCATTTTTTTATTTGGTTACTGCATGATTCTATGTGAATAAAATTAGAAATTTCTCAGGATAGGATTCACTCACTTCATTGCTTTTCCTCTAAAACATAATTTTACCTGTACAAGTTGAGGAAAAATGATGCTGACACATAGTAGGCACTAAAAAATGCATATTCCTTTTCTCCTTAT
>NW_020946985.1:0-3211 GCF_900497805.2 Vombatus ursinus | reverse complement strand
ATAATGCAGATTATACTTTAAAATATGTCATTAGTACATCCCCCCCCCAAAAGCTGGTTGTTAAACATTTATCAGCGTAGTCTTGCTTTTCAGACCCATCATCCTATCAGTGGCCTAGGCGGAGAATGGATGAGCAATCCTGGATCTGCTTAGCAGGTAACTAAACCCGTGATCTTGGGTGAGTTACTAAACCTCTCTGGGCCTTATTTCCTCAGAAGTTGGACCAGATAATTCTTTAAGATCTTTTCTGGTTCTGAGAATCTTTACAGTAAATCTTTCATTAAATCCACAAATCAATTAAAGTTTAGTTGCAGATAATCCAGTTATAGAAAATTGATGGTATATTACATTAAAGGTTTTTTTTTTCCCTGCTCCAGGATCCATAGCAATCCTAATGATGTCTGTCAAGGGGACACTGACATATGTATGATTTAGGAACTATCTCCTTCCCTGGGGTTTCCTATACTCCCTCTCCTCCATTAATTTTTGCATACAATATACTCCCCCAATTCTCTCCATCTCCAAAGCCTTGCCCTCTGGCCATTGCTGTGGTCTGGTCAGTGCAGCTAGTGATGAATTTCCCTGATATTGAGGAGAGAGGGGGCAATATTGCTAGTTCCAGAGCAGATAGTCCGTTGCTTCCTTCTGGGGCATCGAGGCTCTAGTGATAATTGGCTGCTGTCCATTGAGCCTTCCACCCAAGAGACGGTGGCTTGGGGACCGTAAACACATATATATAAGACATTTGTGCTTCTCACCAAAGAGGCTTGGGGGCAGCAGAAGGTCCACATGAAGCCACTCACTCAAACCAGTGAGCATTTGGCCATTGCTGAGTCACTGCTGATTGGTTCTGGAACTTTCCTTAACTCCAAGATGTGAGAGCAGGTCCAGGAGAGCTTCAGTGTTATTTAGAGCTCCTCACACCTGGAAGCAGCTGACTCTTGCTGCCTCCCGTTCTTGATTGTCTTTGGAATCACCTGCCTCTCCAGAGGTGTCCAGGCTCAGTTGAGTAGAACCTGGGGGGTAGGGCCTTTGGGAAGCTTAGTAGCAGGGCAATAATAGGTAACCTTTGACAGTTGACCTCAGTCTTATTCTCACTCTTAGAATGAATCTTTATACCCTCTGAACCTCAGTTTTCCCATTTGCATAATGGGAACAAAATTATGAGCTCTCTGGGCTAAGGAGCCATGGAGAAATGGCCTTAGGATCCTTACCAAAAAAAAAAAAAATCCAGCCTGTAAATGCTGACTAATAATTAAGCTCTCACAAGGAGCCTCTAGATAATAATAATCCTTTACACTTATATGGGGCTTAACACTTTAGACAGAACTTTCACAGGCATTAGCTCACTTGGGCCTCACAATAAGCCTATGAAATGTGATTATCTCCAATTTGCAGGTGAGGAAATTGAGGCCCAAAGAGGCCAGGTGGCTGCTCAAGGTCACACTGGCAGTTCATAGCAGAGCCAGGACTGGACCTTGAACTCATGATTCCCAATGCTTTTACCATACATAGCCTCCATTCTTCCCAAGACAGTGGGAACATGTGCTTGTCAGGAACCTGCTTGGCTTAAATGTCCCTATGAGAAAAGTGCCTGAGTCCTGATCTTCACTTTTTAATTTAATTTCATTTTTTTGTCATGGACCCTTTTGGCAGTCCAGTGAAGCCTATGGACTCCTTCTCAGAATAATATTAAATTCATAAAATAAAATACATAGGATTACAAAAGAGATCAATTATATTTGAAATACAGTTATTAAATATTTTTTAAAAACAAGTTTATAGACTCTGGGTTAAGCACTCCTAGTCTTGATATTCCTCATTGGTTTGGCCTCCCAGGGATGTTCTCAGCCTGCCCTAGAGGTCTTGTCTTACCCTATTCTCTACCAGGTGTAATAGAAAGGCTGTGTAGTTCCTCAGATCAAAATACATAGGCACATACATGTATGTATATATGTATAAGTTTATGTATGTATTCTTGTGTCTTTTCCTAATAGGTAAAACTGAGATCATCATAGCCATTGCAATTTGAGGTTCTACACTTGCCATCTCTTCCCTAGAGGTGCACCTACCCCCTAGGTCTGTGGATTTCCTCATTTGCCTTCTACTCAGACCTTCAGGGAGAAATGACATTCCAAGTGGCCCTTGGGGATAACTGACTGACTGACCTGGCAGGGGGCCTTTTCCTGCAGGTCTTGGTGGAGACAAAGTGAAAATGTGAGAGCCAGTAGCACTAACTCTGCTCCCACCACCCCTCTGTCACCTCTGGTTAGAAAGCTATCCTTCCTCAGTCAGTGTGGAGGAGGTGGTCTGTGAATTTTCAGTTTCATATTATTCCACAAAGATATGAGCTCACAAGCCCACCCCAAGAACAGTGAAGCCCAGACTAGCTTCAGGAACAGGCATTTTGTTTGGAAATTCGAAACATGTCTCAGCCTGTGCTTCTCTGTAATTGTGGCATTCGCAGATACATGTGAAATTTGATCTGCAAATATTTTCTCAGGGTATCAAATCAAAGGACAGATGTCATGAGAATTAAAGTGGGCATCAATGCAGCAATCACTGGACAGGAGCTGGAAAGAGGAGTGGGGGTGGGCAGGGTAATTCTCTGACAGCCTGGCCCTGGCCTTTCCTGGTAGAATCATGTCACAGAGAAATACAACAGAGAGCCGCCAAAGATAGTAGTGGCTCTAGATTGGGAGTGGCTTTTTCTCTCCCAGTCAAGGCCAGAGACTGAACTAATTAGCAAGAACTTGTTGAATGCCTACTATGTGCCAGAAACCTAAGTCAGGGCTCAGTCTTGAACCAGGGACTCAAGAAATTGATAGTCTAGTTAGATTTTGAAATTTACCTTTTGGAATGCCAATTATAGGTGCTGAGGAATTAAGCCTCCCAGGTAAGTATTAACAAGGGCCTTTGGACACTGAATCTTTGCAGTTATTACTTTTTTGTCTTATAAGAGGAACTAATGTTCTTTTGCAGTTGCTTCACCAATTATGGGACAATTTACTAACTTCAAGTTCGACTTGGTGAATTTTGGGGATGAGTTTCTCTGTGTTTTTTTTTTTTTAATTCTCTTGCAGCCCTTGGGACGCCCAGACTGCCTGCATCAAGGATTATACCTTGGTGGTCAGGAATATTAACAGTGGCAGGCTGTATATTTGTCATCAGAAGAAGACCACCCCCCATCCCTACCCCAGGCACCTGGGTA
>NW_020946984.1:0-31958 GCF_900497805.2 Vombatus ursinus | reverse complement strand
CTCTTAAATGAGTATGTGTCACAGCCATGTCACTGATTAATTTTTTTTTTTACCACCAGGCACAACGATGCATAGAAATGTAACTTATATTCATTTCCCGGCTTGAGCCCAGCTGTCTAAAAAATTCCACTGGCAGCTACTGCTGACAGACAGCTATCCCAGCACCTCGGCTGGTCTGATGGGTGGATATGCAAGTGCCAGCTTGTTAATTACTGGGTTTCTCTTCCGGCCTGGCTGCAGTGCAACTAGCCACAAGGACCTTTAATCACTCCTGGGCTTCGAATAGCCGTGGTCCAGAAGTCCCTGGTGCTTCAGCTCTAACTCTGGACTGACCACACACAAATTCTCCTTTCCAGCTTTTTCTTTTTCTTGTTCCCAGCTAGGACATAATCATGTGTTTCAGACAAAGCTCTAACTAGCAATTCTTATGCCTGGGGCAAACACCACTATCACCACCACCACCAAAAAAAAAAAAAAAGTTGCCCAGGCAACAATTCTCAAGTGAACTTTTTAAGATAAATTCAGTTGTGAGATGGAGTATGTGTGGCACCCTTCCTCCCTTCCAATGCAAGGGAAGCACCAGGAGAGCGAACAGGGCAGGGCTAGCTAGGTCTAAGAGATGCTTACCGGGTGTATGGCTACGTGGGCCAGGTGGGAGTGAAGGGAGGAAGCCACCATCTGGTAGCTTTCTATTTTAACTATTTATTCTTGCTAACAAGGTGCTGAGCTCAATTATTTCTACCTGCTGAAGGAGTTTAAGGGTCGTCAATGCCTTCTCAATTTTGGTACCCTGAGGCAAAGCCCTAATCACTCACCCTAGTTACCACTCTGATTTCAGATGCTACATTGTAAGACTCACCACTATCTTAAACACTTTAACCTTTTCCTGCTCCTCTCTGTCAATATCTCTTTTCTCAGGGATCTCTTTTCTGATCCTAGTACATTCCTGTTACAGTTACACCTTCCTCTTCCCTTTCCCCCAACCACTTCTTACCTACTTAGCCAAACAAATTGCTTGACTTCTCCCAAAACACTCCTCTCTCCCTCTCTTTGTCTTCCTATACCTTCTCTTTAGATTTACCTCTTCCAAGGAGCTTCCTGGAGCCACCTTGGACTTTATAGCCATTTCAGCATTTCTACAACCTCACTCACCTCTGTCCATCTGTCTTTCTTCCTCCCCACCCACCTACCTACTCACTGATAACAAAAGGAAAAAAAAAACCTATTGCAGGCCTGGTAAGTTTTCCTCCACCTGTGTTCCCTCTGTTACTGTTGTGAGCTGAATATGTGGCATCTCCCATGTTTAATGAAGATTAACTCAACCTATTACTACATGGATTTATCCTAGGCATTTATTTGCCCAATAAGGTGACAGTCATGTCACCAAAGCCAGAACATTTGACCCCCTTGTAGTCTGAGCAGAGCTATAGGCAGCCTCAGAGACTCCACTGAATCAGTTATGCCTGTATTACTTGTTATTATAATTATTTGTGTCTAAGGTCCATAAAGGCGGGGACTATGTCAGCCAAGCTTCCTTCCTCTCCCAGTTCCTAGCCCAGTGCTCCATGTACATACTAAGCATTTAGTTAAAGACTCAATGAAATGAATCATTATATTAGACAAAACAACCAGCTTCTTAACATGGTTGCTGATGGACCTCTCAGAAATTCAGAGAAAGATAATTCAGTTTGGCAAATTCATGACCTTATCTCACATGGACCTTTGGGATACAATCATGGTAGCTCTTGACATGGTCTTATGTCACAGCAACTTAGACAAACACATTTAGAATTCCTAGCTTCCTTCAAGGCTCAGCTCATGGACCATCCCCTGCCATACATACATTCTTTATTGTTAATGTTTGCTGTCTTGCCTTCCAATGATGATGTATCCATGCATCTGTTTATAGGTTAATCTCTCAACAAAATGTAAACCCCTGGAGGTCAGAAATTATTTTCTTTCTTTCTTTCTTTCTTTCTTTCCTTCCTTCCTTCTTTCCTTTTCTTTCTTTCTTTTTTTGTGTTGACATCCTCAGCTCCTAGTTCAGTGTTTTGTATATAGGAAGTGTTAAATAACTGTTTGGTTGGACTGTCCAGCTCTCACACACAGTCATATATAAAGACATAGAACAAAAGACAAATTAACATTTTAAAAATGCCTTCTAAGAGGAGCCTACTCTGCTGAGCCCTGGGGGTACTAAGATGAAAAGTGATAACAATTTCTGCTCCTAAGACTGATACAATCCTGTAAGGAATGAGAAGTACACAAATAACTGTAATACAGGTTAGAATGAAATAAGGACCCTGGAGCAGTCTACCGGAGAGACATGAATATTTTGGGCAAATGAGGTTCCTTTAGCTGGGGAGTGGGGGGAGGAATCAAGAAAGGCCTCCTAGAGGAGGTGGCACCTGAGCCTTGAAGGAAGAAAAAGATTTCGACAGGCGGAGAGGTGGGTAGATCCTGGTTAGAGGGTCATTTGAAGAGATGACTGTGCCATCCCCATCAGTCACCCATCTGTCCAGCTGCAAGTAGCCCTTCCAATCTAAGGGGTGACCATTCCATCATCGTCCCTGTCAGTCAGTCAGAGAAATGGCTGTGACATCCCCCATACATTTCTTTGTGAAATGTGGAGCTCACAGCCCCGGAAATCAGGACAAAAGCACCACCCACAGCTTTGGTCCTGATGAGTCAGATTCTGCCTCCCACAGGCTCCTCTTGTGTGTGTGTTTCTGAAAGCAAGTGTGAGTGTACATCTTCTGAATGTCTGTGTGTGTGCATGTGTCTTTGCAAATGTGTGAGTGTTTTTGGGTGTGCATAACCTGTCTCGCTGACTGTCATGTCTCAACATAGTGTGCCCTAAACTTTTGTAGAGGATTGACTTTGACTCCCTGGCATTACTGGAATGGGAGACAGGAGGAGACAAAAAGGGGAAGGGAATCAAGAGTTTCCTTATACCGTCAGAGCACAAATCTAGGGATGAAAGGGAGCTTCTAGGCCACCTCATTCTACAGATGAGAAAACTGAGGATCAATGAGATTAAGTGACTCCCCCAAGGTCAAACAGAAAACAAGTGGCAGAACCAGGATTTAAAGCCATGTCTTCTGGCAAGATCTGGTTCTTTCCACTTTAACAGCATCTGGTTAGGGAAACACACTCAACCTTTCCCAGCTAGATCTCCAGGTCATACGGGGAGAGCAGACAGGACACCCCAGGCCCTAGGGCATGAGAGGCAGGTGATATAGGCAGGAAAGTGAGGGAGAGGAAAGGGGGGGGGCGGGGCAGCTGCCTTCTCAGAACAGGTGTCAGTGAACTCCTGACAGCCACTTAGAACCTCACCACACAGCCTCCTTTGCATGCTCATTTGCATTGATTTACATATATTTGCATCCCCCAAATCAATGGAGACGGACTTAATGGTTCCTGCGTTAGAGCTGTTGGCAGAGGATAGAAGGAAGAACTCCTCTGGGAGAAAAGGGGATGAACATGAGGGATGTTGGGGAGGGAGGCTAGGAAAAGGAATAGAGGGAAAAGGATGAAGCACCCCCCAGGGGATTTATTTGTTGCTAGGTGCATATTCCGGGGCTCAAGGTGAGGAAAGAAGAGGAAATTATGCTCCCCTCCCAATAACCCTAGGCAATCAATCAATCAATCATCAAGTATTTATTAAGCACCTACTTTGTGCCAGGCACAGTGTTGTGCCCTGTGGTTACAAATATAATGAATGAAACAATCTCTACTTGCAAAGAACATCCATTCTAACAAGGGAGACAACAGGGGTAGATAGATTATAAGTAAATACAGAATGAATGTGGAGAATAGATACAAAGGCTTCATGTAAAAGGTCTGAATTGGGCCTTGAGGAAAGAGAAGGATTCTGTGAGGTGGGAATGAGGAGGAAGTGCATCCTAGGCACAGGGGACAGCCAGTATGGACAGTGTGGAGATGGGACATGGAAGGTCCTGGGTCAGCAGGAGAGAGAAGACAGCCCCTTGGAGTCAAAACAGCTACTTGGGTGGTGCCTGTCTCCAAAGGCACAAGGGTGGGAGAGAAATTACGCTGGGTGGGTGGGCTGGGGAGAGGGGAGGGGGGAGGAGCTGAGAGAGAAGGTGACACATGGAGAGGACAGGAAGGGAGAAGGACAGAAGGGGAGAAGGAGAGATACGAATCAGAAGGGGATGGAGGGGAGGGGTGCACAGGGAAGAGCCAGGTTGGGGCAGAAATCAGGGATATTTGAGTCATCTGGCCTAAGCCAGGGTTAGAGAGAGAGGTTAGGGGGAATGGGGTGGGGTAGGAGCTAAGGTTAGAGTCAGTATATTTTTCCTCAGCTGCATCTCTAGATTGGGTGCTATACTGCTAGGTGCCATCTTCAGGCTCAGATAGCAGGTGGACCTTGTCTCTTTTGATGTTACACCACCATCTAGTGGATCTACAGAGAAAAGCAGCAATTCCATCCTAACATTCTTAATCTCTATTCCCTCCCTCCCAATTTCACTTAGTCTCTCTGCAAGCCCTGTCCACTCTGACCTGAGGAGTTTGGTTTTGGCCAGAGCTAAAACTAGGAATCTTTGCACAAGATGGGGCATGGGGGAGATAGTAAAGGCAGGGGCGTGCTGGCAAATGTTTAACAACCAGCTCTTGGGGTGGGGGTGGAGATCGGGGGGTGGGGATATATGCTTGACACATTCTTAATTTCATTCTTCATTATTAATATTTTCTCCATCACTTTCTTAAATCCACACCATCAACAAAGCAATAAATTAAGGTCCTGATTCTTTGCTTTTGTTGATTTTCAAGGTATAAATGTCCACACTGAAAAGTTCATTGCCTTGAGCACACTCCTGGGTAAGGGCCACAAAGTAAAGCTTGGGGCATTGAAGACACCCTCAGTTTGTTGGATTGGGCAGCACAATATGTTAGGAAGTCCAAGACCTTAAGATATCACAAAGCTATCTGGGTATCTGGATATCTGGGGAGGCTGACACCCATCAACATCCACCTCAAGGAAGTGGGTCATTTTGGTAGCTTCCTGTTTTTACTAATTATTCTTGTTAACTAGATGATAAGGTCCTTTTTTTAGTTACACTTTAGCATCCAAGAAACCTGAGGGTGTTATGCTAACCCTCACAGCAAACTGAGAAATGCTTTGGAAGAGGGGATTAGAAGTGGGCTTGAAGTCACTTTTGCCTCTACCCCTAACCCCCATTAAAAAAAAAAAAGCTCCTCAAAGTATCTTGTTAGATCTGCAAGGGACCTTAGGCATTATCTGATTCAACTACTCCATTTTATAGAGGAAGAAACTGAGGTCCCAAAGTGGAGAAGTCGCTTACTCAAGGACAGAGGAAGGCCCATTCACTTCTTACTGAAACTGAGGCCAAGATGAAGTGAAGTTTAAAGAGACTTCAGACTGTGAGATCTAGAAGAGCCCTTAGAGACCATTGTGGAGAAACAGAAACAGAAACCCCGAGACAGTGGCAAAGCAGGACTCAAACCCTGCTTTCCTGACTCATGGGCCAGAGCCTTTTCAGTCAGGTTGCTGAAATCTGGCCCCCCTCAGGGAAACCAGAATCCTGATCCTTTCAGAGCAGCAACCCCTGCTCTCATGATTCAAGACAAGGAGCTGAGAAGGAAGAGGGCCTCTTGGTCTTTCCAGAACAATCCTGGGCTTGTTTCCTCCCTCCCTCTTCGAACTTGGTTTAGTGAGAAAGTCTGAGGTAAAACTTTAGGATGGGAAGCATAGTCACTCCCAAGGAAGGCACAGTTCTCCAGCAGGGGCTCAGGGGCTGCTCCTTCTTCCATTTTACCTTGCTTGAAGGGACCCCCACTCCAGATACCACCTGTCTCCTGGGATGGATCACACTGAGAAACAAACCAAATCCAAATACTAGGCCTCGAAAGCACTTCCCTCTGGCCAGGATTAACAGTTGCCATTCCCCTTAAGGGCCCCAAAGTCTTGAAGTATCTTCTCTTTTGCTTACAGGGTGGTCAGGCACACTTTCAAGTTGACTACCCTTTGAGGGAAAGTTTGAGAAGCCAAGAATGGCAAAACTTAGAGGAAAAGAATAGGTCCCTTGGGGCAGCTGGGTGGTGCAGTGGATAGAGCAACAGCCCTGGATTCAGGAGGACCTGAGTTCAAATCCAGCCTCAGACACATAACACTTACTAGCTGTGTGACCCTGGGCAAGTCACTTAACCCCATTACCTAGCCAAAGAAGAAAAAAAAAAAAGAATAGGTCCCTTGCTCAAGGAATTCATGGCTGCCTATTGCCCTTAGGAGAAAGTAGAAACCTCTTTGTTTGGCACCTAAAGCCTTTTAAAATCTGGTTGACACCTATCTTTCTAGATTGAGTCGACCCTCACACATTCCCTACTAGCCTACTCAATGCTCCCTGTACAGGACTTTCCATTTCCTGTCTCCTGTTCCATTTGCCCAGGCTGTTCCCCATGACTGTAATGTGCTCCTCTTTACCTGCATCCTGAACAATTCCTAGCTTTCCTCAAAGCATCACTCAGATGCCACCTCCTCCACAAGGCCTTTCCTGATCCTCCTCCCTCCTCTTTTGTTTGTGTTCTCTCCCTCTTGAAATTACTTTGTTTTTTTTTTTTTGTTTTTTTTTGTTTTTTTTGGCAATTGGGGTTAAGTGACTTGCACAGCTAGTAAGTGTCAAGTGTTTGGTCTGAGGCCAGATTTGAACTCAGGTCGTCCTGACTTCAGGGCCAGTGCTCTATCCACTGCATCACCTAGCTGCCCCTTGAAATTACTTTGTATTTCCTTATCTACATGCATAGTTTTCCCCCAGTAGATTATAAGCTTCTTGAGTTCAGAAACAGTTTTGTTTTAGTCTGGAGTTTTTATCACTAGCATACAGCACAGTGCCTGGTACCTAGCAGACTATTAATAAATGCTTGTTGAATTGAATTGATAAGGGTTGAAGAGGCATGTCCCAGAAGACATAACTCTCCAGCCTAAAACATTGTCTCCTATCCTCAGATTTACCCTGTCAAGGGTCTTCTCTTCATGGTTTGCCCATCATGGGTGAAGGGTACAGTGACTTCCCAGGTCACCACTTGCTGGCAGTCCCTGAAAGACTATCATTGTCATTAGCTTGATGACCAGGGCTGGATCTCGCTCCCCACCCCCTGGTCTGGGCCAGAATTCAAGTTCCACTAGCATCAGCCTCCTCCCCCTACCAGAGGTGGGGAACCTGCAGCCTCCAGGCCACATGTGGCCCTCTAGGTCCTCAAGTGCAGCCCTTTGACTGAATCCAAACTTCACAGAACAAATCCCTAGGGGGATTCCTAAAGGTTCCCCAACCCTTGGTTAGGGGATTGGGGGAGGGGGGAGTCATACTTTAAAAGTGACTTGGTTGAAGCAGAAGGTCAACACCAGATATAGGAGGGGGCTCTTTTAATCAGACCCAGATGAGGGTGGGGAGGAAATTCCCCACTTGTCACTTGTCAATATCAGACCTAGGTGGAGTTTTCTAATCAGGTTCAGATATTGGATAAGGGTTTGAGTCAGTAATGGGGTTCCAGGAGTGGGTGTCTGCACATCTGATGCAGAAACCTCATCTAATCAGGATTTGAGGTTATTCACAGGATTAGTATGAGTCAAGGCAGTGGAAAAATACAGGCTGTCTGTCTTTGCCTGCATGTTTATGGTCATTAGGACCACTTAGCCTAAGTGACTCCATGTTAAAATCCTATCACTTATCACTACAATATCAAACAATATATTTTTTAAAAAATCACAGTTATCATGGAATGAAAAAGGTCTTGAAGCCAACCTTCTTTACCCACCTACCCCCACAAGTCCCTCAAAGGGGACCTAAGGATCATCTAGTCAGAGATGTAGATAACAAGATATATTGAAGAGGGGTCCAGCACTAGCAACCAGAAGTATCAGGAAAACCTTCACAGAGGAGATAAAATCCGAACTGAGCTTGGAAAGAAGCTAACATAGCTCAGAAGCTAAATAGGTGGAGGTGAGAAGAAACAGAGAGCATTTCAAGCATGGGACAGCCTACTTGAAGGCAAGGAGCTGGAATATAGCATGTAGTGGTGCATAGAGCACTGGACTTGGAGGCAGCTAGACCTGGGATCAAATCTTGACTCAGATACTACCTACACAACCCTGATTTACTTTCTCTCTCTGGGTCTCAGTTTCCTCATTTGTCAAATGGAGGGGTTGGACTTCCAAATCCCTCCTAACTTTACACCTATCATCTTATAAATGAATGTCAAGCTGAGGAGGTATAAGTAGGATGGCTCAGCTGGAACACCGAGTGTAAAACGGAGTAATATTTAACGTCTAGAAAGGTAGGCTGGAACCAGGTTGGGAAGGGCTTTAAATGCTAAGTTCGAGTTTGTATTTCATCCTAGGGGCAATAGGGAGTCACTGAATATTTTTGATCAGGGAAGTGACATGGTCAGGCCAGTTATTTAAGCCGGAGATTTTGGCAGCCTTGTGGAAGATGAATTGAAGGCTGGAAACAGGGAGACAAATTAAGACACTATTATAACCATGCAGGGAGAGGTCCTGAGGGTTCTGGACTAGGTGGTGGCAGTTTGAGTGGCAATAAGGGAATTTATCTATGATCATTTGTGGTAGTAGAATTCATAAGACGCAGCCGCTAATTGTATATGGGGACGGGGGTGGGGAGGGAGAGGAAAAGATGACTGTAAGGCTGAAGTTGTGAACTCAAGTCACTTGAAGAATAGCAGCAATCTCGGTAGAAACAGAAGTTTGGAGGATGGTCAGATTTAGAAAAGATGATGAGTTCTGTTTTGTCAAGGGTCCCTTGGAGACTATTTTCACTGTTCTCTCCATCCCAGAAAAATGAACCCACCCCTAGACGGGTTCCTTTTGTCTTCTTAACCCTCTTCTAGGGGCTTCCTCTTCCTCTCTCTGCTTCTAGACATTACAAAGTGAAAATGTCTTCCCCACTTGGTTCGGTTCAGGCGGGTCATCCAGGATGGGCCTTCCTCAGGATATTGGGGGTAAATGCCTAGAGAGTGTTCCAATCTGATCCTGGTCTTTCCCATTTGGTATGCTAGCAACAGAGTAGTGGGACTGTGGTGAAAGGGGCCTGGGCCTACGATTTCTCAGAACTAGCAGCTGTCCACTCAGAGTCAGGAGATGCTAATTCTTAGAAGGACCTCTTCCTAGTAATCTCATTTTTTATTTCTTTTCCCTCAGACTCTGTTAGAGTTCTTATAGGGAGCAAGAAATGTATGTCTCTGGGCACACAGACACACTCCCATTACAGTTCAGGTCAGCATCCTTGAACTATCCTCTTCAATATTCCCATTCCCTACCTCTAATGTCTCACTTTGGTATGGATGCTTTGGAAAATGCTAGGCCAGAGGGAGAGGCAGTCCTCCCCCTTGCTATCTGTCCAGTTTCAGCTCAATAGTGCCTTCTGATGTTGGAGGAAGAAGCCAAGGAGCCTTTTCCATAGAAGCAGTAAAAGAGGGACTTGGGTCTTAGAGGCGTTAGATGCTCCTCAGGGACTTTCAAAGACAATAAGTAACAAAGCCAAATGTGGTATCTTGGCAAAAGACAGGAAACCAGAAATGAGGCCAGAAAAAGGACCTGTTACTTGATAAGGGAGAGGGGAGTTACCACTTCTCTGTGAGTCATGGGTTCAGGAGATGGGATGGAAGGTATTATGGACCAGGAGAACCCCAGAATGCTCTCCTTTCCTACCCTTGTAGGATGTTTGTATTTACAGAGCTGGAAAAATCATGGGAGCACAGGCAACCAGACAAACAATCTTAGGTTAAGATAGCCAGACAGCTGACCCCTTCAAATATGGAAGCAGAGAGGACTCTTCAGCTAATATGATGCTCTTGTCGCTGTCAGAGCTCTGTACGTGACCGTAGCAGGATCCAGTAATTGTTGAACGGGAGAAGGCACCCCTTCCACCTCCAAGCCCTTGAAAAAACAGTTTCTTCAAGAGAGAAATGTGGAATTAAAGAACATGAGAGAAGAAGGAGGCACTGGGGCAGGAGGGAATTTCTAGGAAGAGTTTAGGTTTAGGGAGGAAGTTCTATCAGCCATTCCCTCATGAATAATTCTGCAGTCTCCATGCAGCTACCTGTGTAAAGGGATCTGGGAGTGATTCAAAAGAGAAATGAAATTGATAAAAGCAGAAAGCAGGAAAAACATAGGTCAGAAATTACAGCTGTTAACACAGAGCAGTTTAGGAAAAAAAAATTGAATTCACAATGGAGAATCTCTCTAAAGAAATGAAAAAGAGATGAATAGACTTAGAACACAAAAATACTCAAGTGGAAGAAAATTCAACACAAGACAATCAAAAGACAAAATTTTGAAAGAATACATGAATTGTATTCAGGTAAAAGTGACTACTTTTGAAGATAGGATGGGCATAGAAAATTTAGGGCTCATAGATCTCCCAGAAGAATAAGTTAAACAAAAAAGCCCCAAATACTTGCAAGAAATAATAAAAGAAAATTGTTTGGAACTTCTGAATAGAGAAAACAAAGCACTGATCAAGAAAATCCACAGACTACCGCCAGAAAATAAACCAACAACAACAACACTCTTCAAGCTCTAAAATACGTATTGGTTAAAATTTTCTGTTTCCATAGCAAACAACAAATTTTGCAAATGAACAAGAAAATGACCTTCAAATATGAAGAAAAGCAAGAGAATCTGGGCAAGGGTGACTGTTCAATTGGGGAAGAGAGAAGCATGAGGTCCTGTTCACAAAATGTCAAGAATAGCCAAGCCTATCCTACTTATTGCTCCCAGGACCCATAGTGGAAGAAAATGGCCACTGTATTGGCCATGTATTGAAGGGTCTTAGCAAGAGCAGTGTCTGGAGCCAAGGGCTGTGTTCCAGATAGGGGTGCTAGGCACTTTGCCCTTGAAACCTCTAGGGGACCTAGAGACCTTATTTTTGGGTGGGAATAGCATTTATGTCCTATTTGACTTAGAGTCTAAGTCATCGTCTAAGTCTATGGGGCCTTTCAAATATAGTGCAGGGTGAGCAGAACCAAGAGAATGTTGTACACAGTAACAGCAATGACTAACTTTGATAGACTTAGCTCTTCTCAGCAATGCAAGGATCTAAGACATCTCTAAAAGTCTCATGATGGAAAATGTTATCCACATCCAGAGAAAGAACTATGGAGTTTGAAGTAGATCAAAGCATGGTATTTGTTTGCTTGGTTTTTTTTCCCCTTCTGTTTTGTTTTGTTTCTTCTTTCTTGTGGTTCCTCCTATTGGTTCTAATTCTTCTTTACAAGATGACTAATGTGAAAATATGTTTAATAGGAATGTACATGTAGAGCCTATATCAGATTGCACACCATCTTGGGGAGGGAAGGAGAGAAAATTTAAAACTCAAAACCTTATGGAAGTGAATGTTGAAAACTAAAAAATAAATAAATTAATTTTTAAAAAATGTGGTGCATGAAGGTTGGCATAACCATTGCTGCAAGGTTGGTGTTATTGTCTGGAGCCAAAGACAAGAGCACTCTAGCACCAGGCAAGTGAGTAAGGTCAGAGCTTGACTCACTATGCCCCCTTCCATGCCTACCCCAACTTAAATCACCCCTCTGAGAAATCATAAAGGATATGACAAAAACTGAGAGACTCCAAGCCCCCAACCACTGCCTCCCACTTAGAGGCATTGACATGTGTCACAATATCCCATCACAGTTCCCATCCCTGCCCTAATCTCTCAACCCATTACTTCAGTCACCTGATCAAATCCCCTCTCTCTCTAACCCAAAGGATTTTCAGTTCCCCAAGGCTTCACTCTCCCTCCCAGGCTATTCAGCAGATTCTGTGCCTAAGGAAGTTATCAGATCAAATACTTAGCAGCTCTTGAGGGGCTTAAGGTAGGATAGGCAAAGTGGGAAGAAAGAGAATTTAATTGTCAATATCATTGCTCACATCCACATGTCCAAAACTGACCTCATTATCTTTGCCCCTCCCACTCCAGGCCTCCTCTCTTTTTAATTTTCCTATTATTGAAGAGGGCACCACCATTCTCCCAGTGAACCAGGCTTGCAACCTAGTTGTCACCCTGGACCCCTCACTCTCTTTCAGCCCCATATCCAATACTTCCAAATTCTATTGATTCTACCTTCTCTCCTCTGACAATGCCCCTACTCTGTGCAGGCTCTTATCACCTCACCTCCTCAATACTAAAGTGGTGGTCTCCTTACCTCAATTCTCCCCCAACTCTAGTTCATTCTCCACTCAGCTGTCAAAATGATCATCCTGAAGCTTAGGCCTTACTACGTCACACCCCACCCCTCCATTCCCATTATCAGGGGGCTTAGGGCCCTGACATGCCCCTTTTCCTTGGGTGGAACAGGGTCCAGAGAATTACATCCTCTTTCCAAAGAAGCAAAATCCCTGAAGGACCCTTTCTCTAGGGGCACCACAACTTATCCCTAGCTGCCTAGGAGCTATGTTGCCCTTCTGTCCAGGGCTACATCCAGCTATGATCTCCAATAGGCAGTGCCTGCCTGCTTCTTACTTAGGGAATAAACTTCCATCCAGGACATAGGGTCTTCTTCCCTTCCTCTCCCCAGGGTACCCCAGGGAGAGGAATGGCATTTCATTTTGCTATTTGTTCCTCCTCTTCCTTTTGCCCAGGTGGCTGCCACAGCCCTCTAAAGAGCAGAGACTTTGGGGCAGCTAGGTGGTGCAGTGCATAGAGCTCTGGCCTTGGAGTCAGGAGGACCTGAGTTCAAATACGGCCTCAGGCACTTGACACTTACCAGATGTGTGACCATGGGCAAGTCACTTAACCCCAATTGCCTCACCAAAAAGCAGAGAGAGAGAGAGAGAGAGAGAGAACAGAGATTTTGTGGTTCAAAAGTCCTGGCTGCCCCTGGACAGTGATAGCAGCATCTTCAACTACAGTGTTAAGCAAGTGAGAAAGTGAGTGAGAAAGGACTGGGGATGTAGAGAGAGGAAGCAATGGACTTTGGGGAACAATTCTTAGCACTTGAGGAAAATTGCTCTCAGTCCCAGCAAAGGAATGGGAGAGGATAGCCCATGTTTCTTGTTGCCCTCCCCACCACAAAAGCTTCTACAACAAAGGACTTTGTCCCTGCTGGTTGCTTATCTCACCAAGACCAATGGGAGCAATGGTTCCACATGTCTCTATTTGTGCCAGAAAGACTGGGAGTGATGAGGAATGGAAGGGCAGAACGAGGCCATGGAGGGTCAGTACAGAGACAAAGAGAGCATTGGTGTACAGACCAAAGGAGATGATGGAGCAACCAGGAGTATTGTGGCAATGGAGTGACTATATATAAGGATGATGGGGGATGACAATGTAAGGGGGGGGATGTCAAACAGGGAACAAGAGTACTGCAATGATGAGCCTAATAGGAGTGATGAGGCACAAGGACATGACACGACTCTAACTAAATGAAAGGGAGTAATAGGCTGTTTGGATATAGCTAAGTGAAGGAGTTAAATGACATAATTGGGGGTATATAACAAGATAAAAGGGTGTGATGGGGTCATAGGATGTAATAGGTATATCCAGATGACAGGATATAATGAGATGACAGTATGATGGCTGCCTGTGATAGAAGCTTGATACTTAAGTAGGTGGTAGATAGAGCATCCTAGTTTTCAGCCCCTAAGGTGAGTAGGGTAATAGCAATAGCCAGAGTCACATGGGACCCACAGCATATGCCTATGGGCAGGAGACCTGGGAAAGCAGGAAAACCCCTTCTCACGTCACTGGGAATTACTTGACCCCTTTCCCTGTGGCCAATGTCTCCTTTTATTCAGAAAAATATATGTGACTGGTTATAAAAGCCATTAGCTCAATTGGCCCCCAGATACCACATCTTCCTTTGGGAGAGGCAGGGATGAGGGAGCCAGAAAAGACTGGGCTTGGGGTTTGACTTTTGTTGGCTTCCAGCCCCCACTTCCTGAGGGCCCTTTACTCTGATTGAGTCAGCTTCTAACTGTGGTGGCTCTCAGGGCAACACTGAGGAAAGTAGCCTGTCAGAGGAATAGCTTTGTCATGGCAGTGACCCTGAAGAGAAGCCCTCCCCCGCCACAAGCTTCCTTCTGACAGCCCTTCCCACCATCGGCAGACCTGAGTTTTTTGTCCCTGGCTAATCTTAGAGATCTGCCCCCAACTAAAGCACCTTTTTTATTTGGAGCAGCTCAATCCCACAGACCTGAGCCCTAGGTAACCCTTCTAACCCCTAAACTGTAACTACTTCAGGATTTCCAACCAAGGTGGAGCCATGGTTGGAGTATTCACTCTAGTGATACCCAACCTTCCCCCCACCCCCAACACACAGCATAGGAAATTATAGGAAATAGGGCCCAATTCTGCCCATTAACCCATCCTTAGCAAAACACCCTGAAAGGCACAAGCGAGGGTCTGCTCAGCTGATAAGGGAATGAGAATACTTGAATGATAAGATATCCTTGATTCCTGATCTATCTCAGACTAAGTCTTGCTTAAGGGAAGTTGAACGAGGGCAGTGTTGATTTTTTCTGTTTTTTGTTTTTTCCTTATCTCTTAGGGCAAAACCCTAGAATATAGGGTTTGGTTCAGTCAGGGTAGGCAGTCCTCAGTCTCAAACTCACAAATATACCTACTCCACCACTTTGCCAAACTCAGCCTGGGCAGCTCTATCTGCTTTTGTCCCTTTCATTGCCTTGTTTTCTGGCCCTGACCTTGAGTCTTTCTGTCTCTTTTTCCTAACACTCTGCCCCTGACCTTGGGAGAAGTGGGGAAATTTGGGTTGGGTTGGAGGAGGACAAGGCATTTAATAGCTTCATTCCTTTCTATGTTGCATATTGACTGGTGTGTGATTCCCACATATCAATGAACCTTTTTGGTATTAGCGTCTCAGTTTGTGTGCATAGGAAAGGTGAGAGCAGAGGTGGGGGTTAAGTGTGTGAAGCTGTGAGTGAAGGAGAAGTCTTTAGTCTTGGTCTTTGAGGCTTCACATGGAGCTTGCAGTGTCAAGCTTGGGTTCAAACATCCCTCCTCTTCCCATCTCCAACAGCACTGCTTTCCAAGTGGAGAAGGAAGTAAAAGGGGGAGAGAGAGAGAGTCAGAGTCAGAGAGATAGAAAAGACAGACACAGAAACAGACAGAGATAGAGATGGGGTTGAGGTCTCTGATAAGTCTTCTGTGGTTTGCCATCACTGCAGAGGTTCCCTCTTCATGGCTCCAACCTGATCCCCTAGGCCTCCTCTTCAAGCCCCTGCATTGGCCCCAGCACTCTGCAGAAATAAGCCTTGTCCTTACCTTGCTACACCCTCCATTCTGTGCCTGTCTTCCCAGCTATAAAAAAGTAGATCACTCCTATTTCTACCTCCACCGGGGAATGGAGAAAGGAAGAGGAGGGTTTCTGGCAATAACCATAGGTTCCCATCAATTATTTTTTTTGGTGAGGCAATTGGGGTGACACAGCTAGTGAGTTTTATGTGTCTGAGACCAGATTTGAACTCAGGTCCTCCTGACTCCAGGGCTGGTGCTCTATCCACTGACCCACCTGGCTGCCCCAGTTCCCATCTATTGAGATACTTTGATCTTCTTGTGGCCCTGTGTTCTGTTATGTACATGCTGAGGTAGAAAGCTCTACTAGGGTGAACATGGAGACCTGTCCCCAACAAACTTTAGTTTTCTAATTCTAGGACCCCAAAGGAGGGGAGTTAGCATGGTTTCTATGATCAGTTAAAAGGAGGCTCCCAAATTCCCTACTTCTTCCCCAGAGTCAGGGCCTCCCCATTATATAGTTCATAGTTCCTCTGTCTGGGTGACTTACAAACTTACATTTCCCATTACAAGCTAGAAAAGTCACCATTAGCCCTCCCCAGCCCCATCCCATACACAGTAAGGCAAGAAAGAAAAGGGACTGAGAACATGAGGATTCCATCCAGTGACCCTGGAGAAGAAGAGCCCTTTTTCATCCTAGTATAGTGGGAACAGAACTAGTTCTGCAGTCAAAGGGCCTGGATTCAAATCCTGACTCAGATTCTTACTGTCACTTAATTTTTCTGGACCTCAGTTTTGGCATCTGTAAAATAACGGGATTAGACTAGATGGTTTCAGAAGTCTCTTTCAGCTGTAGAGCTCTAATCCTAAAATCAGACTTCCACTCTGGGATGAGAGTATAAGAGGCATAGAGGGCAAAGGGGGCATCTTTCAGAGAAGGTGGGCCCAACCGCTGTTTGCAGCTACAGAGGACATCAGAGTTTGCTCAGCAATCCACAGTCCACCCTAGTGAAGCACCAATGGCTAGGGCGGGGGTGAGAGTGGGTGGGAATGACACCAGGGTAGTTTCCATGAAGAGGTGATGAAGGAGTGATGAAATGGAAGCAATGAACTAGAACGTCTGACTCCTGCCTCCTCCCAGGTAATGCAGTAATTCAAGCGAAGGGGAGAACAACCTTTCTGGGCCTGCGTCTGGGCTCCCCATTTCCTATTATCTAGATCTCCCATAGATTGAGGTGTCCCAAGGAGACCTGGGTCAGGTGAAAGAAGCCCCCTTCAACTACACCTTCTTGGTGGTGGTGGTGGTGATATTGTGAGTCTTCTACTATCTCTCCAGGGTGTCACACAGTGGGACCCAGGCGGCAGGGCGGGGTGAGATTGGGGGGAGTTAAACTCCGGGGATTGGGTAACGGTTCTGCAACCTCTTGTCCCTTTGAGTACTTGCACAAGTGGCGCCTGCGGAGGGCGGAGTGGAGAGTCCAGCCGGGGCGGGGACAACACAAGTGGGAGGGCTGGGGCGGGCCCAAGCACTGGGGACTCGAGCTTGGTGCTTCAAGACGCAGGCTGCAACCGCGTCGTGTGAATGAACTGAGCGGATTGCCGCGGACTGAGGTGAGGACCTGCTGCCTCTACTCTCTTGCCCCCGATCTCTCTCTCCCTCTCTCTTTCTCTCTCTCTCCCTTTCAAGAGTTCATGACCACCCTAGCCCTCTTTCATGGGCTCCTCCTTTCCAAGATCTCAAAGCGTGATCTCAAGGGCGAGGCGCCCCTCTCCGCCTCCTGCAACTTCTTCTCTCCCGCCCCCCGACAGTTGACCCGCCCCTCCTTTCTCAAGACCGGACTCTGCCCTCTCCTCGCCCTTTCCCTTCCCTCTTTTTCCCCCCCCCCCCCCCCCCCCCCCACTGGCAATCTTGCCCCGACTCTGACCACTTGGTTTCCAGTCTTGTGCCAGGCAAGGGACTGAGTCACAAGGGAGAAGGGGAGCTTGAGTCAGTGTCCAGCAATCTCGACTAGGGGTGGTCACCCATGGCATGGGTACTAAAAGCGGGATAGGATAGAGTCGAGACAAAGGGAGGAATAGGAATGGGACGAAAACAGAGATAAAACCTGAGGAATGCACAGAGGGGACAGGCATGAAGGAAAGTGTTCATTTCATTCTGAGTGTGGTCTTATGATGTGCCAAATGGGATGAGGGAGATACCCTGCGGATTCCTACGCAAAGAGGGTAGTGGGACTGACAAAGTCAACCCTACCATCACCCACCACTTTCTTTCTCTCTCTGGCCCAGCCCTGACATGTCCGAGTTTTCTGCCCAGCCTGGCTGGGGCAGGATGTGGGGGCGGCTCTTTGGTGAAGGGACAGGAAGGAAGTCTGAGTGGAGACAATAGGTGGAAGGGGAGGAGGAACTGGAAACTGGACAGCAGTGTTTTGGGTTAGAGCTGCAGAGACCTGTGGGAATGGTCTCTTCCATTCCTGACTCCTCCTGATTGAGACTAGGCTAATCACTCCCCGTTCTACCCCACCCTGATTATGTTGACCCTTCACCTTCCTCTCCCCTGGTTCCAGGCTGCTTCTCTTGGACCAGCTACCTCATCTCATGGCCCTCAGTGACCCCAGCCCCCTCCTGTGACCTTGGTCCCTTTCCTCACTGCACAGTGGCTTTCTAGGGTTCTAGGTATCTGCTTTCTCAGTGATTCTGTGTGGTGTAATGGAAAGAACACTGAACCGTGAGTTAAAGAAACGTGGGTTCTGGCTCTGGCTCTGCCACCTATTGGATATGTGATCTTGGGCAAGTCACTTAATCTCTTTGGGCCTTCCTTTCCTCATTTGTAAAACAAGGCGTTTGGGCCAGATCCCTTTAAAGTCTCTTCAAGCTTTGACAATTTGTGAGCTCTGTGTCTCCACATTCCCTGTGTCTACATCCCTATAGCTTTGCCTGATTGTGGTTGGGGGAGGCTTGTGGGATTTGGATTAGGTCTCTTCTACCCCAAAGCTGAGAAGGGTATATGAAGCTTAGCTTGAGCCCTGTCCACCATCCCCACCTCTACCCATTCTTTTCCAGGCAATGGCCTGAACTCTCATGGAGTCACCCAGGGACCTGGACATTGAGGTCTGGTTGGCAGGAGTACATCTAGAACGGTACGCAGATACGTTCCGGAGGCACGGTGTGTCCACTGCGACTGCTGCCCAAAGCCTGGGCCACGAGGAACTTCGTCGAATGGGCATCTGGGCCACCGGTCATCGCAAACGGATTCTTCGCCTGCTTCAGGGGGCTACTGTGGAGGTCCCTACAGACACCCCACTGGACACTACCATGGATCAAACCCCAAACCCAGATCCTCAAGTGCTCCCCACCAAACCAGTGCCCAAACCAAGGACAGTGTTTACTTTTTTTGGCACCACTCCTGCTGAATCAGTCCTGCCTCCCTTGTTGAACCCTCCTATGGAGACCCTTCCAGTGCCTCAGGAAGAAGATACCAGCCTAATAGTCCAAGATGAAGGGAGCATGGTCCCCAGGGGTTCAGAGCAGCCAGTGAGCCAAGAACCTTCCCTAAGCACCCCCCAGTCTCCCATTTCCCCCTCCTTCCCTTCAGATCAGCCTCCTATCTTGGACAGGATGACCATGATGCCCAATGATATCTACTTTGGCCTAGACCTTGGAAGGGGAGCACAACCAGGGACTCAGGAAATGTGAGTGGGTTAGCAATCAGCTGAGGAAGGAACCAGAAGATCTGGGATTCAGTAGGGGAGGGAGAAATAAGGGGGAGGGGGAGAAGGCAAAGCATTCTATCTTTCTTCTCTCCCTCCTTCCTCCTTGTGTTACAAGTTCCCTTCCATCCTCAGGACTACAGACTGCTCCCTGGTAGATTCTCCTACTCCCATCCCTACTTCCAGACCTACAGGAGGCACAGGTCAGTAGAGGACCATGAGGAGGTTGAGGGGAGGGTTTTTAGAGGTGGGGATTCACTATAGGCATCTTACTATTTGACTTGTCTCCCCATCTCTATTCCACCAAACTCCAGTGCATATCATGGACCCTAGCAGCCTGTACTATGGTGTTCAGCCTGTTTCAGTCCCTGGAACTCCCAAAGGGAGGAAGACAAGGGGTGTCAGTCAGTCAGCAGGTGAACCCAGGTAAGTGATTTGAGGAGGATCATGAAAGGTAAGATATAGAGGAGACATGGAAAGGAATATTGGGGAGAGATTTAGAAGGATTGTAAAGGAGATTTAGAACAAGTAATGAGGGGAGGAATATAGCAGTCATGAGGAGAAGAGATGGACTGAATTGAGTTAACTGGTTCACACCTCTCCTCTACTTTCCCTAGGCCAAGCAGCCATGAATCAGAGGGGGTAGAGGATTGTGGCTATGCCAGTCTGGAGCTGCCTGGGAACTCCACCCACTTGATGCCCATCCTAGACCCTGAAGAGCCAGGCGATGATCTTATCTCTCCCTATGCCAGCTTCACCTCACTAGCTGATCCCCCCACACCCTTGCTCAGTGGCTGGTTGGACAAGCTCTCGCCTCAGGGGTGTGATTGGAAGGGGGTGATATGGGGGACTTTGGAAAGAACAAAAACCAGGGAGGAGTGTGAGAAGGGGAGGGAAGCCATAAGAGAGGAGAGGTAGGAATTAGGAAGAGGGGATGGAGGGTGTTGGTGTTACAAAAATGACTTGAGAAGGAGGCAGTCTATCCCTCTAACCCTAAGAGACCCCCCCCCTTCCACTTCATCAGAGAGTACCTTCCTGTTGCCTACCCTGGGCCCTGGAAGACTGATTCCTCCCTCCTCCTTTCCCCCAGGAATTATGTCTTTCAGAGGCGTTTTGTCAGGTTCAATGGAAAGAAACTGATGTATTATGGAAGTGACAAGGTGGGTTTGCATGTATGTGGAGGGTAGGAATGGAGTACAAGGAGGCTAGGAAGCTCAAGGAGGGATGCTAGGTTATTAAGGGACCTGAAATTTGGGAGGAAATCTGAGAGGAAGGAAATGAGGGTATTAAGGGGAAATAGGGTCTTCCTGGGGTGGTAAGACCAACCTGCTAGAGTTTGTTGACTCTGAGTCAATGCTGATATCTCCCCAGGACACCTTCCCTAAGGGGGTTATCCCATTGACTGTCATTGAGATGATCCGAAGCTGCAAGGATTGCAAGTTCCAAGTCATCACTAGCCAAAGGGTGTTTGTGTTTCGAGCTGAGAGCGAAGGTGAGAGGAGGGGCAGTGTGGGATAGGAGGCAAACGGGCAGACCCACTGCCATCCAATTCTCTTTAATCCAAAAAGCATTTATTAAGGATGTACCATGTGTAAGGTGAGAGGTAGCATGGAGGGCTGGCCTTGGCATGAAGAAGACCTGGGTACAAATCCTGCCTTTGACAGGCTGTGTGATCATGAGCAAGTGACGAACCTCTCAGTGCTCCAGGAAATTCTCTGACTTTAAGTTGCAGATGATTTGTTGACTTTCATCTGTGGAGAGCATTTCCATACCAACAGTTCCATACTTTTATGAAATCACAGGTCTGACCAAAAAAAAAAAAAAAAAGACTGCGAATCACAGTGCTAGGTACGTATGATATAAAGACAAAAACAAAAAACAGCCTCCGACTTCAAAGAACTTATGTTCTACCGATTATGGCATGTAAACATAAGTAAATTCAAGATAATATGAGAAAGGAAACAGCAATAACAAGGGTATCAGGAAATGCACTAGATGGCCTGAGACTTGATGGAAGATAGGATTTCCAGAGGGGGAGAGGAGAAGAGACAGCATTCCAGGCATGAGGACAGCCTGGGCAAAGGCATGGATGGAGATGGGAGATGAAATGTCAAATGAGGGGAACAAGAACATAGGACACTTTGGACAGAACATAGAGTATACAAAGCAGAGTAATACAAAGTAAATCCAGAAAGGTAGTCTGGAACCAGATTGTGAAGGGCTTTAAATGACAAAACGAGGAGTTTGTGTTTTATTCTAGAGGCAATAGGAAGCCACTGGAAATTCTTGAGCTAGGAAGTGACATAATCAGAATTATGCCTGAGAAATATTATCTTGGCAGCTGTGTGGAGGATGGATTGCAAAGGTTAGAAATAGAGAGCAGGAAGGAGACTTTTGCAATAGTCCTCCCCAGAAGAGATAAGGAATTGAACTAGGGTGGTGGCAGTTTGAATGAAGAAAAGGGCACAGATACAAAAGATATGGTGATAGTAGAATTGACAAGATGTGGCCACTGACAGTATGTGGGCAGGGGTGTGATGAGGAAGAGGGGGAGGTTAGGGATAAGTCTGAGGTTGAGGTTATGAACCTGGGTGACTGAAAGAGTGGTGATGCATTCAACAGAAGCAGGATAATTTGGGGGAGGAACAAGTATAGAAAGAAACAATGATTCTATTTTGGCCGTGTTGAATTTGAGGTGCCTTGGAACTCTCAGATGGAGATGTCCACATATTGCTTCAAAGTGCTCTCTTAGAGGGTGGTCACGTCAGTCACAAACCCAGCTCCACTGTTCTCCTGAGCATTATCTGCATACTCCTCACTCTATGATTCAACTTCTCCAACACTCATCCCCATTTGCCTTCAGCTCAGAGGGACAACTGGTGCTCCACACTGCAGTCTCGGCTAAAGGAGCAACGGCTTCTAGGCAACCCCCGGCCACCTCATCCACCCCGTCCTCTCCGCACAGGGATCCTAGAACTTCGGGGACACAAAGCTAAAGTGTTTGCAGCTCTGAGCCCTGGGGAGCTAGGACTGTACAAGAGTGAGCAGGTAAAGGGGAAAGATGTAGCATAAGGGACGGGATGGAACCTGAGGTGGCACAGGCTGGATGGAGCCCTTAAGGAGGGTACTGTCCTCCAGCTCCTGAGCTCTAGATGGCTCTCTGATACTTCTCCCTCAACTCTCCACCTCTTTAGTCCTTTTCTCTGGGCATTGGAATTTGTTTCATTGAGCTTCGGGGCTGCAGTGTCCGGGAGACCAAGAATCGAAGCTTTGACCTTCTTACACCCCATCGATGCTTCAGGTGGGGATACAGGGCTTAAGTCTAGGATGGGACCTTCAGGTGGGGGTACAGAAGCTGGAATTCAGGGAGTCTTTGCCCTTCTGAATAACTCAGAAATGGGACTTCCTGGTGAAAAGACTTAGGGGAATTAGTGAGAGGGGTCAGTATCATGTTAGAAGGGTGTCTAAGGGGGCTTATGGATTCTCAGAATCAGAGGGGGGCTCAAAAACTATATAGTCCAATCCCTATTTGAATAAGCATCCTAAGACATATCCAACAGGTAACCATCCAGTCTTTACTTGAAAGCTTTCTAGTGAGGGAGAGCCTTACCACCTCCAAGGCCATCCACTCCTTTTGCATAGCTCATGATGAAATTACTAATAGCTGCCTCCAGGGAGCCAGTGGAAGCAGGAGGGTCTGAGGATGGATCTGTAGGAATGTACAAGGTGGGTCCTGATCTGCTGGCTCAAATATACCCCCAGCTTCACAGCGGAGTCAGCCTGTACTCGCCAGGTCTGGGCATCTGCACTGCAGGAGGCCATTACTGAGACTCTGTCTGACTATGAGGTGGCTGAAAAAATCTGGTCCAACCGAGCAAACCGACACTGTGCAGACTGTGGAGCAGCTCGTCCTGACTGGGCCTCAATCAACCTGGGAGTGGTCATCTGCAAGCATTGTGCAGGTGGGGAATGCTGGGCCTAGGGATAGAAAGACTGAGAGGGCAAGGCAGAAGTAGCAAGGGGATGACTCTGAGGAGGGGAGGGCAGTAGGAGCTCTATCTCCAAGGCTGGTAGTGTTCAAACCAGCCGCTTTCCTATAGGACAACATCGGGCCCTGGGCTCTGGGGTATCTAAGGTGCAGAGTCTGAAACTAGACACAAGCATCTGGAGCAATGAGATCGTGCAGGTAAAGGCAAATGGCGAAAAAGCTGAAAGCAGAGGTGGTTAATGGAAGAGGTTGGGTGGCCCAAGAGAGGGTGTCTGAAAAAAACCAAAAAGGATTTGGGGTATCCCAGGGAGCTGGAGATCTGTGAAAACGGGCCCCTGTTGGAACCAGTCATCACAGCCCCTTTGATCTCCTTCTCATCTGTCAGCTTTTCCTCATCCTGGGCAATGATGGAGCCAACCGGTTCTGGATAAAGGGACTGCCCCCAGGAGGAGGGCTGCATCCAGATACTCCCCCTGGCCCCCGTGGGGACTTCATCTCCCGCAAATACCGGCTTGGCCTCTTTCGGGGACCCCATCCTCAGTACCCTGACCACAGTCAGCTGCTGCAGGTAGGAGGGGTAGGGAGGATGGAAGGGGTCAACTTGAGGAGGGCAGTTTGGGGCTGTCCCTTAGACTCTCTGGGTTTGGGAGGGGGTGATAGCTACAGTGGGAGGGGATTGATGGCTGCCCCCTCCTTCACCCAGGCACTGTGTGCAGCTGTGATGGGACCCAACTTGTTGAAAACCATGATTCAGCTTTTCTCATATGAGGAACCGTGCTCTGAAGGCAGTTTCTCTAATCTCCTCCCCCTAGGTAATCCCTTTCTGGTGACTTCCTAGGGACCCTACCTCCAGCCCTCTAGGTCAAAGCCCCTTGCCTTTCTCTAACCTTGACATATCTTCCCAAATCCTCCCAGGACCTCTTCTAAGTTCCCTCAGTCCTGGATCCTTCCTTTATAATCCCCTTGGGTCCCTCCCTACTACAGAAAAATCTGGAGTTTAAATAATGGTCAGTTTTATATAGGCTTCATCCATGCAGAGTTGAATAGAAGGGGGCTTGAGGGACAAGTAAATGGGACTTGACACCTCATCAGCCCCACCTCACATTCTACCCTCCATCCCAGACTTCAATTGGGTGGGTGGGAAACTGAAGAATCTGGGACATGCTCCCATTATGATTGGAGCTAGGTAACTTGGGCTCACACCATCTACGCTGATCTCCTGACCTAATCTCTCCCCCCACCCCTTCCAATGTCATCCTTCAGACTCATCCCCTAGTGTGTACAATGAAGTCCTGGTGCCTGCTGCACTAAGTGGCTTTTTGTACTGCAGCCCAGTCAGCAGCAAACCTGGACCTCCACCCCACCGCCGGGGCCGGGATGGTGAGAAAGGGGACCTTGGCAGAAGAGTTGGGGGAAGAACAGAAGTGGTTCTGGAGGGGGGCCTGGGGCTTGTGAACACTTAATGCTGATGGGGAGGAATCTATACTGGGAAGGCTTATAAAGAAATGTTTAGAATGGAGGATACTGCCCAATATGTGGTGCCTCCCCCGTTTTTGCAGCACCCCCTAGGCTGTGGTGTGTGTTGGGAGCAGCCCTGGAGATGTTTTCATCAGAGACCAGTCCAGAGCCAATCAGTTTGATCCAGCCTCAGGATGTGGTGTGTCTGGGGGTAAGCCCCCCACCAGTTGACCCAGGGGACCTTGACAGGTAGCCCTCCAAGTACTTTCATAGTCTTTTCTTTCTATCCTCCCATCTTATAGATCCTTCTTCTTCTCTGTAATTCTCTCTGCTTCATTTCCCCAACTCTATGCCCCTAGGTTCCCATTCTCCTTTGAACTCATTCTGACTGGAGAAAGGGTCCAATATTTTGGAACTGATGGAGCTGATAGTCTGGAGGCCTGGACCAGAGCAGTGGGCAAGGTGAATCAGAGCTGAGAGTTCCCTTCATGATACACCATTACCTTTCACAAATTCCCTTTCCCCATCTCCAGGGCTCTCAAGCCCAGGCCTGTGGCATTCCCAAGGAGATGGTTAAGTCCCACCAACACCTCCACAACAACATCCCCTCTATCTCTATTCCCAGATAAACTAATTGATGTTTCCATTTCTTTCCATTTTGATTTTTCTCTCCTTTGATTTTTCTTCATCTCTCCCTGTACTTCCCTGTCTCTCCCATCTTTCCTCTTTGATCTTTTTCCTCATCTCTCCATGTTTCACTTGATGTCTTACTCTGTGTCTCCTCTGTCTATGTCTCTACTTTCTCTTCACCTGCAGTGGTTCTCCCCACTAAGCTGTCACCAGCTCCTGGGCCCTGGCCTGCTGAGGCTAGGCCGTTTACGGTTGCGGTCCCCTTCTCAGACTGCAATGACCCCAGGCCTCTGGCTGTCTGCCTTTGGCCTCCTCCGAGGTGACCACCTATTCCTGTGCCCAGCACCAGGCCCTGGCTCCCCAGCTCCTGAGGACACTGTGCACCTGAGAAGACTGCAGGAGATCAGTGAGCTAGGGGTGGGCGGGGTGGAGAGGGAAGGAGGAATTGAGGGGAGGAGGGACTAGAGGAAATGCCCTAATCTTTCCTTTGAGGGTCACTTAGAGGTCATAAGGGGTCTCTCCTCACTCTTCTCCCTACCCCTTCTAGGTGTGGTATCTGCAAACGACAGCCCTGATAAGAAAGACCATCTAGTCCTGGTAGAAACAGGAAGGTAAGAGCCCTTGAAGGAGCTGATCCTGCCCACCCCACCCCCAGCACTGGCTGTCCCTCTCCAGCACTCTGGCCTCATCTTGTGGCCTTGCTTCTGATGACATGGCCTGGTTGTCTCTGTGCACTCTGCCTCCTCTTCAGCTCTGCAGCCTGATCAGATTGAGGTATTCCTGCCCTCTGCTGGTAGCCGGAGGACTCAAGTCTAAAAATGAGCTGTCCAAAAATGGATTGGCCTGTCATAGGAAGTAGTCACTTCCTCATTGCTGGAGTTTACATTACAGTAGACACTGAATTACCATTTGTTAGGGATATCATGTGGAGAGAGTCTCTTGCTTAGCATAGATGGGCACTGAGGTCCCTTCCCACCATTAGATTCTAAAATTCTTTGGCAACTTGGCTCAGTAGCTTCACACCACCCGTCATTCTATACTGGTTCCCCTTCATCTGGCTCTGACCCAAGTCTCCTTGGGTCTCAGGACCCTGTATCTACAGGGAGAGGGGCGTATAGACTTTGCTGGCTGGAGCACTGCCATTGGAGGAGCAGCTGGAGGGGGGGGCACAGCGCTGCAAGGGCAGCAGATGAGTCGAGGAGACATTCCCATCATTGTGGATGCCTGCATCAGCTTTGTCACTCAGCATGGTGAGGAGGGACAGAGGGGAGAAGGAGACAGCACAGGGAGTGGTTCTATAGAACTGAGAGGGGAAGCATCCCTGGCAAGTAGGCTCTGTTAACTTCATCCAGTGCCATGAGTAAGAGAGCACTATCTGAGGGGCATGGAGGATTAAGGGTGGGTACTGGGCATGTAGAGGAGGATAGAAGATAGTTGAAGAATGAAGACTAGCAACTTTGAGATGTGAGAAAAAATAATGGAGGATAACAAGGTGCAATGAACTGTGACGGGCCGTGTCTGTAGGTCTACGTTTGGAGGGTGTATATAGGAAGGGGGGTGCTCGGGCACGAAGTCTCCGGCTCCTGGCTGAGTTCCGGCAGGATGCACGGTCAGTGAAGCTCCGGCCAGGAGAGCACTTTGTGGAAGATGTAACGGACACACTCAAACGCTTCTTCCGGGAGCTGGATGACCCTGTTACCTCTGCACGTTTGTTACCCAGATGGAGGGAGGCTGCAGGTAACTCCAAAGACCTCCTAGGAACTTGCCACAAGCAATTCAAACCCTTCCAGGATCCTCCCTCTTCACACTAATCCTTTCTCCATCTGGAGGTGGGGGTGGGGAGGTCATCCAAGTATATGACTAAGAGATAAACCTAAGTCATGCTTAGTTGTATCTGAACCCTGGTGTAGAGGAGTTTATGCTCTGGAGTGCCCCTAACCCCATCTCTACCTTATGTAAGTCCCTGCCTCTAACCCTAGTCTGTCTTCCAATTTTTACTTTCCCCAAACCTCATCTTCCTCTTTTCAGAGTTACCCCAGAAGTCTCAGCGGCTAGAGCGGTACAAGGAGGTGATTGGATGCCTGCCCAAGGTCAACCACAGAACACTGTCCACTCTCATTGGTCACCTCTACCGGTCAGTCTAGCACAGAGGTTCCCAAACTTATTTGGCTTATCGCCTCCTTTAAAAAAAAATTACTCAGCGCCCCCCTAGAAATCTACTTTCTTTAACCCTTTAATGGTTTTTTTTGACATTTGCATCATTTTGAAAAAAAATAAAATATTAAAAAGACACATCTTAAATTCTAATAACTTGTAAATTTGTGGGTTTTTTCCTGCATTGAAATTTTAATGATGAAACCATATAATATTGTATTGTAAACAAGTCATTACACACATATATTCTTGCTGGACTTCCTGACAATGCCCCACAAGCTTGCCTGCCAACACTTGCTTGTTAAGACCTGTCTGTAGACTTGAACACTAATCCATTATAACTTGCATTTTGTGTGTTCATTTGAAAAAGAATGTAATCCCTACAACTTTAACTCTATTACATGACAGATGAAACATGTATAAACAGTTTTTCAAAATTTTCTTCTCTTATCTTTTTTCCTTATGCTTCCACCACCCCCTTATTTTTATTCAGCGCCCCCCAACTGCACTAGAGGCTACTACTCCTCCAGGATGTGGTATCTCCCACTTTGGGAACCTATGGTAGCCCAATGTTTCTTCATCTCCCAAGCTGACCTCACAGTGTTTTTAACTCATTGCCCATAATGGTCTCTTAAAGGACTCCTGCCATTGACTTCAGTCTAACAATTGGACTATGTTAGTGGTCACATTCCAGGACTCTCATGCCTCTCTCCCAGGGTGCAGAAATGTGCAAGTCTGAACCAGATGTGTACTCGGAACCTGGCCCTGTTATTTGCACCAAGTGTGTTCCAGACAGATGGGCGAGGGGAGCATGAGGTTCGGGTGCTGCAGGAACTCATCGATAACTACATATCTGTCTTTGATGTAAGGAGGAGAGACTTCCCAACTCCAGTGACTCTTTAATCCATTGACATTGCACATCCTCAGTCTCAATGCCTTTCAATCCTTCTCCCCTTCACCAGCCCTCAATATCAATAGCCTGAACTGCCCCACATCAGTGGCCATCTCTTTTCTCCCTCCCTGAGGCCTGTAACCCTTCCTCCCAAGACCTCACCTTTGTGACCACGCTGTTGTGACTGTGTCACTCTGGCCTTGTTTCTTTTCCTATTTATATGTTTTATTGATGCCTTTTTGTTTTTATGTCATAGGTATTTCCAGATACTTCTCCTTTCCCCCATCCTACCCCAATGGCCTTTTATTGTGACCAAAAAAAAAAAAAAGAAGCAGTTATGAAAAACCAAATTCTGACAATATATACAACATTCTTAACCAGTAGTTCTCCATCCCTTAAATGAAATTAGGGATGTACATTTCATCTTTTCTGATAGTCTCCTCATTTCTACCACTCTCACCCCACTGACCCTCAACTGCTAATCTCTGACCCTCCTCATCCTTCATAATAAACACATTCTGATTTTCTCAGGGCTTCTAGGTGGAAAGGTAGGGAGCTAGGTGGCATAATGGGTAGAACCCTGGACCTGGAGTCAAGAAGACCTGAGATAAAATCTAGCCACAGATACTTACAAGCTGTGTGACTCTGGGCAAGTCACTTAACCTCTGTCTGCCTCAATTTTCTCAGCTATAAAATGGGGATAATAATAGCATGAACCACCCAGGGTGGCTGTGAGGATCAAATGAGATAACATTTGTAAAGTACTTTGTAAACTTGAAGTGCTATATAAATGCTAACTATTATTATTATTATTATTCCACCACCCAGAAACTTTCTCTATTAGGTTTCTTTATGCTCCCATAGTTCCCCAACACTTCCCAGTGTCTCTTACTCTCCCACAGATCGATTCAGACCAAGTGGCTCAGATTGACCTGGAAGTCAGTCTCATAACTACCTGGAAGGATGTGCAGGTAAATCGGCCCAGATCCTCACTTATAGCATTGGGGGGCATCAAGAGAAGATGCTGAGGGGCAGCTGGGTGGTCCAGTGGATAGAGCTCTGGCCTTGGAGGCAGGAGGGCCTGAGTTCAAATCCAGCCTCAGACACATGACACTTATTAGTTGTGTGACCCTGGGCAAGTCACTTAACCTTGATTGCCTCACCCAAAAAAAAAAAAGATTCTGACTCTCTGGCTAAATCAGGAGACTCTTCCAAAATTCCCCTCTGGATCCCTTCCCTATTTTCCTAGAACCTCAAGATGTGGAGTTCTCTCCTTCCCTTTGACCCTCTGACCCATCCCTCACCTCAATCTCTATCCCACTCTCACCCTCCAATCTATAAAGGCTTCAAGGGATTCCAAATGATATACTCAACTAATTCCCCTGTCCCTGTCCCAAGTATAAGGGCCAGGAGGAAACTAAGCAATGTGAGTAAGTATGGCCAGTGATCTGAAGCAGCAAGAGGGGGCCTCTGAGCTTGACCATTTATCCACACCTGCTTCTCTACTCTTCCATTGACTGATTTCTTCCCACCCCACCCCAAAGCTGTCACAAGCTGGAGACATCATCATGGAAGTGTACTTGGAACAGCAGCTACCAGACAACTGTGTCACCCTGAAGGTCAGTCTTGGAAGGACTGGAAAGGAAACAAAAGGATGGGAGGAAGATTGAGAGCTGCAGCCCTGGCTCTTGCTATCTTTCTCTGGCCTCAGGTTTCCCCAACACTGACTGCTGAGGAGCTGACAAATCAGGTACTAGAGATGAGGGGAGCAATAGCTGGCACAGACCTGTGGCTGATGTTTGAGATCCGGGAGCATGGAGAGCTTGGTGAGTTGGGCTCTGATGAGGACTGGCCATAGGTGGGAATGCATTCCAGGCTATGGGCTCCTCTAATCTCTATGCCTTACCTTTCAGAGCGGCCCCTGCACCCAAAGGAACGGGTTCTAGAACAGGCCCTGCAATGGTGCCAGCTCCCTGAACCAGGCTCTGCTTCCCTGTTGCTGCGCAGGGTCTCCCTAGCCCAGGCCAGCTGCCTCTTCACAGGTGAGGCCAGCCCCCTTAATCCCTTGTTTATCCCAATACTACTTGTGTCCTCTCCCTAACTAGACATAGAGTGTATAGTCCATCCACAGAGCACTGAACCACTTATCCTTGAATTATCCCACTCTCCCCAGTTTCCTTGGTCCATCACTTGCCCATCTATGCCCAGGTGTGCGTCGGGAGAGTCCTCGGGTGGGCCTGCTTCGGTGCCGGGAAGAGCCCCCCAAGTTGCTAGGAAGTCGTTTTCAGGAAAGGTTCTTCCTACTTCGGGGACGCTGCCTATTGCTGCTCAAGGAGAAAAGGGTGAGTACCTCTGGGATAAGTCATCTTCAGATCACCATAGCCCCATCCCAGAGATGATCCTCCATACGCCCCTGAGATGATTCTACAGTCTTCCCCACCTACCCTTGAAATTCCAGACACCATAGGACTGTGGGCTTGGAATTGGTAAGGTCACCTTGGGCAGGGAGGAGGTGATCCTGATCATTTTGTCATCCTCATGACCTTTCTGATCCTGGTTCCTCATGGACTAAATGACTTCCCTGACCTTGTCTCCAGAGTTCTAAGCCAGAGCGAGAATGGTCTTTGGATGGTGCAAAAGTTTACCTAGGAATACGCCGAAAGCTAAAGCCACCAACACCGTGAGTCACCTGAAGGCCTTGTCTTCTCTCCCATTCATACGTTTTCACACCTCAATTCATCCCTCTTCTTTTTCCTCAACATTGCTCTCCCTTGGTTCCTAGATGGGGGTTTACACTGATCCTGGAGAAGCTGCAGCTGTGAGTATCATCATTTATTCCAAGGCTTCCTTCCAATTTTTTTCCTCTTGCTCTACCTGTGCCGCTCTCCTCATTCCCTTTCTCTCCCTTATCTCTTTTCCCCTTTGACTCCTTTTACTTCATTCATTACCTTCTTCACTGTAGACTGACAGAGGGTAAAAATGTCTGGCTGCTACTGCATACCCCAGTTCAATGTCTTTGTTCAGCCACTTTCACTCTCTCTTTCCTTTTCTCTCTGACCACTCCTCAGCTACCTGTCCTGCACAGATGAGGATGAGATGTGGGACTGGACAACCAGCATCCTTAAAGCCCAGGTAAATAAGAAGCTGAGATGAGGAGGTGAGATTGTGTGCCCCACACTACTCTTCACACACTCCTTGTGAGCTGGCTCATACCCACTAATATCTCCCATGTCCCTGCCCAGCATGATGATCAGCAGCCTGTGGTCCTTCGGCGGCATTCCTCTTCTGACCTAGCCCGACAGAAATTTGGCACAATGCCCCTGTTGCCTATTCGAGGTGATAACAGTGGTGCTACCCTGCTTTCTGCCAACCAGACACTGGTATGACCCCTCCCAATCCCTCCTTAACCAAGTCCCTATACTCAAGACACAGTCTCGTTCCCCCTGCCCTTGTTCTTCACGGCCAAGCTTTGCAAGCTCAAGGTTGGGGTCAATCTACTCACAAGGGGACAGGGTTAGGGCAGCATCTCACCCTCCAATGAAGTCCACCATCCTCCATGCCCACTCCCTGCTCAGTGTCTCAATGTTCCTATTCCCCCTGCTCTGCTCTCTGCCTGTTGTTGCTCATTGTGTCTTTCCCACTCCTACTGCCTGTGCCCAGCGCCGACTGCACAACCGGAGGACGCTATCCATGTTTTTTGTGAGTACTGTGCCCCCTTCCCCCAATGCCATGTGCTCTCCTGTGTTCCTCTGTGCCCACCCCTGAACAGGGGACCGCTATGTGCTCCTGATGCGCTAAACATTGGTTGCCCTGTGAAGCTGGGAGCATGGTTCTGGGGGGGGGCGGAGCTACTAGGGCATTAGACTATCGTGACAGAGGGG
>NW_020946983.1:0-31964 GCF_900497805.2 Vombatus ursinus | reverse complement strand
CTCTTAAATGAGTATGTGTCACAGCCATGTCACTGATTAATTTTTTTTTTTACCACCAGGCACAACGATGCATAGAAATGTAACTTATATTCATTTCCCGGCTTGAGCCCAGCTGTCTAAAAAATTCCACTGGCAGCTACTGCTGACAGACAGCTATCCCAGCACCTCGGCTGGTCTGATGGGTGGATATGCAAGTGCCAGCTTGTTAATTACTGGGTTTCTCTTCCGGCCTGGCTGCAGTGCAACTAGCCACAAGGACCTTTAATCACTCCTGGGCTTCGAATAGCCGTGGTCCAGAAGTCCCTGGTGCTTCAGCTCTAACTCTGGACTGACCACACACAAATTCTCCTTTCCAGCTTTTTCTTTTTCTTGTTCCCAGCTAGGACATAATCATGTGTTTCAGACAAAGCTCTAACTAGCAATTCTTATGCCTGGGGCAAACACCACTATCACCACCACCACCAAAAAAAAAAAAAAAGTTGCCCAGGCAACAATTCTCAAGTGAACTTTTTAAGATAAATTCAGTTGTGAGATGGAGTATGTGTGGCACCCTTCCTCCCTTCCAATGCAAGGGAAGCACCAGGAGAGCGAACAGGGCAGGGCTAGCTAGGTCTAAGAGATGCTTACCGGGTGTATGGCTACGTGGGCCAGGTGGGAGTGAAGGGAGGAAGCCACCATCTGGTAGCTTTCTATTTTAACTATTTATTCTTGCTAACAAGGTGCTGAGCTCAATTATTTCTACCTGCTGAAGGAGTTTAAGGGTCGTCAATGCCTTCTCAATTTTGGTACCCTGAGGCAAAGCCCTAATCACTCACCCTAGTTACCACTCTGATTTCAGATGCTACATTGTAAGACTCACCACTATCTTAAACACTTTAACCTTTTCCTGCTCCTCTCTGTCAATATCTCTTTTCTCAGGGATCTCTTTTCTGATCCTAGTACATTCCTGTTACAGTTACACCTTCCTCTTCCCTTTCCCCCAACCACTTCTTACCTACTTAGCCAAACAAATTGCTTGACTTCTCCCAAAACACTCCTCTCTCCCTCTCTTTGTCTTCCTATACCTTCTCTTTAGATTTACCTCTTCCAAGGAGCTTCCTGGAGCCACCTTGGACTTTATAGCCATTTCAGCATTTCTACAACCTCACTCCCCTCTGTCCATCTGTCTTTCTTCCTCCCCACCCACCTACCTACTCACTGATAACAAAAGGAAAAAAAAAAACCTATTGCAGGCCTGGTAAGTTTTCCTCCACCTGTGTTCCCTCTGTTACTGTTGTGAGCTGAATATGTGGCATCTCCCATGTTTAATGAAGATTAACTCAACCTATTACTACATGGATTTATCCTAGGCATTTATTTGCCCAATAAGGTGACAGTCATGTCACCAAAGCCAGAACATTTGACCCCCTTGTAGTCTGAGCAGAGCTATAGGCAGCCTCAGAGACTCCACTGAATCAGTTATGCCTGTATTACTTGTTATTATAATTATTTGTGTCTAAGGTCCATAAAGGCGGGGACTATGTCAGCCAAGCTTCCTTCCTCTCCCAGTTCCTAGCCCAGTGCTCCATGTACATACTAAGCATTTAGTTAAAGACTCAATGAAATGAATCATTATATTAGACAAAACAACCAGCTTCTTAACATGGTTGCTGATGGACCTCTCAGAAATTCAGAGAAAGATAATTCAGTTTGGCAAATTCATGACCTTATCTCACATGGACCTTTGGGATACAATCATGGTAGCTCTTGACATGGTCTTATGTCACAGCAACTTAGACAAACACATTTAGAATTCCTAGCTTCCTTCAAGGCTCAGCTCATGGACCATCCCCTGCCATACATACATTCTTTATTGTTAATGTTTGCTGTCTTGCCTTCCAATGATGATGTATCCATGCATCTGTTTATAGGTTAATCTCTCAACAAAATGTAAACCCCTGGAGGTCAGAAATTATTTTCTTTCTTTCTTTCTTTCTTTCTTTCCTTCCTTCCTTCTTTCCTTTTCTTTCTTTCTTTTTTTGTGTTGACATCCTCAGCTCCTAGTTCAGTGTTTTGTATATAGGAAGTGTTAAATAACTGTTTGGTTGGACTGTCCAGCTCTCACACACAGTCATATATAAAGACATAGAACAAAAGACAAATTAACATTTTAAAAATGCCTTCTAAGAGGAGCCTACTCTGCTGAGCCCTGGGGGTACTAAGATGAAAAGTGATAACAATTTCTGCTCCTAAGACTGATACAATCCTGTAAGGAATGAGAAGTACACAAATAACTGTAATACAGGTTAGAATGAAATAAGGACCCTGGAGCAGTCTACCGGAGAGACATGAATATTTTGGGCAAATGAGGTTCCTTTAGCTGGGGAGTGGGGGGAGGAATCAAGAAAGGCCTCCTAGAGGAGGTGGCACCTGAGCCTTGAAGGAAGAAAAAGATTTCGACAGGCGGAGAGGTGGGTAGATCCTGGTTAGAGGGTCATTTGAAGAGATGACTGTGCCATCCCCATCAGTCACCCATCTGTCCAGCTGCAAGTAGCCCTTCCAATCTAAGGGGTGACCATTCCATCATCGTCCCTGTCAGTCAGTCAGAGAAATGGCTGTGACATCCCCCATACATTTCTTTGTGAAATGTGGAGCTCACAGCCCCGGAAATCAGGACAAAAGCACCACCCACAGCTTTGGTCCTGATGAGTCAGATTCTGCCTCCCACAGGCTCCTCTTGTGTGTGTGTTTCTGAAAGCAAGTGTGAGTGTACATCTTCTGAATGTCTGTGTGTGTGCATGTGTCTTTGCAAATGTGTGAGTGTTTTTGGGTGTGCATAACCTGTCTCGCTGACTGTCATGTCTCAACATAGTGTGCCCTAAACTTTTGTAGAGGATTGACTTTGACTCCCTGGCATTACTGGAATGGGAGACAGGAGGAGACAAAAAGGGGAAGGGAATCAAGAGTTTCCTTATACCGTCAGAGCACAAATCTAGGGATGAAAGGGAGCTTCTAGGCCACCTCATTCTACAGATGAGAAAACTGAGGATCAATGAGATTAAGTGACTCCCCCAAGGTCAAACAGAAAACAAGTGGCAGAACCAGGATTTAAAGCCATGTCTTCTGGCAAGATCTGGTTCTTTCCACTTTAACAGCATCTGGTTAGGGAAACACACTCAACCTTTCCCAGCTAGATCTCCAGGTCATACGGGGAGAGCAGACAGGACACCCCAGGCCCTAGGGCATGAGAGGCAGGTGATATAGGCAGGAAAGTGAGGGAGAGGAAAGGGGGGGGGGCGGGGCAGCTGCCTTCTCAGAACAGGTGTCAGTGAACTCCTGACAGCCACTTAGAACCTCACCACACAGCCTCCTTTGCATGCTCATTTGCATTGATTTACATATATTTGCATCCCCCAAATCAATGGAGACGGACTTAATGGTTCCTGCGTTAGAGCTGTTGGCAGAGGATAGAAGGAAGAACTCCTCTGGGAGAAAAGGGGATGAACATGAGGGATGTTGGGGAGGGAGGCTAGGAAAAGGAATAGAGGGAAAAGGATGAAGCACCCCCCAGGGGATTTATTTGTTGCTAGGTGCATATTCCGGGGCTCAAGGTGAGGAAAGAAGAGGAAATTATGCTCCCCTCCCAATAACCCTAGGCAATCAATCAATCAATCATCAAGTATTTATTAAGCACCTACTTTGTGCCAGGCACAGTGTTGTGCCCTGTGGTTACAAATATAATGAATGAAACAATCTCTACTTGCAAAGAACATCCATTCTAACAAGGGAGACAACAGGGGTAGATAGATTATAAGTAAATACAGAATGAATGTGGAGAATAGATACAAAGGCTTCATGTAAAAGGTCTGAATTGGGCCTTGAGGAAAGAGAAGGATTCTGTGAGGTGGGAATGAGGAGGAAGTGCATCCTAGGCACAGGGGACAGCCAGTATGGACAGTGTGGAGATGGGACATGGAAGGTCCTGGGTCAGCAGGAGAGAGAAGACAGCCCCTTGGAGTCAAAACAGCTACTTGGGTGGTGCCTGTCTCCAAAGGCACAAGGGTGGGAGAGAAATTACGCTGGGTGGGTGGGCTGGGGAGAGGGGAGGGGGGAGGAGCTGAGAGAGAAGGTGACACATGGAGAGGACAGGAAGGGAGAAGGACAGAAGGGGAGAAGGAGAGATACGAATCAGAAGGGGATGGAGGGGAGGGGTGCACAGGGAAGAGCCAGGTTGGGGCAGAAATCAGGGATATTTGAGTCATCTGGCCTAAGCCAGGGTTAGAGAGAGAGGTTAGGGGGAATGGGGTGGGGTAGGAGCTAAGGTTAGAGTCAGTATATTTTTCCTCAGCTGCATCTCTAGATTGGGTGCTATACTGCTAGGTGCCATCTTCAGGCTCAGATAGCAGGTGGACCTTGTCTCTTTTGATGTTACACCACCATCTAGTGGATCTACAGAGAAAAGCAGCAATTCCATCCTAACATTCTTAATCTCTATTCCCTCCCTCCCAATTTCACTTAGTCTCTCTGCAAGCCCTGTCCACTCTGACCTGAGGAGTTTGGTTTTGGCCAGAGCTAAAACTAGGAATCTTTGCACAAGATGGGGCATGGGGGAGATAGTAAAGGCAGGGGCGTGCTGGCAAATGTTTAACAACCAGCTCTTGGGGTGGGGGTGGAGATCGGGGGGTGGGGATATATGCTTGACACATTCTTAATTTCATTCTTCATTATTAATATTTTCTCCATCACTTTCTTAAATCCACACCATCAACAAAGCAATAAATTAAGGTCCTGATTCTTTGCTTTTGTTGATTTTCAAGGTATAAATGTCCACACTGAAAAGTTCATTGCCTTGAGCACACTCCTGGGTAAGGGCCACAAAGTAAAGCTTGGGGCATTGAAGACACCCTCAGTTTGTTGGATTGGGCAGCACAATATGTTAGGAAGTCCAAGACCTTAAGATATCACAAAGCTATCTGGGTATCTGGATATCTGGGGAGGCTGACACCCATCAACATCCACCTCAAGGAAGTGGGTCATTTTGGTAGCTTCCTGTTTTTACTAATTATTCTTGTTAACTAGATGATAAGGTCCTTTTTTTAGTTACACTTTAGCATCCAAGAAACCTGAGGGTGTTATGCTAACCCTCACAGCAAACTGAGAAATGCTTTGGAAGAGGGGATTAGAAGTGGGCTTGAAGTCACTTTTGCCTCTACCCCTAACCCCCATTAAAAAAAAAAAAGCTCCTCAAAGTATCTTGTTAGATCTGCAAGGGACCTTAGGCATTATCTGATTCAACTACTCCATTTTATAGAGGAAGAAACTGAGGTCCCAAAGTGGAGAAGTCGCTTACTCAAGGACAGAGGAAGGCCCATTCACTTCTTACTGAAACTGAGGCCAAGATGAAGTGAAGTTTAAAGAGACTTCAGACTGTGAGATCTAGAAGAGCCCTTAGAGACCATTGTGGAGAAACAGAAACAGAAACCCCGAGACAGTGGCAAAGCAGGACTCAAACCCTGCTTTCCTGACTCATGGGCCAGAGCCTTTTCAGTCAGGTTGCTGAAATCTGGCCCCCCTCAGGGAAACCAGAATCCTGATCCTTTCAGAGCAGCAACCCCTGCTCTCATGATTCAAGACAAGGAGCTGAGAAGGAAGAGGGCCTCTTGGTCTTTCCAGAACAATCCTGGGCTTGTTTCCTCCCTCCCTCTTCGAACTTGGTTTAGTGAGAAAGTCTGAGGTAAAACTTTAGGATGGGAAGCATAGTCACTCCCAAGGAAGGCACAGTTCTCCAGCAGGGGCTCAGGGGCTGCTCCTTCTTCCATTTTACCTTGCTTGAAGGGACCCCCACTCCAGATACCACCTGTCTCCTGGGATGGATCACACTGAGAAACAAACCAAATCCAAATACTAGGCCTCGAAAGCACTTCCCTCTGGCCAGGATTAACAGTTGCCATTCCCCTTAAGGGCCCCAAAGTCTTGAAGTATCTTCTCTTTTGCTTACAGGGTGGTCAGGCACACTTTCAAGTTGACTACCCTTTGAGGGAAAGTTTGAGAAGCCAAGAATGGCAAAACTTAGAGGAAAAGAATAGGTCCCTTGGGGCAGCTGGGTGGTGCAGTGGATAGAGCAACAGCCCTGGATTCAGGAGGACCTGAGTTCAAATCCAGCCTCAGACACATAACACTTACTAGCTGTGTGACCCTGGGCAAGTCACTTAACCCCATTACCTAGCCAAAGAAGAAAAAAAAAAAAGAATAGGTCCCTTGCTCAAGGAATTCATGGCTGCCTATTGCCCTTAGGAGAAAGTAGAAACCTCTTTGTTTGGCACCTAAAGCCTTTTAAAATCTGGTTGACACCTATCTTTCTAGATTGAGTCGACCCTCACACATTCCCTACTAGCCTACTCAATGCTCCCTGTACAGGACTTTCCATTTCCTGTCTCCTGTTCCATTTGCCCAGGCTGTTCCCCATGACTGTAATGTGCTCCTCTTTACCTGCATCCTGAACAATTCCTAGCTTTCCTCAAAGCATCACTCAGATGCCACCTCCTCCACAAGGCCTTTCCTGATCCTCCTCCCTCCTCTTTTGTTTGTGTTCTCTCCCTCTTGAAATTACTTTGTTTTTTTTTTTTTGTTTTTTTTTGTTTTTTTTGGCAATTGGGGTTAAGTGACTTGCACAGCTAGTAAGTGTCAAGTGTTTGGTCTGAGGCCAGATTTGAACTCAGGTCGTCCTGACTTCAGGGCCAGTGCTCTATCCACTGCATCACCTAGCTGCCCCTTGAAATTACTTTGTATTTCCTTATCTACATGCATAGTTTTCCCCCAGTAGATTATAAGCTTCTTGAGTTCAGAAACAGTTTTGTTTTAGTCTGGAGTTTTTATCACTAGCATACAGCACAGTGCCTGGTACCTAGCAGACTATTAATAAATGCTTGTTGAATTGAATTGATAAGGGTTGAAGAGGCATGTCCCAGAAGACATAACTCTCCAGCCTAAAACATTGTCTCCTATCCTCAGATTTACCCTGTCAAGGGTCTTCTCTTCATGGTTTGCCCATCATGGGTGAAGGGTACAGTGACTTCCCAGGTCACCACTTGCTGGCAGTCCCTGAAAGACTATCATTGTCATTAGCTTGATGACCAGGGCTGGATCTCGCTCCCCACCCCCTGGTCTGGGCCAGAATTCAAGTTCCACTAGCATCAGCCTCCTCCCCCTACCAGAGGTGGGGAACCTGCAGCCTCCAGGCCACATGTGGCCCTCTAGGTCCTCAAGTGCAGCCCTTTGACTGAATCCAAACTTCACAGAACAAATCCCTAGGGGGATTCCTAAAGGTTCCCCAACCCTTGGTTAGGGGATTGGGGGAGGGGGGAGTCATACTTTAAAAGTGACTTGGTTGAAGCAGAAGGTCAACACCAGATATAGGAGGGGGCTCTTTTAATCAGACCCAGATGAGGGTGGGGAGGAAATTCCCCACTTGTCACTTGTCAATATCAGACCTAGGTGGAGTTTTCTAATCAGGTTCAGATATTGGATAAGGGTTTGAGTCAGTAATGGGGTTCCAGGAGTGGGTGTCTGCACATCTGATGCAGAAACCTCATCTAATCAGGATTTGAGGTTATTCACAGGATTAGTATGAGTCAAGGCAGTGGAAAAATACAGGCTGTCTGTCTTTGCCTGCATGTTTATGGTCATTAGGACCACTTAGCCTAAGTGACTCCATGTTAAAATCCTATCACTTATCACTACAATATCAAACAATATATTTTTTAAAAAATCACAGTTATCATGGAATGAAAAAGGTCTTGAAGCCAACCTTCTTTACCCACCTACCCCCACAAGTCCCTCAAAGGGGACCTAAGGATCATCTAGTCAGAGATGTAGATAACAAGATATATTGAAGAGGGGTCCAGCACTAGCAACCAGAAGTATCAGGAAAACCTTCACAGAGGAGATAAAATCCGAACTGAGCTTGGAAAGAAGCTAACATAGCTCAGAAGCTAAATAGGTGGAGGTGAGAAGAAACAGAGAGCATTTCAAGCATGGGACAGCCTACTTGAAGGCAAGGAGCTGGAATATAGCATGTAGTGGTGCATAGAGCACTGGACTTGGAGGCAGCTAGACCTGGGATCAAATCTTGACTCAGATACTACCTACACAACCCTGATTTACTTTCTCTCTCTGGGTCTCAGTTTCCTCATTTGTCAAATGGAGGGGTTGGACTTCCAAATCCCTCCTAACTTTACACCTATCATCTTATAAATGAATGTCAAGCTGAGGAGGTATAAGTAGGATGGCTCAGCTGGAACACCGAGTGTAAAACGGAGTAATATTTAACGTCTAGAAAGGTAGGCTGGAACCAGGTTGGGAAGGGCTTTAAATGCTAAGTTCGAGTTTGTATTTCATCCTAGGGGCAATAGGGAGTCACTGAATATTTTTGATCAGGGAAGTGACATGGTCAGGCCAGTTATTTAAGCCGGAGATTTTGGCAGCCTTGTGGAAGATGAATTGAAGGCTGGAAACAGGGAGACAAATTAAGACACTATTATAACCATGCAGGGAGAGGTCCTGAGGGTTCTGGACTAGGTGGTGGCAGTTTGAGTGGCAATAAGGGAATTTATCTATGATCATTTGTGGTAGTAGAATTCATAAGACGCAGCCGCTAATTGTATATGGGGACGGGGGTGGGGAGGGAGAGGAAAAGATGACTGTAAGGCTGAAGTTGTGAACTCAAGTCACTTGAAGAATAGCAGCAATCTCGGTAGAAACAGAAGTTTGGAGGATGGTCAGATTTAGAAAAGATGATGAGTTCTGTTTTGTCAAGGGTCCCTTGGAGACTATTTTCACTGTTCTCTCCATCCCAGAAAAATGAACCCACCCCTAGACGGGTTCCTTTTGTCTTCTTAACCCTCTTCTAGGGGCTTCCTCTTCCTCTCTCTGCTTCTAGACATTACAAAGTGAAAATGTCTTCCCCACTTGGTTCGGTTCAGGCGGGTCATCCAGGATGGGCCTTCCTCAGGATATTGGGGGTAAATGCCTAGAGAGTGTTCCAATCTGATCCTGGTCTTTCCCATTTGGTATGCTAGCAACAGAGTAGTGGGACTGTGGTGAAAGGGGCCTGGGCCTACGATTTCTCAGAACTAGCAGCTGTCCACTCAGAGTCAGGAGATGCTAATTCTTAGAAGGACCTCTTCCTAGTAATCTCATTTTTTATTTCTTTTCCCTCAGACTCTGTTAGAGTTCTTATAGGGAGCAAGAAATGTATGTCTCTGGGCACACAGACACACTCCCATTACAGTTCAGGTCAGCATCCTTGAACTATCCTCTTCAATATTCCCATTCCCTACCTCTAATGTCTCACTTTGGTATGGATGCTTTGGAAAATGCTAGGCCAGAGGGAGAGGCAGTCCTCCCCCTTGCTATCTGTCCAGTTTCAGCTCAATAGTGCCTTCTGATGTTGGAGGAAGAAGCCAAGGAGCCTTTTCCATAGAAGCAGTAAAAGAGGGACTTGGGTCTTAGAGGCGTTAGATGCTCCTCAGGGACTTTCAAAGACAATAAGTAACAAAGCCAAATGTGGTATCTTGGCAAAAGACAGGAAACCAGAAATGAGGCCAGAAAAAGGACCTGTTACTTGATAAGGGAGAGGGGAGTTACCACTTCTCTGTGAGTCATGGGTTCAGGAGATGGGATGGAAGGTATTATGGACCAGGAGAACCCCAGAATGCTCTCCTTTCCTACCCTTGTAGGATGTTTGTATTTACAGAGCTGGAAAAATCATGGGAGCACAGGCAACCAGACAAACAATCTTAGGTTAAGATAGCCAGACAGCTGACCCCTTCAAATATGGAAGCAGAGAGGACTCTTCAGCTAATATGATGCTCTTGTCGCTGTCAGAGCTCTGTACGTGACCGTAGCAGGATCCAGTAATTGTTGAACGGGAGAAGGCACCCCTTCCACCTCCAAGCCCTTGAAAAAACAGTTTCTTCAAGAGAGAAATGTGGAATTAAAGAACATGAGAGAAGAAGGAGGCACTGGGGCAGGAGGGAATTTCTAGGAAGAGTTTAGGTTTAGGGAGGAAGTTCTATCAGCCATTCCCTCATGAATAATTCTGCAGTCTCCATGCAGCTACCTGTGTAAAGGGATCTGGGAGTGATTCAAAAGAGAAATGAAATTGATAAAAGCAGAAAGCAGGAAAAACATAGGTCAGAAATTACAGCTGTTAACACAGAGCAGTTTAGGAAAAAAAAATTGAATTCACAATGGAGAATCTCTCTAAAGAAATGAAAAAGAGATGAATAGACTTAGAACACAAAAATACTCAAGTGGAAGAAAATTCAACACAAGACAATCAAAAGACAAAATTTTGAAAGAATACATGAATTGTATTCAGGTAAAAGTGACTACTTTTGAAGATAGGATGGGCATAGAAAATTTAGGGCTCATAGATCTCCCAGAAGAATAAGTTAAACAAAAAAGCCCCAAATACTTGCAAGAAATAATAAAAGAAAATTGTTTGGAACTTCTGAATAGAGAAAACAAAGCACTGATCAAGAAAATCCACAGACTACCGCCAGAAAATAAACCAACAACAACAACACTCTTCAAGCTCTAAAATACGTATTGGTTAAAATTTTCTGTTTCCATAGCAAACAACAAATTTTGCAAATGAACAAGAAAATGACCTTCAAATATGAAGAAAAGCAAGAGAATCTGGGCAAGGGTGACTGTTCAATTGGGGAAGAGAGAAGCATGAGGTCCTGTTCACAAAATGTCAAGAATAGCCAAGCCTATCCTACTTATTGCTCCCAGGACCCATAGTGGAAGAAAATGGCCACTGTATTGGCCATGTATTGAAGGGTCTTAGCAAGAGCAGTGTCTGGAGCCAAGGGCTGTGTTCCAGATAGGGGTGCTAGGCACTTTGCCCTTGAAACCTCTAGGGGACCTAGAGACCTTATTTTTGGGTGGGAATAGCATTTATGTCCTATTTGACTTAGAGTCTAAGTCATCGTCTAAGTCTATGGGGCCTTTCAAATATAGTGCAGGGTGAGCAGAACCAAGAGAATGTTGTACACAGTAACAGCAATGACTAACTTTGATAGACTTAGCTCTTCTCAGCAATGCAAGGATCTAAGACATCTCTAAAAGTCTCATGATGGAAAATGTTATCCACATCCAGAGAAAGAACTATGGAGTTTGAAGTAGATCAAAGCATGGTATTTGTTTGCTTGGTTTTTTTTCCCCTTCTGTTTTGTTTTGTTTCTTCTTTCTTGTGGTTCCTCCTATTGGTTCTAATTCTTCTTTACAAGATGACTAATGTGAAAATATGTTTAATAGGAATGTACATGTAGAGCCTATATCAGATTGCACACCATCTTGGGGAGGGAAGGAGAGAAAATTTAAAACTCAAAACCTTATGGAAGTGAATGTTGAAAACTAAAAAATAAATAAATTAATTTTTAAAAAATGTGGTGCATGAAGGTTGGCATAACCATTGCTGCAAGGTTGGTGTTATTGTCTGGAGCCAAAGACAAGAGCACTCTAGCACCAGGCAAGTGAGTAAGGTCAGAGCTTGACTCACTATGCCCCCTTCCATGCCTACCCCAACTTAAATCACCCCTCTGAGAAATCATAAAGGATATGACAAAAACTGAGAGACTCCAAGCCCCCAACCACTGCCTCCCACTTAGAGGCATTGACATGTGTCACAATATCCCATCACAGTTCCCATCCCTGCCCTAATCTCTCAACCCATTACTTCAGTCACCTGATCAAATCCCCTCTCTCTCTAACCCAAAGGATTTTCAGTTCCCCAAGGCTTCACTCTCCCTCCCAGGCTATTCAGCAGATTCTGTGCCTAAGGAAGTTATCAGATCAAATACTTAGCAGCTCTTGAGGGGCTTAAGGTAGGATAGGCAAAGTGGGAAGAAAGAGAATTTAATTGTCAATATCATTGCTCACATCCACATGTCCAAAACTGACCTCATTATCTTTGCCCCTCCCACTCCAGGCCTCCTCTCTTTTTAATTTTCCTATTATTGAAGAGGGCACCACCATTCTCCCAGTGAACCAGGCTTGCAACCTAGTTGTCACCCTGGACCCCTCACTCTCTTTCAGCCCCATATCCAATACTTCCAAATTCTATTGATTCTACCTTCTCTCCTCTGACAATGCCCCTACTCTGTGCAGGCTCTTATCACCTCACCTCCTCAATACTAAAGTGGTGGTCTCCTTACCTCAATTCTCCCCCAACTCTAGTTCATTCTCCACTCAGCTGTCAAAATGATCATCCTGAAGCTTAGGCCTTACTACGTCACACCCCACCCCTCCATTCCCATTATCAGGGGGCTTAGGGCCCTGACATGCCCCTTTTCCTTGGGTGGAACAGGGTCCAGAGAATTACATCCTCTTTCCAAAGAAGCAAAATCCCTGAAGGACCCTTTCTCTAGGGGCACCACAACTTATCCCTAGCTGCCTAGGAGCTATGTTGCCCTTCTGTCCAGGGCTACATCCAGCTATGATCTCCAATAGGCAGTGCCTGCCTGCTTCTTACTTAGGGAATAAACTTCCATCCAGGACATAGGGTCTTCTTCCCTTCCTCTCCCCAGGGTACCCCAGGGAGAGGAATGGCATTTCATTTTGCTATTTGTTCCTCCTCTTCCTTTTGCCCAGGTGGCTGCCACAGCCCTCTAAAGAGCAGAGACTTTGGGGCAGCTAGGTGGTGCAGTGCATAGAGCTCTGGCCTTGGAGTCAGGAGGACCTGAGTTCAAATACGGCCTCAGGCACTTGACACTTACCAGATGTGTGACCATGGGCAAGTCACTTAACCCCAATTGCCTCACCAAAAAGCAGAGAGAGAGAGAGAGAGAGAGAACAGAGATTTTGTGGTTCAAAAGTCCTGGCTGCCCCTGGACAGTGATAGCAGCATCTTCAACTACAGTGTTAAGCAAGTGAGAAAGTGAGTGAGAAAGGACTGGGGATGTAGAGAGAGGAAGCAATGGACTTTGGGGAACAATTCTTAGCACTTGAGGAAAATTGCTCTCAGTCCCAGCAAAGGAATGGGAGAGGATAGCCCATGTTTCTTGTTGCCCTCCCCACCACAAAAGCTTCTACAACAAAGGACTTTGTCCCTGCTGGTTGCTTATCTCACCAAGACCAATGGGAGCAATGGTTCCACATGTCTCTATTTGTGCCAGAAAGACTGGGAGTGATGAGGAATGGAAGGGCAGAACGAGGCCATGGAGGGTCAGTACAGAGACAAAGAGAGCATTGGTGTACAGACCAAAGGAGATGATGGAGCAACCAGGAGTATTGTGGCAATGGAGTGACTATATATAAGGAGGAGGGGGGAGGAAAAGGTAGGGGGGGGGGATGTCAAACAGGGAACAAGAGTACTGCAATGATGAGCCTAATAGGAGTGATGAGGCACAAGGACATGACACGACTCTAACTAAATGAAAGGGAGTAATAGGCTGTTTGGATATAGCTAAGTGAAGGAGTTAAATGACATAATTGGGGGTATATAACAAGATAAAAGGGTGTGATGGGGTCATAGGATGTAATAGGTATATCCAGATGACAGGATATAATGAGATGACAGTATGATGGCTGCCTGTGATAGAAGCTTGATACTTAAGTAGGTGGTAGATAGAGCATCCTAGTTTTCAGCCCCTAAGGTGAGTAGGGTAATAGCAATAGCCAGAGTCACATGGGACCCACAGCATATGCCTATGGGCAGGAGACCTGGGAAAGCAGGAAAACCCCTTCTCACGTCACTGGGAATTACTTGACCCCTTTCCCTGTGGCCAATGTCTCCTTTTATTCAGAAAAATATATGTGACTGGTTATAAAAGCCATTAGCTCAATTGGCCCCCAGATACCACATCTTCCTTTGGGAGAGGCAGGGATGAGGGAGCCAGAAAAGACTGGGCTTGGGGTTTGACTTTTGTTGGCTTCCAGCCCCCACTTCCTGAGGGCCCTTTACTCTGATTGAGTCAGCTTCTAACTGTGGTGGCTCTCAGGGCAACACTGAGGAAAGTAGCCTGTCAGAGGAATAGCTTTGTCATGGCAGTGACCCTGAAGAGAAGCCCTCCCCCGCCACAAGCTTCCTTCTGACAGCCCTTCCCACCATCGGCAGACCTGAGTTTTTTGTCCCTGGCTAATCTTAGAGATCTGCCCCCAACTAAAGCACCTTTTTTATTTGGAGCAGCTCAATCCCACAGACCTGAGCCCTAGGTAACCCTTCTAACCCCTAAACTGTAACTACTTCAGGATTTCCAACCAAGGTGGAGCCATGGTTGGAGTATTCACTCTAGTGATACCCAACCTTCCCCCCACCCCCAACACACAGCATAGGAAATTATAGGAAATAGGGCCCAATTCTGCCCATTAACCCATCCTTAGCAAAACACCCTGAAAGGCACAAGCGAGGGTCTGCTCAGCTGATAAGGGAATGAGAATACTTGAATGATAAGATATCCTTGATTCCTGATCTATCTCAGACTAAGTCTTGCTTAAGGGAAGTTGAACGAGGGCAGTGTTGATTTTTTCTGTTTTTTGTTTTTTCCTTATCTCTTAGGGCAAAACCCTAGAATATAGGGTTTGGTTCAGTCAGGGTAGGCAGTCCTCAGTCTCAAACTCACAAATATACCTACTCCACCACTTTGCCAAACTCAGCCTGGGCAGCTCTATCTGCTTTTGTCCCTTTCATTGCCTTGTTTTCTGGCCCTGACCTTGAGTCTTTCTGTCTCTTTTTCCTAACACTCTGCCCCTGACCTTGGGAGAAGTGGGGAAATTTGGGTTGGGTTGGAGGAGGACAAGGCATTTAATAGCTTCATTCCTTTCTATGTTGCATATTGACTGGTGTGTGATTCCCACATATCAATGAACCTTTTTGGTATTAGCGTCTCAGTTTGTGTGCATAGGAAAGGTGAGAGCAGAGGTGGGGGTTAAGTGTGTGAAGCTGTGAGTGAAGGAGAAGTCTTTAGTCTTGGTCTTTGAGGCTTCACATGGAGCTTGCAGTGTCAAGCTTGGGTTCAAACATCCCTCCTCTTCCCATCTCCAACAGCACTGCTTTCCAAGTGGAGAAGGAAGTAAAAGGGGGAGAGAGAGAGAGTCAGAGTCAGAGAGATAGAAAAGACAGACACAGAAACAGACAGAGATAGAGATGGGGTTGAGGTCTCTGATAAGTCTTCTGTGGTTTGCCATCACTGCAGAGGTTCCCTCTTCATGGCTCCAACCTGATCCCCTAGGCCTCCTCTTCAAGCCCCTGCATTGGCCCCAGCACTCTGCAGAAATAAGCCTTGTCCTTACCTTGCTACACCCTCCATTCTGTGCCTGTCTTCCCAGCTATAAAAAAGTAGATCACTCCTATTTCTACCTCCACCGGGGAATGGAGAAAGGAAGAGGAGGGTTTCTGGCAATAACCATAGGTTCCCATCAATTATTTTTTTTGGTGAGGCAATTGGGGTGACACAGCTAGTGAGTTTTATGTGTCTGAGACCAGATTTGAACTCAGGTCCTCCTGACTCCAGGGCTGGTGCTCTATCCACTGACCCACCTGGCTGCCCCAGTTCCCATCTATTGAGATACTTTGATCTTCTTGTGGCCCTGTGTTCTGTTATGTACATGCTGAGGTAGAAAGCTCTACTAGGGTGAACATGGAGACCTGTCCCCAACAAACTTTAGTTTTCTAATTCTAGGACCCCAAAGGAGGGGAGTTAGCATGGTTTCTATGATCAGTTAAAAGGAGGCTCCCAAATTCCCTACTTCTTCCCCAGAGTCAGGGCCTCCCCATTATATAGTTCATAGTTCCTCTGTCTGGGTGACTTACAAACTTACATTTCCCATTACAAGCTAGAAAAGTCACCATTAGCCCTCCCCAGCCCCATCCCATACACAGTAAGGCAAGAAAGAAAAGGGACTGAGAACATGAGGATTCCATCCAGTGACCCTGGAGAAGAAGAGCCCTTTTTCATCCTAGTATAGTGGGAACAGAACTAGTTCTGCAGTCAAAGGGCCTGGATTCAAATCCTGACTCAGATTCTTACTGTCACTTAATTTTTCTGGACCTCAGTTTTGGCATCTGTAAAATAACGGGATTAGACTAGATGGTTTCAGAAGTCTCTTTCAGCTGTAGAGCTCTAATCCTAAAATCAGACTTCCACTCTGGGATGAGAGTATAAGAGGCATAGAGGGCAAAGGGGGCATCTTTCAGAGAAGGTGGGCCCAACCGCTGTTTGCAGCTACAGAGGACATCAGAGTTTGCTCAGCAATCCACAGTCCACCCTAGTGAAGCACCAATGGCTAGGGCGGGGGTGAGAGTGGGTGGGAATGACACCAGGGTAGTTTCCATGAAGAGGTGATGAAGGAGTGATGAAATGGAAGCAATGAACTAGAACGTCTGACTCCTGCCTCCTCCCAGGTAATGCAGTAATTCAAGCGAAGGGGAGAACAACCTTTCTGGGCCTGCGTCTGGGCTCCCCATTTCCTATTATCTAGATCTCCCATAGATTGAGGTGTCCCAAGGAGACCTGGGTCAGGTGAAAGAAGCCCCCTTCAACTACACCTTCTTGGTGGTGGTGGTGGTGATATTGTGAGTCTTCTACTATCTCTCCAGGGTGTCACACAGTGGGACCCAGGCGGCAGGGCGGGGTGAGATTGGGGGGAGTTAAACTCCGGGGATTGGGTAACGGTTCTGCAACCTCTTGTCCCTTTGAGTACTTGCACAAGTGGCGCCTGCGGAGGGCGGAGTGGAGAGTCCAGCCGGGGCGGGGACAACACAAGTGGGAGGGCTGGGGCGGGCCCAAGCACTGGGGACTCGAGCTTGGTGCTTCAAGACGCAGGCTGCAACCGCGTCGTGTGAATGAACTGAGCGGATTGCCGCGGACTGAGGTGAGGACCTGCTGCCTCTACTCTCTTGCCCCCGATCTCTCTCTCCCTCTCTCTTTCTCTCTCTCTCCCTTTCAAGAGTTCATGACCACCCTAGCCCTCTTTCATGGGCTCCTCCTTTCCAAGATCTCAAAGCGTGATCTCAAGGGCGAGGCGCCCCTCTCCGCCTCCTGCAACTTCTTCTCTCCCGCCCCCCGACAGTTGACCCGCCCCTCCTTTCTCAAGACCGGACTCTGCCCTCTCCTCGCCCTTTCCCTTCCCTCTTTTTCCCCCCCCCCCCCCCCCCCCCCCACTGGCAATCTTGCCCCGACTCTGACCACTTGGTTTCCAGTCTTGTGCCAGGCAAGGGACTGAGTCACAAGGGAGAAGGGGAGCTTGAGTCAGTGTCCAGCAATCTCGACTAGGGGTGGTCACCCATGGCATGGGTACTAAAAGCGGGATAGGATAGAGTCGAGACAAAGGGAGGAATAGGAATGGGACGAAAACAGAGATAAAACCTGAGGAATGCACAGAGGGGACAGGCATGAAGGAAAGTGTTCATTTCATTCTGAGTGTGGTCTTATGATGTGCCAAATGGGATGAGGGAGATACCCTGCGGATTCCTACGCAAAGAGGGTAGTGGGACTGACAAAGTCAACCCTACCATCACCCACCACTTTCTTTCTCTCTCTGGCCCAGCCCTGACATGTCCGAGTTTTCTGCCCAGCCTGGCTGGGGCAGGATGTGGGGGCGGCTCTTTGGTGAAGGGACAGGAAGGAAGTCTGAGTGGAGACAATAGGTGGAAGGGGAGGAGGAACTGGAAACTGGACAGCAGTGTTTTGGGTTAGAGCTGCAGAGACCTGTGGGAATGGTCTCTTCCATTCCTGACTCCTCCTGATTGAGACTAGGCTAATCACTCCCCGTTCTACCCCACCCTGATTATGTTGACCCTTCACCTTCCTCTCCCCTGGTTCCAGGCTGCTTCTCTTGGACCAGCTACCTCATCTCATGGCCCTCAGTGACCCCAGCCCCCTCCTGTGACCTTGGTCCCTTTCCTCACTGCACAGTGGCTTTCTAGGGTTCTAGGTATCTGCTTTCTCAGTGATTCTGTGTGGTGTAATGGAAAGAACACTGAACCGTGAGTTAAAGAAACGTGGGTTCTGGCTCTGGCTCTGCCACCTATTGGATATGTGATCTTGGGCAAGTCACTTAATCTCTTTGGGCCTTCCTTTCCTCATTTGTAAAACAAGGCGTTTGGGCCAGATCCCTTTAAAGTCTCTTCAAGCTTTGACAATTTGTGAGCTCTGTGTCTCCACATTCCCTGTGTCTACATCCCTATAGCTTTGCCTGATTGTGGTTGGGGGAGGCTTGTGGGATTTGGATTAGGTCTCTTCTACCCCAAAGCTGAGAAGGGTATATGAAGCTTAGCTTGAGCCCTGTCCACCATCCCCACCTCTACCCATTCTTTTCCAGGCAATGGCCTGAACTCTCATGGAGTCACCCAGGGACCTGGACATTGAGGTCTGGTTGGCAGGAGTACATCTAGAACGGTACGCAGATACGTTCCGGAGGCACGGTGTGTCCACTGCGACTGCTGCCCAAAGCCTGGGCCACGAGGAACTTCGTCGAATGGGCATCTGGGCCACCGGTCATCGCAAACGGATTCTTCGCCTGCTTCAGGGGGCTACTGTGGAGGTCCCTACAGACACCCCACTGGACACTACCATGGATCAAACCCCAAACCCAGATCCTCAAGTGCTCCCCACCAAACCAGTGCCCAAACCAAGGACAGTGTTTACTTTTTTTGGCACCACTCCTGCTGAATCAGTCCTGCCTCCCTTGTTGAACCCTCCTATGGAGACCCTTCCAGTGCCTCAGGAAGAAGATACCAGCCTAATAGTCCAAGATGAAGGGAGCATGGTCCCCAGGGGTTCAGAGCAGCCAGTGAGCCAAGAACCTTCCCTAAGCACCCCCCAGTCTCCCATTTCCCCCTCCTTCCCTTCAGATCAGCCTCCTATCTTGGACAGGATGACCATGATGCCCAATGATATCTACTTTGGCCTAGACCTTGGAAGGGGAGCACAACCAGGGACTCAGGAAATGTGAGTGGGTTAGCAATCAGCTGAGGAAGGAACCAGAAGATCTGGGATTCAGTAGGGGAGGGAGAAATAAGGGGGAGGGGGAGAAGGCAAAGCATTCTATCTTTCTTCTCTCCCTCCTTCCTCCTTGTGTTACAAGTTCCCTTCCATCCTCAGGACTACAGACTGCTCCCTGGTAGATTCTCCTACTCCCATCCCTACTTCCAGACCTACAGGAGGCACAGGTCAGTAGAGGACCATGAGGAGGTTGAGGGGAGGGTTTTTAGAGGTGGGGATTCACTATAGGCATCTTACTATTTGACTTGTCTCCCCATCTCTATTCCACCAAACTCCAGTGCATATCATGGACCCTAGCAGCCTGTACTATGGTGTTCAGCCTGTTTCAGTCCCTGGAACTCCCAAAGGGAGGAAGACAAGGGGTGTCAGTCAGTCAGCAGGTGAACCCAGGTAAGTGATTTGAGGAGGATCATGAAAGGTAAGATATAGAGGAGACATGGAAAGGAATATTGGGGAGAGATTTAGAAGGATTGTAAAGGAGATTTAGAACAAGTAATGAGGGGAGGAATATAGCAGTCATGAGGAGAAGAGATGGACTGAATTGAGTTAACTGGTTCACACCTCTCCTCTACTTTCCCTAGGCCAAGCAGCCATGAATCAGAGGGGGTAGAGGATTGTGGCTATGCCAGTCTGGAGCTGCCTGGGAACTCCACCCACTTGATGCCCATCCTAGACCCTGAAGAGCCAGGCGATGATCTTATCTCTCCCTATGCCAGCTTCACCTCACTAGCTGATCCCCCCACACCCTTGCTCAGTGGCTGGTTGGACAAGCTCTCGCCTCAGGGGTGTGAGTGGAAGGGGGTGATATGGGGGACTTTGGAAAGAACAAAAACCAGGGAGGAGTGTGAGAAGGGGAGGGAAGCCATAAGAGAGGAGAGGTAGGAATTAGGAAGAGGGGATGGAGGGTGTTGGTGTTACAAAAATGACTTGAGAAGGAGGCAGTCTATCCCTCTAACCCTAAGAGACCCCCCCCCCTTCCACTTCATCAGAGAGTACCTTCCTGTTGCCTACCCTGGGCCCTGGAAGACTGATTCCTCCCTCCTCCTTTCCCCCAGGAATTATGTCTTTCAGAGGCGTTTTGTCAGGTTCAATGGAAAGAAACTGATGTATTATGGAAGTGACAAGGTGGGTTTGCATGTATGTGGAGGGTAGGAATGGAGTACAAGGAGGCTAGGAAGCTCAAGGAGGGATGCTAGGTTATTAAGGGACCTGAAATTTGGGAGGAAATCTGAGAGGAAGGAAATGAGGGTATTAAGGGGAAATAGGGTCTTCCTGGGGTGGTAAGACCAACCTGCTAGAGTTTGTTGACTCTGAGTCAATGCTGATATCTCCCCAGGACACCTTCCCTAAGGGGGTTATCCCATTGACTGTCATTGAGATGATCCGAAGCTGCAAGGATTGCAAGTTCCAAGTCATCACTAGCCAAAGGGTGTTTGTGTTTCGAGCTGAGAGCGAAGGTGAGAGGAGGGGCAGTGTGGGATAGGAGGCAAACGGGCAGACCCACTGCCATCCAATTCTCTTTAATCCAAAAAGCATTTATTAAGGATGTACCATGTGTAAGGTGAGAGGTAGCATGGAGGGCTGGCCTTGGCATGAAGAAGACCTGGGTACAAATCCTGCCTTTGACAGGCTGTGTGATCATGAGCAAGTGACGAACCTCTCAGTGCTCCAGGAAATTCTCTGACTTTAAGTTGCAGATGATTTGTTGACTTTCATCTGTGGAGAGCATTTCCATACCAACAGTTCCATACTTTTATGAAATCACAGGTCTGACCAAAAAAAAAAAAAAAAAGACTGCGAATCACAGTGCTAGGTACGTATGATATAAAGACAAAAACAAAAAACAGCCTCCGACTTCAAAGAACTTATGTTCTACCGATTATGGCATGTAAACATAAGTAAATTCAAGATAATATGAGAAAGGAAACAGCAATAACAAGGGTATCAGGAAATGCACTAGATGGCCTGAGACTTGATGGAAGATAGGATTTCCAGAGGGGGAGAGGAGAAGAGACAGCATTCCAGGCATGAGGACAGCCTGGGCAAAGGCATGGATGGAGATGGGAGATGAAATGTCAAATGAGGGGAACAAGAACATAGGACACTTTGGACAGAACATAGAGTATACAAAGCAGAGTAATACAAAGTAAATCCAGAAAGGTAGTCTGGAACCAGATTGTGAAGGGCTTTAAATGACAAAACGAGGAGTTTGTGTTTTATTCTAGAGGCAATAGGAAGCCACTGGAAATTCTTGAGCTAGGAAGTGACATAATCAGAATTATGCCTGAGAAATATTATCTTGGCAGCTGTGTGGAGGATGGATTGCAAAGGTTAGAAATAGAGAGCAGGAAGGAGACTTTTGCAATAGTCCTCCCCAGAAGAGATAAGGAATTGAACTAGGGTGGTGGCAGTTTGAATGAAGAAAAGGGCACAGATACAAAAGATATGGTGATAGTAGAATTGACAAGATGTGGCCACTGACAGTATGTGGGCAGGGGTGTGATGAGGAAGAGGGGGAGGTTAGGGATAAGTCTGAGGTTGAGGTTATGAACCTGGGTGACTGAAAGAGTGGTGATGCATTCAACAGAAGCAGGATAATTTGGGGGAGGAACAAGTATAGAAAGAAACAATGATTCTATTTTGGCCGTGTTGAATTTGAGGTGCCTTGGAACTCTCAGATGGAGATGTCCACATATTGCTTCAAAGTGCTCTCTTAGAGGGTGGTCACGTCAGTCACAAACCCAGCTCCACTGTTCTCCTGAGCATTATCTGCATACTCCTCACTCTATGATTCAACTTCTCCAACACTCATCCCCATTTGCCTTCAGCTCAGAGGGACAACTGGTGCTCCACACTGCAGTCTCGGCTAAAGGAGCAACGGCTTCTAGGCAACCCCCGGCCACCTCATCCACCCCGTCCTCTCCGCACAGGGATCCTAGAACTTCGGGGACACAAAGCTAAAGTGTTTGCAGCTCTGAGCCCTGGGGAGCTAGGACTGTACAAGAGTGAGCAGGTAAAGGGGAAAGATGTAGCATAAGGGACGGGATGGAACCTGAGGTGGCACAGGCTGGATGGAGCCCTTAAGGAGGGTACTGTCCTCCAGCTCCTGAGCTCTAGATGGCTCTCTGATACTTCTCCCTCAACTCTCCACCTCTTTAGTCCTTTTCTCTGGGCATTGGAATTTGTTTCATTGAGCTTCGGGGCTGCAGTGTCCGGGAGACCAAGAATCGAAGCTTTGACCTTCTTACACCCCATCGATGCTTCAGGTGGGGATACAGGGCTTAAGTCTAGGATGGGACCTTCAGGTGGGGGTACAGAAGCTGGAATTCAGGGAGTCTTTGCCCTTCTGAATAACTCAGAAATGGGACTTCCTGGTGAAAAGACTTAGGGGAATTAGTGAGAGGGGTCAGTATCATGTTAGAAGGGTGTCTAAGGGGGCTTATGGATTCTCAGAATCAGAGGGGGGCTCAAAAACTATATAGTCCAATCCCTATTTGAATAAGCATCCTAAGACATATCCAACAGGTAACCATCCAGTCTTTACTTGAAAGCTTTCTAGTGAGGGAGAGCCTTACCACCTCCAAGGCCATCCACTCCTTTTGCATAGCTCATGATGAAATTACTAATAGCTGCCTCCAGGGAGCCAGTGGAAGCAGGAGGGTCTGAGGATGGATCTGTAGGAATGTACAAGGTGGGTCCTGATCTGCTGGCTCAAATATACCCCCAGCTTCACAGCGGAGTCAGCCTGTACTCGCCAGGTCTGGGCATCTGCACTGCAGGAGGCCATTACTGAGACTCTGTCTGACTATGAGGTGGCTGAAAAAATCTGGTCCAACCGAGCAAACCGACACTGTGCAGACTGTGGAGCAGCTCGTCCTGACTGGGCCTCAATCAACCTGGGAGTGGTCATCTGCAAGCATTGGGCAGGTGGGGAATGCTGGGCCTAGGGATAGAAAGACTGAGAGGGCAAGGCAGAAGTAGCAAGGGGATGACTCTGAGGAGGGGAGGGCAGTAGGAGCTCTATCTCCAAGGCTGGTAGTGTTCAAACCAGCCGCTTTCCTATAGGACAACATCGGGCCCGGGGCTCTGGGGTATCTAAGGTGCAGAGTCTGAAACTAGACACAAGCATCTGGAGCAATGAGATCGTGCAGGTAAAGGCAAATGGCGAAAAAGCTGAAAGCAGAGGTGGTTAATGGAAGAGGTTGGGTGGCCCAAGAGAGGGTGTCTGAAAAAAACCAAAAAGGATTTGGGGTATCCCAGGGAGCTGGAGATCTGTGAAAACGGGCCCCTGTTGGAACCAGTCATCACAGCCCCTTTGATCTCCTTCTCATCTGTCAGCTTTTCCTCATCCTGGGCAATGATGGAGCCAACCGGTTCTGGATAAAGGGACTGCCCCCAGGAGGAGGGCTGCATCCAGATACTCCCCCTGGCCCCCGTGGGGACTTCATCTCCCGCAAATACCGGCTTGGCCTCTTTCGGGGACCCCATCCTCAGTACCCTGACCACAGTCAGCTGCTGCAGGTAGGAGGGGTAGGGAGGATGGAAGGGGTCAACTTGAGGAGGGCAGTTTGGGGCTGTCCCTTAGACTCTCTGGGTTTGGGAGGGGGTGATAGCTACAGTGGGAGGGGATTGATGGCTGCCCCCTCCTTCACCCAGGCACTGTGTGCAGCTGTGATGGGACCCAACTTGTTGAAAACCATGATTCAGCTTTTCTCATATGAGGAACCGTGCTCTGAAGGCAGTTTCTCTAATCTCCTCCCCCTAGGTAATCCCTTTCTGGTGACTTCCTAGGGACCCTACCTCCAGCCCTCTAGGTCAAAGCCCCTTGCCTTTCTCTAACCTTGACATATCTTCCCAAATCCTCCCAGGACCTCTTCTAAGTTCCCTCAGTCCTGGATCCTTCCTTTATAATCCCCTTGGGTCCCTCCCTACTACAGAAAAATCTGGAGTTTAAATAATGGTCAGTTTTATATAGGCTTCATCCATGCAGAGTTGAATAGAAGGGGGCTTGAGGGACAAGTAAATGGGACTTGACACCTCATCAGCCCCACCTCACATTCTACCCTCCATCCCAGACTTCAATTGGGTGGGTGGGAAACTGAAGAATCTGGGACATGCTCCCATTATGATTGGAGCTAGGTAACTTGGGCTCACACCATCTACGCTGATCTCCTGACCTAATCTCTCCCCCCACCCCTTCCAATGTCATCCTTCAGACTCATCCCCTAGTGTGTACAATGAAGTCCTGGTGCCTGCTGCACTAAGTGGCTTTTTGTACTGCAGCCCAGTCAGCAGCAAACCTGGACCTCCACCCCACCGCCGGGGCCGGGATGGTGAGAAAGGGGACCTTGGCAGAAGAGTTGGGGGAAGAACAGAAGTGGTTCTGGAGGGGGGCCTGGGGCTTGTGAACACTTAATGCTGATGGGGAGGAATCTATACTGGGAAGGCTTATAAAGAAATGTTTAGAATGGAGGATACTGCCCAATATGTGGTGCCTCCCCCGTTTTTGCAGCACCCCCTAGGCTGTGGTGTGTGTTGGGAGCAGCCCTGGAGATGTTTTCATCAGAGACCAGTCCAGAGCCAATCAGTTTGATCCAGCCTCAGGATGTGGTGTGTCTGGGGGTAAGCCCCCCACCAGTTGACCCAGGGGACCTTGACAGGTAGCCCTCCAAGTACTTTCATAGTCTTTTCTTTCTATCCTCCCATCTTATAGATCCTTCTTCTTCTCTGTAATTCTCTCTGCTTCATTTCCCCAACTCTATGCCCCTAGGTTCCCATTCTCCTTTGAACTCATTCTGACTGGAGAAAGGGTCCAATATTTTGGAACTGATGGAGCTGATAGTCTGGAGGCCTGGACCAGAGCAGTGGGCAAGGTGAATCAGAGCTGAGAGTTCCCTTCATGATACACCATTACCTTTCACAAATTCCCTTTCCCCATCTCCAGGGCTCTCAAGCCCAGGCCTGTGGCATTCCCAAGGAGATGGTTAAGTCCCACCAACACCTCCACAACAACATCCCCTCTATCTCTATTCCCAGATAAACTAATTGATGTTTCCATTTCTTTCCATTTTGATTTTTCTCTCCTTTGATTTTTCTTCATCTCTCCCTGTACTTCCCTGTCTCTCCCATCTTTCCTCTTTGATCTTTTTCCTCATCTCTCCATGTTTCACTTGATGTCTTACTCTGTGTCTCCTCTGTCTATGTCTCTACTTTCTCTTCACCTGCAGTGGTTCTCCCCACTAAGCTGTCACCAGCTCCTGGGCCCTGGCCTGCTGAGGCTAGGCCGTTTACGGTTGCGGTCCCCTTCTCAGACTGCAATGACCCCAGGCCTCTGGCTGTCTGCCTTTGGCCTCCTCCGAGGTGACCACCTATTCCTGTGCCCAGCACCAGGCCCTGGCTCCCCAGCTCCTGAGGACACTGTGCACCTGAGAAGACTGCAGGAGATCAGTGAGCTAGGGGTGGGCGGGGTGGAGAGGGAAGGAGGAATTGAGGGGAGGAGGGACTAGAGGAAATGCCCTAATCTTTCCTTTGAGGGTCACTTAGAGGTCATAAGGGGTCTCTCCTCACTCTTCTCCCTACCCCTTCTAGGTGTGGTATCTGCAAACGACAGCCCTGATAAGAAAGACCATCTAGTCCTGGTAGAAACAGGAAGGTAAGAGCCCTTGAAGGAGCTGATCCTGCCCACCCCACCCCCAGCACTGGCTGTCCCTCTCCAGCACTCTGGCCTCATCTTGTGGCCTTGCTTCTGATGACATGGCCTGGTTGTCTCTGTGCACTCTGCCTCCTCTTCAGCTCTGCAGCCTGATCAGATTGAGGTATTCCTGCCCTCTGCTGGTAGCCGGAGGACTCAAGTCTAAAAATGAGCTGTCCAAAAATGGATTGGCCTGTCATAGGAAGTAGTCACTTCCTCATTGCTGGAGTTTACATTACAGTAGACACTGAATTACCATTTGTTAGGGATATCATGTGGAGAGAGTCTCTTGCTTAGCATAGATGGGCACTGAGGTCCCTTCCCACCATTAGATTCTAAAATTCTTTGGCAACTTGGCTCAGTAGCTTCACACCACCCGTCATTCTATACTGGTTCCCCTTCATCTGGCTCTGACCCAAGTCTCCTTGGGTCTCAGGACCCTGTATCTACAGGGAGAGGGGCGTATAGACTTTGCTGGCTGGAGCACTGCCATTGGAGGAGCAGCTGGAGGGGGGGGGCACAGCGCTGCAAGGGCAGCAGATGAGTCGAGGAGACATTCCCATCATTGTGGATGCCTGCATCAGCTTTGTCACTCAGCATGGTGAGGAGGGACAGAGGGGAGAAGGAGACAGCACAGGGAGTGGTTCTATAGAACTGAGAGGGGAAGCATCCCTGGCAAGTAGGCTCTGTTAACTTCATCCAGTGCCATGAGTAAGAGAGCACTATCTGAGGGGCATGGAGGATTAAGGGTGGGTACTGGGCATGTAGAGGAGGATAGAAGATAGTTGAAGAATGAAGACTAGCAACTTTGAGATGTGAGAAAAAATAATGGAGGATAACAAGGTGCAATGAACTGTGACGGGCCGTGTCTGTAGGTCTACGTTTGGAGGGTGTATATAGGAAGGGGGGTGCTCGGGCACGAAGTCTCCGGCTCCTGGCTGAGTTCCGGCAGGATGCACGGTCAGTGAAGCTCCGGCCAGGAGAGCACTTTGTGGAAGATGTAACGGACACACTCAAACGCTTCTTCCGGGAGCTGGATGACCCTGTTACCTCTGCACGTTTGTTACCCAGATGGAGGGAGGCTGCAGGTAACTCCAAAGACCTCCTAGGAACTTGCCACAAGCAATTCAAACCCTTCCAGGATCCTCCCTCTTCACACTAATCCTTTCTCCATCTGGAGGTGGGGGTGGGGAGGTCATCCAAGTATATGACTAAGAGATAAACCTAAGTCATGCTTAGTTGTATCTGAACCCTGGTGTAGAGGAGTTTATGCTCTGGAGTGCCCCTAACCCCATCTCTACCTTATGTAAGTCCCTGCCTCTAACCCTAGTCTGTCTTCCAATTTTTACTTTCCCCAAACCTCATCTTCCTCTTTTCAGAGTTACCCCAGAAGTCTCAGCGGCTAGAGCGGTACAAGGAGGTGATTGGATGCCTGCCCAAGGTCAACCACAGAACACTGTCCACTCTCATTGGTCACCTCTACCGGTCAGTCTAGCACAGAGGTTCCCAAACTTATTTGGCTTATCGCCTCCTTTAAAAAAAAATTACTCAGCGCCCCCCTAGAAATCTACTTTCTTTAACCCTTTAATGGTTTTTTTTGACATTTGCATCATTTTGAAAAAAAATAAAATATTAAAAAGACACATCTTAAATTCTAATAACTTGTAAATTTGTGGGTTTTTTCCTGCATTGAAATTTTAATGATGAAACCATATAATATTGTATTGTAAACAAGTCATTACACACATATATTCTTGCTGGACTTCCTGACAATGCCCCACAAGCTTGCCTGCCAACACTTGCTTGTTAAGACCTGTCTGTAGACTTGAACACTAATCCATTATAACTTGCATTTTGTGTGTTCATTTGAAAAAGAATGTAATCCCTACAACTTTAACTCTATTACATGACAGATGAAACATGTATAAACAGTTTTTCAAAATTTTCTTCTCTTATCTTTTTTCCTTATGCTTCCACCACCCCCTTATTTTTATTCAGCGCCCCCCAACTGCACTAGAGGCTACTACTCCTCCAGGATGTGGTATCTCCCACTTTGGGAACCTATGGTAGCCCAATGTTTCTTCATCTCCCAAGCTGACCTCACAGTGTTTTTAACTCATTGCCCATAATGGTCTCTTAAAGGACTCCTGCCATTGACTTCAGTCTAACAATTGGACTATGTTAGTGGTCACATTCCAGGACTCTCATGCCTCTCTCCCAGGGTGCAGAAATGTGCAAGTCTGAACCAGATGTGTACTCGGAACCTGGCCCTGTTATTTGCACCAAGTGTGTTCCAGACAGATGGGCGAGGGGAGCATGAGGTTCGGGTGCTGCAGGAACTCATCGATAACTACATATCTGTCTTTGATGTAAGGAGGAGAGACTTCCCAACTCCAGTGACTCTTTAATCCATTGACATTGCACATCCTCAGTCTCAATGCCTTTCAATCCTTCTCCCCTTCACCAGCCCTCAATATCAATAGCCTGAACTGCCCCACATCAGTGGCCATCTCTTTTCTCCCTCCCTGAGGCCTGTAACCCTTCCTCCCAAGACCTCACCTTTGTGACCACGCTGTTGTGACTGTGTCACTCTGGCCTTGTTTCTTTTCCTATTTATATGTTTTATTGATGCCTTTTTGTTTTTATGTCATAGGTATTTCCAGATACTTCTCCTTTCCCCCATCCTACCCCAATGGCCTTTTATTGTGACCAAAAAAAAAAAAAAGAAGCAGTTATGAAAAACCAAATTCTGACAATATATACAACATTCTTAACCAGTAGTTCTCCATCCCTTAAATGAAATTAGGGATGTACATTTCATCTTTTCTGATAGTCTCCTCATTTCTACCACTCTCACCCCACTGACCCTCAACTGCTAATCTCTGACCCTCCTCATCCTTCATAATAAACACATTCTGATTTTCTCAGGGCTTCTAGGTGGAAAGGTAGGGAGCTAGGTGGCATAATGGGTAGAACCCTGGACCTGGAGTCAAGAAGACCTGAGATAAAATCTAGCCACAGATACTTACAAGCTGTGTGACTCTGGGCAAGTCACTTAACCTCTGTCTGCCTCAATTTTCTCAGCTATAAAATGGGGATAATAATAGCATGAACCACCCAGGGTGGCTGTGAGGATCAAATGAGATAACATTTGTAAAGTACTTTGTAAACTTGAAGTGCTATATAAATGCTAACTATTATTATTATTATTATTCCACCACCCAGAAACTTTCTCTATTAGGTTTCTTTATGCTCCCATAGTTCCCCAACACTTCCCAGTGTCTCTTACTCTCCCACAGATCGATTCAGACCAAGTGGCTCAGATTGACCTGGAAGTCAGTCTCATAACTACCTGGAAGGATGTGCAGGTAAATCGGCCCAGATCCTCACTTATAGCATTGGGGGGCATCAAGAGAAGATGCTGAGGGGCAGCTGGGTGGTCCAGTGGATAGAGCTCTGGCCTTGGAGGCAGGAGGGCCTGAGTTCAAATCCAGCCTCAGACACATGACACTTATTAGTTGTGTGACCCTGGGCAAGTCACTTAACCTTGATTGCCTCACCCAAAAAAAAAAAAGATTCTGACTCTCTGGCTAAATCAGGAGACTCTTCCAAAATTCCCCTCTGGATCCCTTCCCTATTTTCCTAGAACCTCAAGATGTGGAGTTCTCTCCTTCCCTTTGACCCTCTGACCCATCCCTCACCTCAATCTCTATCCCACTCTCACCCTCCAATCTATAAAGGCTTCAAGGGATTCCAAATGATATACTCAACTAATTCCCCTGTCCCTGTCCCAAGTATAAGGGCCAGGAGGAAACTAAGCAATGTGAGTAAGTATGGCCAGTGATCTGAAGCAGCAAGAGGGGGCCTCTGAGCTTGACCATTTATCCACACCTGCTTCTCTACTCTTCCATTGACTGATTTCTTCCCACCCCACCCCAAAGCTGTCACAAGCTGGAGACATCATCATGGAAGTGTACTTGGAACAGCAGCTACCAGACAACTGTGTCACCCTGAAGGTCAGTCTTGGAAGGACTGGAAAGGAAACAAAAGGATGGGAGGAAGATTGAGAGCTGCAGCCCTGGCTCTTGCTATCTTTCTCTGGCCTCAGGTTTCCCCAACACTGACTGCTGAGGAGCTGACAAATCAGGTACTAGAGATGAGGGGAGCAATAGCTGGCACAGACCTGTGGCTGATGTTTGAGATCCGGGAGCATGGAGAGCTTGGTGAGTTGGGCTCTGATGAGGACTGGCCATAGGTGGGAATGCATTCCAGGCTATGGGCTCCTCTAATCTCTATGCCTTACCTTTCAGAGCGGCCCCTGCACCCAAAGGAACGGGTTCTAGAACAGGCCCTGCAATGGTGCCAGCTCCCTGAACCAGGCTCTGCTTCCCTGTTGCTGCGCAGGGTCTCCCTAGCCCAGGCCAGCTGCCTCTTCACAGGTGAGGCCAGCCCCCTTAATCCCTTGTTTATCCCAATACTACTTGTGTCCTCTCCCTAACTAGACATAGAGTGTATAGTCCATCCACAGAGCACTGAACCACTTATCCTTGAATTATCCCACTCTCCCCAGTTTCCTTGGTCCATCACTTGCCCATCTATGCCCAGGTGTGCGTCGGGAGAGTCCTCGGGTGGGCCTGCTTCGGTGCCGGGAAGAGCCCCCCCAAGTTGCTAGGAAGTCGTTTTCAGGAAAGGTTCTTCCTACTTCGGGGACGCTGCCTATTGCTGCTCAAGGAGAAAAGGGTGAGTACCTCTGGGATAAGTCATCTTCAGATCACCATAGCCCCATCCCAGAGATGATCCTCCATACGCCCCTGAGATGATTCTACAGTCTTCCCCACCTACCCTTGAAATTCCAGACACCATAGGACTGTGGGCTTGGAATTGGTAAGGTCACCTTGGGCAGGGAGGAGGTGATCCTGATCATTTTGTCATCCTCATGACCTTTCTGATCCTGGTTCCTCATGGACTAAATGACTTCCCTGACCTTGTCTCCAGAGTTCTAAGCCAGAGCGAGAATGGTCTTTGGATGGTGCAAAAGTTTACCTAGGAATACGCCGAAAGCTAAAGCCACCAACACCGTGAGTCACCTGAAGGCCTTGTCTTCTCTCCCATTCATACGTTTTCACACCTCAATTCATCCCTCTTCTTTTTCCTCAACATTGCTCTCCCTTGGTTCCTAGATGGGGGTTTACACTGATCCTGGAGAAGCTGCAGCTGTGAGTATCATCATTTATTCCAAGGCTTCCTTCCAATTTTTTTCCTCTTGCTCTACCTGTGCCGCTCTCCTCATTCCCTTTCTCTCCCTTATCTCTTTTCCCCTTTGACTCCTTTTACTTCATTCATTACCTTCTTCACTGTAGACTGACAGAGGGTAAAAATGTCTGGCTGCTACTGCATACCCCAGTTCAATGTCTTTGTTCAGCCACTTTCACTCTCTCTTTCCTTTTCTCTCTGACCACTCCTCAGCTACCTGTCCTGCACAGATGAGGATGAGATGTGGGACTGGACAACCAGCATCCTTAAAGCCCAGGTAAATAAGAAGCTGAGATGAGGAGGTGAGATTGTGTGCCCCACACTACTCTTCACACACTCCTTGTGAGCTGGCTCATACCCACTAATATCTCCCATGTCCCTGCCCAGCATGATGATCAGCAGCCTGTGGTCCTTCGGCGGCATTCCTCTTCTGACCTAGCCCGACAGAAATTTGGCACAATGCCCCTGTTGCCTATTCGAGGTGATAACAGTGGTGCTACCCTGCTTTCTGCCAACCAGACACTGGTATGACCCCTCCCAATCCCTCCTTAACCAAGTCCCTATACTCAAGACACAGTCTCGTTCCCCCTGCCCTTGTTCTTCACGGCCAAGCTTTGCAAGCTCAAGGTTGGGGTCAATCTACTCACAAGGGGACAGGGTTAGGGCAGCATCTCACCCTCCAATGAAGTCCACCATCCTCCATGCCCACTCCCTGCTCAGTGTCTCAATGTTCCTATTCCCCCTGCTCTGCTCTCTGCCTGTTGTTGCTCATTGTGTCTTTCCCACTCCTACTGCCTGTGCCCAGCGCCGACTGCACAACCGGAGGACGCTATCCATGTTTTTTTGTGAGTACTGTGCCCCCTTCCCCCAATGCCATGTGCTCTCCTGTGTTCCTCTGTGCCCACCCCTGAACAGGGGACCGCTATGTGCTCCTGATGCGCTAAACATTGGTTGCCCTGTGAAGCTGGGAGCATGGTTCTGGGGGGGGGGCGGAGCTACTAGGGCATTAGACTATCGTGACAGAGGGG
>NW_020946982.1:0-6407 GCF_900497805.2 Vombatus ursinus | reverse complement strand
AAGATGCCAAAAAAAGGGAAAAAGACAAGTGCTGGAGGGGCTTCAGAAAATGGACATTGATAAAGACATATGGTAGAGATGTGAACTGGTCCAGCCATTCTGGAAAGCAATTTGGAACCAAGATGCAGCAGTCGCTAAACAGTGTATATACTCTTTGACCCAGCAATACCACTACTAGGCCAATGCTCTAAAGAGATCAAAGAGGGAGGAAATGGACACATATGCATAGAAAGTCTCTACAGTACCCTTCTCATGATGGCAAGGAACTGGAAACTAAGGGAGTGCCCACCAATTGGGGGAATGGCTGAACCAATAATGGTATATGAATATAATGAAATACTAAGTAATGTCCTCTAAGAAATGACAAAAGAGAATGTTTCAGAGAAACCAGGAAAGACTTGTACGAATAGATGCAGTAAAGCGCAGAATCAGAACAAGTCATACAATGACAACATCGGAAAGACAGACAACCTGAACGGAACGCTGATCCATGGAATGACCAGCCACAAGTCCACAGGACCGATAAAACATGCGACTCGACCCCAGACAGAAAGAGGTGATGGACTCAGGGGGCAGAATGAGACGGAAATTTTGGACCAATGCAGGAATTTGTTTTGCATTTATCACAAAAGTTTTTTTTTTCTTTTAAACTGGAGGGAGAGAGAATAAATACTTGCTGGCTGAAAAGAAAAAACAAAAACCTCTGAGTCTCCCCTTCACTTTTAGTGTATGTTAGTGCGAGAGCATCCGGGATTCTAGCCATGGGGGAGGAGAGGGGTGTAGGGAGAAGAAGGACTCAGGCACCTTTCCACAATATGTCAGTGTTCATTAAGATCTCTCCAAGCCCATTCCTTGTATACAAATGCAGAATTCAAAAAAGACCAAATAAAATTTTATTTTACTTTTCAATTTTTTTCTCTAGTTCCTATATATGGATTTTAAATGAAAGGCGCTAGAGATGTCCAAAGAACTGATGTTATTCCCATAAATTCTATGCTGTTGTTGTTTATCCAGAGTTAAGTCCCTTATCTTTCTCTTCATTAACCAGCTTCTATGCTACTTAAAACAAAACAAAACAAAACAAAACAAAACACAAGTTTGACATCAGGCATAATGCGGTAAAGACTGGGTTTCCCAGACACACACTAGCCTACCCTGCACCCAGAAGGAACAAATCACCCGGCTTTGGGGAGCGGTTTAATAAAACCCACACATTTAAATGTGTGGGGAAAACTGCTAAATGTTCTATTGAGTGAGAAAACCAATCCTCCCCAGGCCCCTCCCTTTCCCTTAGGTACTGCATTCGCAGGTCTTGTCTGTCCTCCTCACCTCTGTCTCAGAATTCTTCCTTTTACTCAATTCTTCACTCAGCTGTCATCTCCCGTGCTATCATTCCTGATCTACCTAAGTTATTAATGAGCTATCTCTCCCTTCTCAAATTATTTTGGATTTACTCATCTGGGAACATGTCCTATCCAATAAGTAGAACGTAAGCTCCCTGAGGGCAGGCAACGTTGTTCTTCACTTTGCCTGTGCATTAGCTAAACTGTCTTCTGGCTAGTAAGAGGTCCTTGAGTTAGTATTTATACGGCATTTTAAGATATGACAAATGCTTTACAATTATTCTTTCATTTGTTCCTACCCCGGGAGGGAGGTGGTATTATGATCCCCATTTTATGGATGAGGAAACTGAGGTAAGTCAGCTACCCAGGGATATACAGCTACAAGTGTGGGAGGCTGAATATGAACTTGGGTTTCTTCACTCTAGGTCCAGCACTGTCCCAACTAGCCACCTCTAGTTATGGAATCGTTTCAGTCATGTTCTTCTCTCCATGACCCCTTTTGGGGTTTTCTTGGCAACAATACTAGAACAGTTTGCTATTTCCTTCTCCAGCTCATTTTACAGATGAGAAAATGGAAGCAAACAGGGTTAAGTGACTTGCCCAGGGTCACACAGCTAATAAGTGTCTGACAGATTTGAACTCAGGAAGATAAGTCTTCCTGACTTCAGGCCCAGCACTGTTTCCACTGTGATATCTGGGGACCAGATTTATTATTTTTACAAAGAAGGAAACCGAGTCTCAGAGAGGTGAAGGGATTTCTCTACACACAGCACTATCAGATTTACAAAACACAAGAAAAGTCTTTAGAGCAGTTATGACCGTAGGAAAACCAGGCTGGAGAAAATGTCAAATTATAACCAGAAAAACGAACCGTTGAACAGCTAAATTCATCAGTGACAGGGAACACATTTCAGTTCCTACCAAAAAAGGCACTTCTTAGTCTGAGCAGAGAAAAACTACTTATAAGTAAAATGACGGAGCCCTCAAAAGATGCTTTAACTTACTGGCAAATTTTGAGCTGCAAAGCTTCGAATCTCTTATTTAGAAGAAATTCTTTGTGTCTTAGGAGTCTTTTTAAATTACCCTCTTACATTCTACTGGTAGATTCACTGGACTGAATTTGTGTATCTGAAAAATGAGGGTCTTTTGACGATGACCTCAGATGAACATCCACAAATCTAAGAGAATTAAGCTAAAATTCACAATATAGTAAAACCTGAGTAATTAAACACCAACTGACTAGAACCCATGAACTCCTGCAGAGCCCGCATGGCCTACTCGAAAGGCCAGAAAACCTGAATCTGGGGATTGCCTCTGAGACATACAGGCTGTGTGACCCTGGGTAGGTCATTTAATCTCTGACTGCTCCAGAAATCCAAGATTAAGACCAAGAAGGTGATGTCCTGCATCGTAGAGGAAAGCTTCCTTATTGAGGAGTTCCCTATGCTAATGAAATCACAGGTATGGTCTCCATCCTTGCACTAGACTTTTAGAAGGAAAGAGGCATTCACAAGAAGACAAGTATGTTAAAAAGTTACTCGTTAAAAGCTGTAAAATTCAACTATAAAAATGAGGAATCATAAAAGATATCCGAATGATAAATACTGAATTCTAATCATCAAGCAAAATTAAGGTCTATTGGTTTTTTATACTGTGCTTACTATGGCAGGAAGAACTTGAATTCAGGCTGTCTTTGACTATCAGGTTAGATACTGTCCAGGGGTGGGGAACCTTCACAACGTTGTGTCAAAGGGTTGCACTTGAGGACCTACAGAACTACATGTGACCTCGAGGCCGTAGGTTTCCCACCCCTCTTAACTATATTGTATCAATGTAAAGGATTATAACAAAATTTAATTTTTGGCAAATGGAGAAATTGTCATCTAGAACAAGGTAATAGTTGGATATTGCTATTAAGTGAGAATGCTGACAACTAAAGAAATATGGCAAACACATTAGCTCTGGTCGTTTCAGTACAGGAAAGGTACAGGCACAATCAGATTACGACTGAGTAAAAAAGAATGACTCCTTGGTACCTTGATTGTTTCCGTGGGTACTCCTGGGTCTGGAACTTTATCCAAATAGGTGGTCAAGTCTTGATCAACGTGTTCGAACACTAGTGTGAGCTTGGTTTCTCTGTCTGTCCGTGAGACCGTGCACACATCAAATAACCTAAGACGAAAGGGAAAGGGAAGATGAGTAGGTAGAACCAGGCCAAGAAGCAACATGTATTTCGCATACCCAGCCCTCAATTTTATGATGTAAAAAAGAAGGAAAAGTAAAAAAAAAATAAATCAACTTTCTGGAAGTAGGTCCGTCCTTCCTTGGGGCTGCTCTAATGCAAACTGTGTTAGGAGTGTCACTCCAAGGGGACTTGAATTGTGTCAGAAGTTAAAGTAAGATGAAAAGCAATCCTATCCCCCAATTAAGAAATGGACAAAGAATATGAACAGGCAGTTTTCAGAGGAAGAACTCTAAGCTAGTCATATGAAAAAAAATGCTCTAACTAATCACTAGAGAAATGCAAATCAGGAGGTTTTGCATCTCATCTATCAGACTGAATTGACAAAAAAAAAAAGCTGACAAAAAATGGAAAATAACAATTGCTGGAGGGACTGTGGGAAAACGGACACATTGATGGTTTGGTGGAGCTGTGAAGTGGTCTAGCCATTCTGGAAAGCAATTTGAAGCTATGCCCCAATGCTGGTCAAAGGATATACACATTTTAGTGCTTTTGGGGGCACAGTTTGGAATATATGTGTGTATACACAGACACACACTCACAATTTTCCAGATCTACAATTTAAAAAGATCAAAGAAAGGGGCAAAAGGACCCATATGGACAAAAATAGTTACTGCAGCTCTTTTTCAGTGACAAAGAATTGGAAACTGATGGGGTGCCCATCAACTGGGGGATGGCTGAACAAGTTAGGGTATATGACTGTGATGGAGTACTACTGAGCTATAAGAAAGGATGAAGGGGATGGTTTCAGAAACACCTGAGAAGACTTGTATGAACTTACAGACTGAAGTGAGTAGGACCAGGTGAACAATTTATACAATAACAATATTACAAAGACACACAACTTTGAAGGACTCAGGAATTTTAATCAATGCAATGACCAATCACAATTCCAGAGACTCATGATAAAACATGCTATCCACCTCCTTATTAAGAGGTGATGGACTCATGAGTACAAATTGAGACATTTTGAGGGAAGTGGATATGACCAATGCAGGAATTTGTTTTGTTTGACTACACATGTTTGTAACGGAGATCCCCCCCACCGTGCTTTCTCAAGGGGTGGGGAAGATAAGGTTGGTTTATTGATTGGGGGGAAAAATAAAGACAAAATAAAAAAATGTAAAAGACTTGAGGGTAGGGAATGTCTCTCTTGAATTTATATCAAGTGCTTACTGCCTGGCACATATCAAGTACTTAATAAATATTTTTCATTCAATCATTAAAAAAAGATGAAAAACAATCTAAAAGCATAGAGGTTTCAGACTAGAGACCAAAATGAAGTATTCCTCTAACGTACTTTGTAAACAGAGGTGGCATTCACACAAACAAAATGGAAGTAACTGAAGTTAAAGACTTAGAATTCAGAGTGGTGGTTAGCAACTTGTATAGTATCAGCTAAAAGGGACAGAATTTTAAGCCTAAAATAGGGAACCATATACTGGGTAAAATGTGTGTGTCTTTAACTTCTACATGAAGTTTTTCCTGATTCCCTCAATTGCTAGGGCCCTCTTCCCCAACTACCATGTATTTAGCTCCTTTGTCAATATTCGTATTTGTTAACTTTATAATTATGCTAGATATATTTATACATATACTTATTGCTTTTCCCATTAGAATGCCCGCTCCTATCAAGTAGGGGTTATTTTACCCTTTTTAATCTATACCTACAGAGCTTAACATAGTACCTGGAACATAGTTTTTGCTGTTCAGTCATTTTCAGTCACGTTCAACTCTTCATGACCCCATTTGGGGTTTCCTTGGCAGAGATACTGGAGTGGTTTGCCATTTCCTTCTCCAGCTCATTTAACAGTTGAGGAAACTGAAGCAAATAGGGTTAAGAGACTTGCCCAGGATCATACCGCTAGTAAGTGTCTGAAGTCACATTTGAACTTAGGTCTTCCTGACTCTAGGCCAGGCACTTTATCCACCATGATGCCTAACTATCTGTGGGAATTTGGTAAGAGCTTATAAATACTTGTTGACAGACTAATTGAAATTTTCACTTTTAAGGGAAATAAAAAACTACACAATTTTTCTCAAATTGTAGATGTTGATTTGAAAGGGACCTTACAGGTCGCCTAGAGACCACGTCTCTCATTTTATTAAGAAGGAATCCAAGCCCTAGAAAGGGGAAGTAACTTGCCCAAAGGTCACTGAGCTAGTAATTAGCAGAACCAAGATTCAAAGCCCATTTAGTGGTTGTTTTTACCCATTAGAATACAAATTCCTTGAGGGTAGAGATACTGGTTTTTTCCTTGTATTTTTATTCCTAGCATTTAGCATAGTGAGTGAGAGGAGGAATTTAATTTGATAAATGTGTCTTGGGTTGGGTCCTTTGACTCAGTCTTCTTTCCACTGTACCACCACCTTGTCTGGTTATTTTTGTTTATCTTTCCTTCTCAAAGAGGACCATGACATCGGGAAGGTGATGCCATGACTTGCAAGTGAACTGGATTTGAGTGAGTGAGGGTAGTGAGAAGTCACCAGCCGCACTTTGTCCTCCAGAGCTATCTGGGTCCAGGGGCAGGATATAGATCAAGGCAACTAGAGATGGCCTCCACCACCCCGCCTACCTAAACATGGAAGACGTTACTCTTATATACTCAAGAAGCCTATTCCTTCCTCCAGGTCACCACTCTTTTACAACAGATTCTGAAATGAAAAGTTCAACAGCCATCCAGGGGATAAGATTCCTGTTTGTTGGTGGAAACACACTGCTGCATCACAGACCGTTTTCGTTCTTGTACTGTAACTTTGCTAAGTTGGCTGACCAAAAAAAAAAAAAAGTCCCCCACAATTAAAAATTCCTTTATCCAAAT
>NW_020946981.1:0-6408 GCF_900497805.2 Vombatus ursinus | reverse complement strand
AAGATGCCAAAAAAAGGGAAAAAGACAAGTGCTGGAGGGGCTTCAGAAAATGGACATTGATAAAGACATATGGTAGAGATGTGAACTGGTCCAGCCATTCTGGAAAGCAATTTGGAACCAAGATGCAGCAGTCGCTAAACAGTGTATATACTCTTTGACCCAGCAATACCACTACTAGGCCAATGCTCTAAAGAGATCAAAGAGGGAGGAAATGGACACATATGCATAGAAAGTCTCTACAGTACCCTTCTCATGATGGCAAGGAACTGGAAACTAAGGGAGTGCCCACCAATTGGGGGAATGGCTGAACCAATAATGGTATATGAATATAATGAAATACTAAGTAATGTCCTCTAAGAAATGACAAAAGAGAATGTTTCAGAGAAACCAGGAAAGACTTGTACGAATAGATGCAGTAAAGCGCAGAATCAGAACAAGTCATACAATGACAACATCGGAAAGACAGACAACCTGAACGGAACGCTGATCCATGGAATGACCAGCCACAAGTCCACAGGACCGATAAAACATGCGACTCGACCCCAGACAGAAAGAGGTGATGGACTCAGGGGGCAGAATGAGACGGAAATTTTGGACCAATGCAGGAATTTGTTTTGCATTTATCACAAAAGTTTTTTTTTTCTTTTAAACTGGAGGGAGAGAGAATAAATACTTGCTGGCTGAAAAGAAAAAACAAAAACCTCTGAGTCTCCCCTTCACTTTTAGTGTATGTTAGTGCGAGAGCATCCGGGATTCTAGCCATGGGGGAGGAGAGGGGTGTAGGGAGAAGAAGGACTCAGGCACCTTTCCACAATATGTCAGTGTTCATTAAGATCTCTCCAAGCCCATTCCTTGTATACAAATGCAGAATTCAAAAAAGACCAAATAAAATTTTATTTTACTTTTCAATTTTTTTCTCTAGTTCCTATATATGGATTTTAAATGAAAGGCGCTAGAGATGTCCAAAGAACTGATGTTATTCCCATAAATTCTATGCTGTTGTTGTTTATCCAGAGTTAAGTCCCTTATCTTTCTCTTCATTAACCAGCTTCTATGCTACTTAAAACAAAACAAAACAAAACAAAACAAAACACAAGTTTGACATCAGGCATAATGCGGTAAAGACTGGGTTTCCCAGACACACACTAGCCTACCCTGCACCCAGAAGGAACAAATCACCCGGCTTTGGGGAGCGGTTTAATAAAACCCACACATTTAAATGTGTGGGGAAAACTGCTAAATGTTCTATTGAGTGAGAAAACCAATCCTCCCCAGGCCCCTCCCTTTCCCTTAGGTACTGCATTCGCAGGTCTTGTCTGTCCTCCTCACCTCTGTCTCAGAATTCTTCCTTTTACTCAATTCTTCACTCAGCTGTCATCTCCCGTGCTATCATTCCTGATCTACCTAAGTTATTAATGAGCTATCTCTCCCTTCTCAAATTATTTTGGATTTACTCATCTGGGAACATGTCCTATCCAATAAGTAGAACGTAAGCTCCCTGAGGGCAGGCAACGTTGTTCTTCACTTTGCCTGTGCATTAGCTAAACTGTCTTCTGGCTAGTAAGAGGTCCTTGAGTTAGTATTTATACGGCATTTTAAGATATGACAAATGCTTTACAATTATTCTTTCATTTGTTCCTACCCCGGGAGGGAGGTGGTATTATGATCCCCATTTTATGGATGAGGAAACTGAGGTAAGTCAGCTACCCAGGGATATACAGCTACAAGTGTGGGAGGCTGAATATGAACTTGGGTTTCTTCACTCTAGGTCCAGCACTGTCCCAACTAGCCACCTCTAGTTATGGAATCGTTTCAGTCATGTTCTTCTCTCCATGACCCCTTTTGGGGTTTTCTTGGCAACAATACTAGAACAGTTTGCTATTTCCTTCTCCAGCTCATTTTACAGATGAGAAAATGGAAGCAAACAGGGTTAAGTGACTTGCCCAGGGTCACACAGCTAATAAGTGTCTGACAGATTTGAACTCAGGAAGATAAGTCTTCCTGACTTCAGGCCCAGCACTGTTTCCACTGTGATATCTGGGGACCAGATTTATTATTTTTACAAAGAAGGAAACCGAGTCTCAGAGAGGTGAAGGGATTTCTCTACACACAGCACTATCAGATTTACAAAACACAAGAAAAGTCTTTAGAGCAGTTATGACCGTAGGAAAACCAGGCTGGAGAAAATGTCAAATTATAACCAGAAAAACGAACCGTTGAACAGCTAAATTCATCAGTGACAGGGAACACATTTCAGTTCCTACCAAAAAAGGCACTTCTTAGTCTGAGCAGAGAAAAACTACTTATAAGTAAAATGACGGAGCCCTCAAAAGATGCTTTAACTTACTGGCAAATTTTGAGCTGCAAAGCTTCGAATCTCTTATTTAGAAGAAATTCTTTGTGTCTTAGGAGTCTTTTTAAATTACCCTCTTACATTCTACTGGTAGATTCACTGGACTGAATTTGTGTATCTGAAAAATGAGGGTCTTTTGACGATGACCTCAGATGAACATCCACAAATCTAAGAGAATTAAGCTAAAATTCACAATATAGTAAAACCTGAGTAATTAAACACCAACTGACTAGAACCCATGAACTCCTGCAGAGCCCGCATGGCCTACTCGAAAGGCCAGAAAACCTGAATCTGGGGATTGCCTCTGAGACATACAGGCTGTGTGACCCTGGGTAGGTCATTTAATCTCTGACTGCTCCAGAAATCCAAGATTAAGACCAAGAAGGTGATGTCCTGCATCGTAGAGGAAAGCTTCCTTATTGAGGAGTTCCCTATGCTAATGAAATCACAGGTATGGTCTCCATCCTTGCACTAGACTTTTAGAAGGAAAGAGGCATTCACAAGAAGACAAGTATGTTAAAAAGTTACTCGTTAAAAGCTGTAAAATTCAACTATAAAAATGAGGAATCATAAAAGATATCCGAATGATAAATACTGAATTCTAATCATCAAGCAAAATTAAGGTCTATTGGTTTTTTATACTGTGCTTACTATGGCAGGAAGAACTTGAATTCAGGCTGTCTTTGACTATCAGGTTAGATACTGTCCAGGGGTGGGGAACCTTCACAACGTTGTGTCAAAGGGTTGCACTTGAGGACCTACAGAACTACATGTGACCTCGAGGCCGTAGGTTTCCCACCCCTCTTAACTATATTGTATCAATGTAAAGGATTATAACAAAATTTAATTTTTGGCAAATGGAGAAATTGTCATCTAGAACAAGGTAATAGTTGGATATTGCTATTAAGTGAGAATGCTGACAACTAAAGAAATATGGCAAACACATTAGCTCTGGTCGTTTCAGTACAGGAAAGGTACAGGCACAATCAGATTACGACTGAGTAAAAAAGAATGACTCCTTGGTACCTTGATTGTTTCCGTGGGTACTCCTGGGTCTGGAACTTTATCCAAATAGGTGGTCAAGTCTTGATCAACGTGTTCGAACACTAGTGTGAGCTTGGTTTCTCTGTCTGTCCGTGAGACCGTGCACACATCAAATAACCTAAGACGAAAGGGAAAGGGAAGATGAGTAGGTAGAACCAGGCCAAGAAGCAACATGTATTTCGCATACCCAGCCCTCAATTTTATGATGTAAAAAAGAAGGAAAAGTAAAAAAAAAATAAATCAACTTTCTGGAAGTAGGTCCGTCCTTCCTTGGGGCTGCTCTAATGCAAACTGTGTTAGGAGTGTCACTCCAAGGGGACTTGAATTGTGTCAGAAGTTAAAGTAAGATGAAAAGCAATCCTATCCCCCAATTAAGAAATGGACAAAGAATATGAACAGGCAGTTTTCAGAGGAAGAACTCTAAGCTAGTCATATGAAAAAAAATGCTCTAACTAATCACTAGAGAAATGCAAATCAGGAGGTTTTGCATCTCATCTATCAGACTGAATTGACAAAAAAAAAAAGCTGACAAAAAATGGAAAATAACAATTGCTGGAGGGACTGTGGGAAAACGGACACATTGATGGTTTGGTGGAGCTGTGAAGTGGTCTAGCCATTCTGGAAAGCAATTTGAAGCTATGCCCCAATGCTGGTCAAAGGATATACACATTTTAGTGCTTTTGGGGGCACAGTTTGGAATATATGTGTGTATACACAGACACACACTCACAATTTTCCAGATCTACAATTTAAAAAGATCAAAGAAAGGGGCAAAAGGACCCATATGGACAAAAATAGTTACTGCAGCTCTTTTTCAGTGACAAAGAATTGGAAACTGATGGGGTGCCCATCAACTGGGGGATGGCTGAACAAGTTAGGGTATATGACTGTGATGGAGTACTACTGAGCTATAAGAAAGGATGAAGGGGATGGTTTCAGAAACACCTGAGAAGACTTGTATGAACTTACAGACTGAAGTGAGTAGGACCAGGTGAACAATTTATACAATAACAATATTACAAAGACACACAACTTTGAAGGACTCAGGAATTTTAATCAATGCAATGACCAATCACAATTCCAGAGACTCATGATAAAACATGCTATCCACCTCCTTATTAAGAGGTGATGGACTCATGAGTACAAATTGAGACATTTTGAGGGAAGTGGATATGACCAATGCAGGAATTTGTTTTGTTTGACTACACATGTTTGTAACGGAGATCCCCCCCACCGTGCTTTCTCAAGGGGTGGGGAAGATAAGGTTGGTTTATTGATTGGGGGGAAAAATAAAGACAAAATAAAAAAATGTAAAAGACTTGAGGGTAGGGAATGTCTCTCTTGAATTTATATCAAGTGCTTACTGCCTGGCACATATCAAGTACTTAATAAATATTTTTCATTCAATCATTAAAAAAAGATGAAAAACAATCTAAAAGCATAGAGGTTTCAGACTAGAGACCAAAATGAAGTATTCCTCTAACGTACTTTGTAAACAGAGGTGGCATTCACACAAACAAAATGGAAGTAACTGAAGTTAAAGACTTAGAATTCAGAGTGGTGGTTAGCAACTTGTATAGTATCAGCTAAAAGGGACAGAATTTTAAGCCTAAAATAGGGAACCATATACTGGGTAAAATGTGTGTGTCTTTAACTTCTACATGAAGTTTTTCCTGATTCCCTCAATTGCTAGGGCCCTCTTCCCCAACTACCATGTATTTAGCTCCTTTGTCAATATTCGTATTTGTTAACTTTATAATTATGCTAGATATATTTATACATATACTTATTGCTTTTCCCATTAGAATGCCCGCTCCTATCAAGTAGGGGTTATTTTACCCTTTTTAATCTATACCTACAGAGCTTAACATAGTACCTGGAACATAGTTTTTGCTGTTCAGTCATTTTCAGTCACGTTCAACTCTTCATGACCCCATTTGGGGTTTCCTTGGCAGAGATACTGGAGTGGTTTGCCATTTCCTTCTCCAGCTCATTTAACAGTTGAGGAAACTGAAGCAAATAGGGTTAAGAGACTTGCCCAGGATCATACCGCTAGTAAGTGTCTGAAGTCACATTTGAACTTAGGTCTTCCTGACTCTAGGCCAGGCACTTTATCCACCATGATGCCTAACTATCTGTGGGAATTTGGTAAGAGCTTATAAATACTTGTTGACAGACTAATTGAAATTTTCACTTTTAAGGGAAATAAAAAACTACACAATTTTTCTCAAATTGTAGATGTTGATTTGAAAGGGACCTTACAGGTCGCCTAGAGACCACGTCTCTCATTTTATTAAGAAGGAATCCAAGCCCTAGAAAGGGGAAGTAACTTGCCCAAAGGTCACTGAGCTAGTAATTAGCAGAACCAAGATTCAAAGCCCATTTAGTGGTTGTTTTTACCCATTAGAATACAAATTCCTTGAGGGTAGAGATACTGGTTTTTTCCTTGTATTTTTATTCCTAGCATTTAGCATAGTGAGTGAGAGGAGGAATTTAATTTGATAAATGTGTCTTGGGTTGGGTCCTTTGACTCAGTCTTCTTTCCACTGTACCACCACCTTGTCTGGTTATTTTTGTTTATCTTTCCTTCTCAAAGAGGACCATGACATCGGGAAGGTGATGCCATGACTTGCAAGTGAACTGGATTTGAGTGAGTGAGGGTAGTGAGAAGTCACCAGCCGCACTTTGTCCTCCAGAGCTATCTGGGTCCAGGGGCAGGATATAGATCAAGGCAACTAGAGATGGCCTCCACCACCCCGCCTACCTAAACATGGAAGACGTTACTCTTATATACTCAAGAAGCCTATTCCTTCCTCCAGGTCACCACTCTTTTACAACAGATTCTGAAATGAAAAGTTCAACAGCCATCCAGGGGATAAGATTCCTGTTTGTTGGTGGAAACACACTGCTGCATCACAGACCGTTTTCGTTCTTGTACTGTAACTTTGCTAAGTTGGCTGACCAAAAAAAAAAAAAAAGTCCCCCACAATTAAAAATTCCTTTATCCAAAT
>NW_020946980.1:0-6385 GCF_900497805.2 Vombatus ursinus | reverse complement strand
CAGGATGAAACTAATGTAAAGTCCTTCACTGAAGTTTTTTTTTTTTTAAAGCATTTTTAAAGAAATTTTATTGATGCCTTTTCTTTTCTTTTTATATCTTTGTCATTTTGAGATAAATCTCCTGGCCCCACTCCAGAGCTGAACTCTTCTTTGTAACAAAGAAATAAAGGTATTCCCCCATAGCAGCCACATTTCTCAGCAAGGAGGAGAGAGGTTGGTTCATTATCTATTTTCTGCGACCATGACTGCTTTTTCAGTTAATCCTTCCTGTTCCTTCATCAACGCCGAGGTGATCTTTTCATTTACCCAGCTGTATATCAATGTGTACACTGTGGTTTTTTTTTTTACTGGCACTTATTTTACTCTATTGTTTCAGACACATTTTCCCATGACTCCCTGAAATTCCCATTTTTTAATACTTACCACACAATAATATTTCATTAGATCAAGAAGTGCTTAGTATTAAGTACCTACTATGTGTCCAGGTGCTGTGCTAAGTAAGTGCTGGAGATACCAAGGCAGATGAAAAATAGTCCCTGCACTCAGAGTAGGACACGACATGCAAATCACTACGGACAACCAAGCAAGATAAATGAAGAGATAATCTCAGAGAGAAAGCATGAGCATCATGGAGGACTAGGAAGGAAAGGCTTCTTGTAGAAGGGAAAGCCAGGAGACTGAGATGAGCAGAGAGAGAAACCCATGCATGGGGGACGGCCAGTGAAAATGCAGGAAGCTGGGAGATAGGAGTGTGTGTGTGTGTGTGTGTGTGTGTGTGTGTGTGTGTGTGTGTGTGACACCAAGGTGTCTGGTGTAAAGCACATGTAAGTGGAGCCATTCCCCGATAGACGGACACCACCTGTTTCTACCTCTTGGCAAAAATGGAAAAAAAAAAAAGCACTGCTATGAATATTTTGGTGAATGTTGGAACTTTGTTTCTGCTCTTATGTTGTTTAATTTTAAAAACCAACTAGGGGAAATTTAGAAACTTGCTTAAATAAAAATTCATTGTAAAAATATATACATATGTGTATATATATACACATATGTGTATATACATACATATACATATATACACATATGTGTATATACATACATATACATACATACATACATATATATTTTATATATATTTATATTTGATTGAATACAGTCTCAACATGAGGCATCAGTGCAAAATAGGTTGCCAAAAAAGTTAATGCAATTTTAGGTAGTATGAATATAAGGTCCAAGACAAAGGATTATACAGTCCTGCTGTATCCTTCGCTGATCAAACCACATCTGGAATACATGGTTCTCATACTTCCTGGCAAACAGGAGGTGTTTAATGAATGTTTACTGCCTGACTCAAATGTTATGTTTGGCAGCTAGGTGATGGAGTAGATAAGAGCACAGGGCCTGGAGTCAGGAAGGCTTGAGTTCAAATCCAGACTGAGGAAGCATCTGTGTGACCCCAGGCAAGTCACTTAACCCTGTTTGCCTTAGTTTCCTCATCTGTAAAATAAGCTGAAGGAAATGGGAAACCATTCCAGTAACTTTGCCAAGAAAACCCCAAATGGGGTCACAAAGAATTGGACGTGACTGAAAACAACTGAATACTCACATTGTGCTGAAGGGTACTAACATATTCTAGTGAAGCCAGTAGAAAGTGAACAGAACCCTAAAAGACTTCAAAACTGGATCTAGTAGGTTTTAAAGCTAGAAAGGAGACTTTAGAGATCATTGAGCCCATCTTTTTCATATTACAGATGGGGAAACTGAGGACCAGAAAGATAGCTGCTTCTTTAGTGCATGGAAAAACTAGGATTTGAACTCAGACCCTTAGAATGTAAGCTCCTTTAGGGCAGGCATGGTCTTTCTTTTTGCTTGTATCTGTATTCCCACCACTTACTTAGCACAGTGCCCAGTATACAGCATGAACTTAATAAATGCTTGTTGACCTGACCTTTGGTTTCTTACTCCATTGCTTTCTGTTAGAGGATGCTTCCTCTCAAACATAAAGTATTTGCACTGTAACTCAGTAGGATGTTAAGAGGGAAATGCTTTGCAAACTGTAAATGTGAGCTCTCGATGAAGGAGGAGCGAAACTAACAAACTTCCACGCAAGGGAATTCCCTCTACTGATGCAGGTTAGCACCTTCTCTGAAACTTACAGTAGAAGAGAGAAAACTTGGGTACCGGAAGGGTAAGTGATGTTATGCTAGGGATTTCTGTCCTGCATGGGTGGAACGAGGTGGGCGCAGAAGTCCCTTCCAAACCCTGTGATTCCAGATTCCAATTCTATTGATGCTGTGATTTGCCCAGGGTCAAGTGCCAATGTATGTCAGAGCTAAGGCCCTGAAGTTGGCTTTGAGACCAGTGATCTATCAACCACTCCATGACTTCTTCCAAATCACATAATTATAAATATTATTGCCTTGCGATTAAATAACTCAATTAAATGGAGGTGATAAAGCCATCCATCACAACAAATTTTGTTTATTTAAAGAATTGCCAGGAAAGGGCCTGTATGAGCTTGAGAGCAGAGGGACGAACTGGTGAGACATAAAAAGAAAAAAAAAAAGGTGGCAGGATTCTGAAATTAGACTGTCTCTAAGAAGCCAGAGGGGACTCTGGATGACCAGCTGGTGAGCGATGTCTAGGGCCTGAAGCTGGACTGACCACTAGAGAGGCTCAGGGCAGGGCAGGGGTAGCTGGGGAATGGGCCTAAAAAAGCAGATGAAATATGGAGCTCACTGGGCAACCCAGGTCATACCCCATTAGGTAAGCAAGTATTTTATTAAAATGGTCTACTATGGGCTGGATACCAGTCTAGTTGTTGGGGATTCAAATATAACATAGAAACAATCCCTGCTCTCAAAATTTGGGGGAGATAGCATGGATATATGTAGACTATACAAAATAAATACATCAAGTCAATGAGCATTTATTAAGCACCTACTATGTGCCAGCTCCCCCCCCCAATTTTTTTTATTAAGTACCTACTACATGCCTGCCCTCAAAGAGCTCCCAGTCTAATAGGAGAAGACAACACCAATCTACCATGTATAAAGAATAATTGGAGATAAATCTCTGAGGGAAGGCATTGACATTCAGGTGACTTTGTGTGGGATGCACTAGGATCTTCAGAGAAGCTGTGACTTCAGCTATGCCTTAAAAGAAACCAGGGATTCTAAGTGAAGGTGAGGAAAGAATACATTCAAGGTGTTCAAGGTGGCTCGAGCAAAGGTAGAGATGATGGGAAACAGGAGTCTTGTGTGTGAGCTAAAGGAAAATGAAGCCATTTTGACTGGACCAAAGTCCATTCTCTGCTTTAAGTGCCATAAATAATAAAGTGCCATAAATAATAAATAAAAAACTACTGTTAGTGTAATTGCCTTAAGCTGAAACACCTTAAGTAGGTCATAGCCTGTAGTAAAAGTCCAATCTAGCATGACTGGTCAATGATATGGAAGTTAAAAGGAGTCTGTTTCTCCACACTAGTGCTTATTCTTGGCTACTATGGGAATAGTTAAAATGACACATCTCATTAAACCATCTTTATATTCTATCTTTCAGTCATTCACATTTAAATGGTAGGCATTTTTTTGTCTTTTAAAGAAGGTTTCTACTAGTATGAAAAATAGACTTCTACATGAAAGTTAATGCCAAATACTATATAAGACCTTCTTTTAAATGTTAGGTTGCCTCAACCGGACGGATCAGGAAGATTTTAGATTTTTCCCAATTTCCTCCCGGAATTACATCATTTATCGTGGTGTGTTTGTTCTCTGAATTTCTTGCCTTGTTTTTGGAATCACCTTATTATGCAACATCTGCTCCGAATTTCTAATGTGATAAACAGAGTAAGTGTGCTGGTGGCAGATGGCTAATGACCAGGAGCAGCAACACAGCACTACAGGCTGCCTTGTATTCTGAGAAGCCATATTTTCATGTTAATTTACTCTGTGTTCGGCAAAGATGGAACAAATCACCTGCTAGTGATTCAGGCAAAGTGAAAAACCACCAGGTGCCGAAAGACAGAGAGACAGACAGACAGAGAGATAGAAAGGGACAAGGGGGGGGAGGGAGGTGGGAGTGAGAGAGTGAGAAAGGAGAAGGGGGAGGAAGGGAAGGAGAGAGAGAAAGGAGGGGGGAAGAGAGGGAGAGGGAGAGGGAAAGGGAGAGGGAGAGGGAAAGGGTGAGAGAGATAGAGAGACAGACACAGAGAAAGAGACAGACAAAACAGAGACAGAGAGGGAGGAAAGGAGGGGAGAGAGAGAGAGAGAAAGACAGAGAGACAGAGAGAGAGAGACGGAGAGACAGAGAGAGACAGAGAGACCGAGACCCACTAGGGTTTTTTCCTTCTTCCCCCATTTCAGGGGTGGGAAGACAGGGGGAAAAGGGGCCATTTTCCTCATCTGAAGCCCAATGAACTAGTCACTTTCCATTATGTCAGACGGGGAAAGATGATTCAGTTCTAAGCATCCCACATCAACATAAAAGCCACTGTTTACAGCAAGCAGATATTATTCATGAAAGCAGATATTTCCTGGAGGCAGAAAACAGGTGCTGTCAGAGCATCTGTCAGGAGTCTCTGCAGTCTGGATTTTGTACAGTAAACCTAATAACACGTTTTATTTCTTTTGCTGAAAGCACTATAAACAACAGGTATCTAAAAAAAAATCCACTCTACGAGAAAATCAGATTTAATTCATAAATAAGTGCCATAGATTGAATTTTGCTGGCTTTTTTTTAAACTCCATACAACTTTATTTACTTAGAGTCGCAAAGAGGTATATGGAAAATAATTTCTGTTCTGAGGTGGATTCTGTCAGGAGGCCAGATGGTATGGAGAGGAGACAGGGCTGGACTCAAAGTACCCTGCTCTCTTTCAAGTGACGCCATCTCTCTGCTTCAAATTGCTATCTGTAAATTGCACTGTGAACCAGCCAACATTTACAGAATATCCGATATGTGCGAAGCACTGTACCAAGGAAAAGAAAGGTGAGTTGTCTTTAAAAAGCTTAGTGGTAAAAACAAGAACAACATCAATAATTTCAAATACGCTTATATTACGTATATTTATAAAGCGTCTCAAAGTGGTCCAACTGCTCCATTTTACAGGTGAGGAAACAGGATTCAGATTAAGCCTGGTTAACTGATTGAGGGAGATAAACAGAGATGAGATAGGGAGCGAGATATGATACTTATTAAGCATGGGCCACTTGCTAAGCCCTGAGGATAGAAATACAAGCCCAAAAGACAGTCCTGGCTTTCAAAGAGCTTACATTTTAACTGTCCCACCCCAACCCCACAAAGTGTGGGAGGGGAAGGGTGGTGAGGAGACTGTGGGCAGTGGCTAGGCAAGACGGAGTACCAGGTTCTTTTATCAGACTAGGGGGAATCCAGATTTACAGTTTAGACAGAAATGGCTGGAGACTACCGCCACGGTAAGGAGACTGTAGGAGTGTTGTGGGAGCCAGAATCACACAATTTGTAAGCACAGGAAGATTGATTCAGACAGACCTAGGTGCTACCTGACCACAGTACCGCTCCAGAATAACTAGAGAAACAGAACATAAGGCATAAAGGGAATGAAATCCTATAGGGCATCACTGGATGGGCAACTAGGTGGTTCGATGGATGGAGTGCCAGACTTGTCAGGAAGAACTGAGTTTGAATCCTGCCCCAGATATTACCTGTGTGACTATATGCAAGTCACTTAATTCTCTGAGCCTCAGTTTCTTCAACTGTAAAATGGAGATAATAACAGTGTCAACCTTTCAGGATTGTTGGGAGGACTAAATAAGATAACATGTAAAGCACTTTGTAAATCTTAAAGCACTCTATCAATGCTAGATATTATTAATGAATATAAAATGAATAGTACAGAAAATGAGTCTTATGGGATTTCTTCTACATGCACCAGACTACTCAGACATCCTATGGAGAAGTACATGGAGCTATACACACAATACTCGAATAAGGTATAATGGATCTGGCTATGGGTTTCAGTAGCATGCAGGGTACAGTGGATAAAACAATGAGCGTGGAAGGCTGCCCCCAACGGCACTCATCATACCATGAAGATTTGGTTTCCCAGAGGTCAGGTGATGGATGGTGTGGTGCTTTTTACCTGAGGAAGGTCCCTAGAACACTTAAGGAAGACAGACTCAGAATGTTGCTGGAGTATGCTTTAAAGACAGGTCATGACATCAATCTACAGGCTGCAGAAAATGTGGGACCATGAGGGTAGCCAGGTGAGGCTGCGTGCATGGTGGGGCAGGGATGCCCATATGTGGCATTTTACGTCTCTCTTGGTTGTCCTCCCTTGGAAAGATTCACCAGAGGAAACATGGAGTTTTATGTTGCTGCACACCTGAACCCTACGTATGACAGTGGG
>NW_020946979.1:0-6389 GCF_900497805.2 Vombatus ursinus | reverse complement strand
CAGGATGAAACTAATGTAAAGTCCTTCACTGAAGTTTTTTTTTTTTTTAAAGCATTTTTAAAGAAATTTTATTGATGCCTTTTCTTTTCTTTTTATATCTTTGTCATTTTGAGATAAATCTCCTGGCCCCACTCCAGAGCTGAACTCTTCTTTGTAACAAAGAAATAAAGGTATTCCCCCATAGCAGCCACATTTCTCAGCAAGGAGGAGAGAGGTTGGTTCATTATCTATTTTCTGCGACCATGACTGCTTTTTCAGTTAATCCTTCCTGTTCCTTCATCAACGCCGAGGTGATCTTTTCATTTACCCAGCTGTATATCAATGTGTACACTGTGGTTTTTTTTTTTTACTGGCACTTATTTTACTCTATTGTTTCAGACACATTTTCCCATGACTCCCTGAAATTCCCATTTTTTAATACTTACCACACAATAATATTTCATTAGATCAAGAAGTGCTTAGTATTAAGTACCTACTATGTGTCCAGGTGCTGTGCTAAGTAAGTGCTGGAGATACCAAGGCAGATGAAAAATAGTCCCTGCACTCAGAGTAGGACACGACATGCAAATCACTACGGACAACCAAGCAAGATAAATGAAGAGATAATCTCAGAGAGAAAGCATGAGCATCATGGAGGACTAGGAAGGAAAGGCTTCTTGTAGAAGGGAAAGCCAGGAGACTGAGATGAGCAGAGAGAGAAACCCATGCATGGGGGACGGCCAGTGAAAATGCAGGAAGCTGGGAGATAGGAGTGTGTGTGTGTGTGTGTGTGTGTGTGTGTGTGTGTGTGTGTGTGTGACACCAAGGTGTCTGGTGTAAAGCACATGTAAGTGGAGCCATTCCCCGATAGACGGACACCACCTGTTTCTACCTCTTGGCAAAAATGGAAAAAAAAAAAAAGCACTGCTATGAATATTTTGGTGAATGTTGGAACTTTGTTTCTGCTCTTATGTTGTTTAATTTTAAAAACCAACTAGGGGAAATTTAGAAACTTGCTTAAATAAAAATTCATTGTAAAAATATATACATATGTGTATATATATACACATATGTGTATATACATACATATACATATATACACATATGTGTATATACATACATATACATACATACATACATATATATTTTATATATATTTATATTTGATTGAATACAGTCTCAACATGAGGCATCAGTGCAAAATAGGTTGCCAAAAAAGTTAATGCAATTTTAGGTAGTATGAATATAAGGTCCAAGACAAAGGATTATACAGTCCTGCTGTATCCTTCGCTGATCAAACCACATCTGGAATACATGGTTCTCATACTTCCTGGCAAACAGGAGGTGTTTAATGAATGTTTACTGCCTGACTCAAATGTTATGTTTGGCAGCTAGGTGATGGAGTAGATAAGAGCACAGGGCCTGGAGTCAGGAAGGCTTGAGTTCAAATCCAGACTGAGGAAGCATCTGTGTGACCCCAGGCAAGTCACTTAACCCTGTTTGCCTTAGTTTCCTCATCTGTAAAATAAGCTGAAGGAAATGGGAAACCATTCCAGTAACTTTGCCAAGAAAACCCCAAATGGGGTCACAAAGAATTGGACGTGACTGAAAACAACTGAATACTCACATTGTGCTGAAGGGTACTAACATATTCTAGTGAAGCCAGTAGAAAGTGAACAGAACCCTAAAAGACTTCAAAACTGGATCTAGTAGGTTTTAAAGCTAGAAAGGAGACTTTAGAGATCATTGAGCCCATCTTTTTCATATTACAGATGGGGAAACTGAGGACCAGAAAGATAGCTGCTTCTTTAGTGCATGGAAAAACTAGGATTTGAACTCAGACCCTTAGAATGTAAGCTCCTTTAGGGCAGGCATGGTCTTTCTTTTTGCTTGTATCTGTATTCCCACCACTTACTTAGCACAGTGCCCAGTATACAGCATGAACTTAATAAATGCTTGTTGACCTGACCTTTGGTTTCTTACTCCATTGCTTTCTGTTAGAGGATGCTTCCTCTCAAACATAAAGTATTTGCACTGTAACTCAGTAGGATGTTAAGAGGGAAATGCTTTGCAAACTGTAAATGTGAGCTCTCGATGAAGGAGGAGCGAAACTAACAAACTTCCACGCAAGGGAATTCCCTCTACTGATGCAGGTTAGCACCTTCTCTGAAACTTACAGTAGAAGAGAGAAAACTTGGGTACCGGAAGGGTAAGTGATGTTATGCTAGGGATTTCTGTCCTGCATGGGTGGAACGAGGTGGGCGCAGAAGTCCCTTCCAAACCCTGTGATTCCAGATTCCAATTCTATTGATGCTGTGATTTGCCCAGGGTCAAGTGCCAATGTATGTCAGAGCTAAGGCCCTGAAGTTGGCTTTGAGACCAGTGATCTATCAACCACTCCATGACTTCTTCCAAATCACATAATTATAAATATTATTGCCTTGCGATTAAATAACTCAATTAAATGGAGGTGATAAAGCCATCCATCACAACAAATTTTGTTTATTTAAAGAATTGCCAGGAAAGGGCCTGTATGAGCTTGAGAGCAGAGGGACGAACTGGTGAGACATAAAAAGAAAAAAAAAAAGGTGGCAGGATTCTGAAATTAGACTGTCTCTAAGAAGCCAGAGGGGACTCTGGATGACCAGCTGGTGAGCGATGTCTAGGGCCTGAAGCTGGACTGACCACTAGAGAGGCTCAGGGCAGGGCAGGGGTAGCTGGGGAATGGGCCTAAAAAAGCAGATGAAATATGGAGCTCACTGGGCAACCCAGGTCATACCCCATTAGGTAAGCAAGTATTTTATTAAAATGGTCTACTATGGGCTGGATACCAGTCTAGTTGTTGGGGATTCAAATATAACATAGAAACAATCCCTGCTCTCAAAATTTGGGGGAGATAGCATGGATATATGTAGACTATACAAAATAAATACATCAAGTCAATGAGCATTTATTAAGCACCTACTATGTGCCAGCTCCCCCCCCCCAATTTTTTTTATTAAGTACCTACTACATGCCTGCCCTCAAAGAGCTCCCAGTCTAATAGGAGAAGACAACACCAATCTACCATGTATAAAGAATAATTGGAGATAAATCTCTGAGGGAAGGCATTGACATTCAGGTGACTTTGTGTGGGATGCACTAGGATCTTCAGAGAAGCTGTGACTTCAGCTATGCCTTAAAAGAAACCAGGGATTCTAAGTGAAGGTGAGGAAAGAATACATTCAAGGTGTTCAAGGTGGCTCGAGCAAAGGTAGAGATGATGGGAAACAGGAGTCTTGTGTGTGAGCTAAAGGAAAATGAAGCCATTTTGACTGGACCAAAGTCCATTCTCTGCTTTAAGTGCCATAAATAATAAAGTGCCATAAATAATAAATAAAAAACTACTGTTAGTGTAATTGCCTTAAGCTGAAACACCTTAAGTAGGTCATAGCCTGTAGTAAAAGTCCAATCTAGCATGACTGGTCAATGATATGGAAGTTAAAAGGAGTCTGTTTCTCCACACTAGTGCTTATTCTTGGCTACTATGGGAATAGTTAAAATGACACATCTCATTAAACCATCTTTATATTCTATCTTTCAGTCATTCACATTTAAATGGTAGGCATTTTTTTGTCTTTTAAAGAAGGTTTCTACTAGTATGAAAAATAGACTTCTACATGAAAGTTAATGCCAAATACTATATAAGACCTTCTTTTAAATGTTAGGTTGCCTCAACCGGACGGATCAGGAAGATTTTAGATTTTTCCCAATTTCCTCCCGGAATTACATCATTTATCGTGGTGTGTTTGTTCTCTGAATTTCTTGCCTTGTTTTTGGAATCACCTTATTATGCAACATCTGCTCCGAATTTCTAATGTGATAAACAGAGTAAGTGTGCTGGTGGCAGATGGCTAATGACCAGGAGCAGCAACACAGCACTACAGGCTGCCTTGTATTCTGAGAAGCCATATTTTCATGTTAATTTACTCTGTGTTCGGCAAAGATGGAACAAATCACCTGCTAGTGATTCAGGCAAAGTGAAAAACCACCAGGTGCCGAAAGACAGAGAGACAGACAGACAGAGAGATAGAAAGGGACAAGGGGGGGGAGGGAGGTGGGAGTGAGAGAGTGAGAAAGGAGAAGGGGGAGGAAGGGAAGGAGAGAGAGAAAGGAGGGGGGAAGAGAGGGAGAGGGAGAGGGAAAGGGAGAGGGAGAGGGAAAGGGTGAGAGAGATAGAGAGACAGACACAGAGAAAGAGACAGACAAAACAGAGACAGAGAGGGAGGAAAGGAGGGGAGAGAGAGAGAGAGAAAGACAGAGAGACAGAGAGAGAGAGACGGAGAGACAGAGAGAGACAGAGAGACCGAGACCCACTAGGGTTTTTTCCTTCTTCCCCCATTTCAGGGGTGGGAAGACAGGGGGAAAAGGGGCCATTTTCCTCATCTGAAGCCCAATGAACTAGTCACTTTCCATTATGTCAGACGGGGAAAGATGATTCAGTTCTAAGCATCCCACATCAACATAAAAGCCACTGTTTACAGCAAGCAGATATTATTCATGAAAGCAGATATTTCCTGGAGGCAGAAAACAGGTGCTGTCAGAGCATCTGTCAGGAGTCTCTGCAGTCTGGATTTTGTACAGTAAACCTAATAACACGTTTTATTTCTTTTGCTGAAAGCACTATAAACAACAGGTATCTAAAAAAAAATCCACTCTACGAGAAAATCAGATTTAATTCATAAATAAGTGCCATAGATTGAATTTTGCTGGCTTTTTTTTAAACTCCATACAACTTTATTTACTTAGAGTCGCAAAGAGGTATATGGAAAATAATTTCTGTTCTGAGGTGGATTCTGTCAGGAGGCCAGATGGTATGGAGAGGAGACAGGGCTGGACTCAAAGTACCCTGCTCTCTTTCAAGTGACGCCATCTCTCTGCTTCAAATTGCTATCTGTAAATTGCACTGTGAACCAGCCAACATTTACAGAATATCCGATATGTGCGAAGCACTGTACCAAGGAAAAGAAAGGTGAGTTGTCTTTAAAAAGCTTAGTGGTAAAAACAAGAACAACATCAATAATTTCAAATACGCTTATATTACGTATATTTATAAAGCGTCTCAAAGTGGTCCAACTGCTCCATTTTACAGGTGAGGAAACAGGATTCAGATTAAGCCTGGTTAACTGATTGAGGGAGATAAACAGAGATGAGATAGGGAGCGAGATATGATACTTATTAAGCATGGGCCACTTGCTAAGCCCTGAGGATAGAAATACAAGCCCAAAAGACAGTCCTGGCTTTCAAAGAGCTTACATTTTAACTGTCCCACCCCAACCCCACAAAGTGTGGGAGGGGAAGGGTGGTGAGGAGACTGTGGGCAGTGGCTAGGCAAGACGGAGTACCAGGTTCTTTTATCAGACTAGGGGGAATCCAGATTTACAGTTTAGACAGAAATGGCTGGAGACTACCGCCACGGTAAGGAGACTGTAGGAGTGTTGTGGGAGCCAGAATCACACAATTTGTAAGCACAGGAAGATTGATTCAGACAGACCTAGGTGCTACCTGACCACAGTACCGCTCCAGAATAACTAGAGAAACAGAACATAAGGCATAAAGGGAATGAAATCCTATAGGGCATCACTGGATGGGCAACTAGGTGGTTCGATGGATGGAGTGCCAGACTTGTCAGGAAGAACTGAGTTTGAATCCTGCCCCAGATATTACCTGTGTGACTATATGCAAGTCACTTAATTCTCTGAGCCTCAGTTTCTTCAACTGTAAAATGGAGATAATAACAGTGTCAACCTTTCAGGATTGTTGGGAGGACTAAATAAGATAACATGTAAAGCACTTTGTAAATCTTAAAGCACTCTATCAATGCTAGATATTATTAATGAATATAAAATGAATAGTACAGAAAATGAGTCTTATGGGATTTCTTCTACATGCACCAGACTACTCAGACATCCTATGGAGAAGTACATGGAGCTATACACACAATACTCGAATAAGGTATAATGGATCTGGCTATGGGTTTCAGTAGCATGCAGGGTACAGTGGATAAAACAATGAGCGTGGAAGGCTGCCCCCAACGGCACTCATCATACCATGAAGATTTGGTTTCCCAGAGGTCAGGTGATGGATGGTGTGGTGCTTTTTACCTGAGGAAGGTCCCTAGAACACTTAAGGAAGACAGACTCAGAATGTTGCTGGAGTATGCTTTAAAGACAGGTCATGACATCAATCTACAGGCTGCAGAAAATGTGGGACCATGAGGGTAGCCAGGTGAGGCTGCGTGCATGGTGGGGCAGGGATGCCCATATGTGGCATTTTACGTCTCTCTTGGTTGTCCTCCCTTGGAAAGATTCACCAGAGGAAACATGGAGTTTTATGTTGCTGCACACCTGAACCCTACGTATGACAGTGGG
>NW_020946978.1:0-4795 GCF_900497805.2 Vombatus ursinus | reverse complement strand
ACACACACACACACACACACACACACACACACACACACACACACACATTCAATAAACTCAAATAGTCCCATACATACTCTAGGCTCAAATTTAAACTCCACTGACATTTAAAGCTCTTCCTAAGGCCCCTTCTCATCTGTCTAGTCTTCTTACAAATTACTCCGCTCCACGCCTCTACAATCAGCCTTACTTACTAGTTGCCTCACACACAATCCTCCCTGTTCCATGTGCCTGTGTGCAGGCTTTCTCTCACATCTGAAATGCTCTCTCTCCTCATCTCACCCTCTTAGAATCTCTGATTTCCTGCAAGACTCAGCTTAAACAACACCTTCTGAAGGAAGCTTGTCCTGATTCCTCCAGTTGTTAGTGTCTTCCTCTCTAAGGCTACTTGCCATTTACTTGGTATGTATACTGGATATGCTCATAAATATACATGCTATTTCTCCCATTACAATGTGAGCTCCTTAGGGGAAGGGATTATTTTTACTTTTTTTTATTACCTAGAACTTAATACTATGCTTTACATATAATAAGCAGGTAATAAATATTTATTGATAAATACTTTATTGATAATAATAAATAATCATAAAAATACTAATTTATTAATTGATCATATGCCTAGACTACTGTCATAGTACAGAACTAATCTATAGCCCTGGGGCAATCCCAGGGTTTCCTGGAGTCACTCTGGGTTTATGAATGAATCACCACTAATGGCCATCAACCTCTCCTCAGACTACAATCACCTCTGACACATTAACCTTCTTAAAGCATCAGTTTTTCATGAATCACTGCTCTCAAATACCTTTAGTAGATCACCATTTTCAAGGTGTGGTTAGAAGAAAGTGATTTTTCACCTAAAACACATGGGAGTTATACGTCTGACAATTACAAGCTATGTGAGCCAAGATAAATCACTACTTCTCTGAGTCTCAGTTTTCTTATCACCTCCCATAGTCTGTGATGCAGTAAAAGTGGACTTCTCTCTATTCCTCACATGACATTCCATCTTCCACCTCAATGCCTTTGCACTGACCATCTTCCATGCCTGGAAGAGTCTCCCTCCTCACCTCTGCCACGTGGCGTCCCTTTCTTCCTTCAAGCGGCAACTCAAGCACACCTTCTACATGAAGTCTTTTCTGATCCCCAACAGCTGTTAAGTTTCCTCCTTCCCAAATTAATTTTTAAACTATTTTGTGTATATTCTTTTTAAATTTATTCTCTGTGTGTGTATGTACATATATATATACATACATACATACATATATGTGTATATATATACTTCATCATAAGATCCCAGATTTAGAGGTGGAAAAGAATTTCTAGATCATCTAGTTCAACCTGCCTCATTTTACACATAAATGAGAAAAACTAAGGCTTAGAGACATCATACACACACACACACACACACACACACACACACACACATCCACACACACACACACACACACACACACATTCAATAAACTCAAATAGTCCCATACATACTCTAGGCTCAAGGGTGACATAGGTAATAAGTAACTGAGACTGGATTTGAAACTAGATCATCTCTTTCTAACTTCAGGTTCAGGGCCTTATCCATTATACCATTCTGCCTCTATTAGTTTTCCTTACATGGAGCCTAAGTTTTCCTCTTTACAACTTCTACCCACTGCTCTAAATTCTGTACTACAGACATAAACAAAACAAATCTAAGACCTCTCCCATGTGATCAGTGGAAATGACATTGAATAAGAGACATTGCCATTTACTTTGCCATTGTACACTAATGACCATGAGACTTTTCTATCTGACTTGGAGCTGAAACCATTCATGTGTGTTGTCTCCAGGAGCATGCTACAACCAGCTTGGATGGGCTCTTGAGATCCCATTTAAAATTTTTCATTGTGAGCATACATATCTCAGAAATAAGCAATTACTACAAATCAGAGCTTGATTTATTATTTTGTTGACTTAGGAAAGTATTAATAATGTAGATTAAACTTGAAAGTTTGTGCACATGTAAGAAGTGACAAGCAGGATGGTTTCAGAAAAACCTGAGAAGACTTATAAGAACTGATGCAAAGTGAAGTGAACAGAACCAGGAAAACATTGTACACAGTAACAGCAATGATCAACTGTGAGTCACTTAGCTATTCTCAGCAATACAATGATCTAAGACAATTCCAAAGGCTGTATGACGAAAAAATGCCATCTACCTCCAGAGAAAGAACCGATGGAGTTTGAATGCAGATTGAAGCATATATTTTTTTTACTTTACTTTTCTTGTGGGTTTTTTTTTTGTTTGGTCTCTGTTTTCTTTGGGGACATGGCTAATATGGAAATATGTTTTGCAGGATTGTACATGTATAATCTATATCAACTTGCTTGTCTTCTCAGGGAGTGGGGAGGGAAGGAGGGAAAGAATTTGGAACTCAAAATTTTTTTTTTAAAAAGTGAATGCTAAAAATGCTTTTACATGTAATTGGAAGAATAAAATAAAATATAAAAAATTTAATTAAAAAAAATCTGTGCACAGATTTTTCCCCAGAAAATCCAGTTGTTAAACATTTACCAGCACATCCCTATGTTGCTCTGTATACTGCTTGAACTCAGTAGGTATGTAGTAGAAAGCTCAAGAAGTGAAGTCATCAGATTGGAGGCTAATAACAGTAATAACAGTAATAATAATAATAATAATAATAACTGGCATTTGTATAGCACTTTAAGGTTTGCAAAGTGCTTCATATCCATGATCCCATTTGAGCCTCACAACACACCTGGCTATCTTTCCAATTAGAGCTTCTTGAGAGTTGAGAGTGTTATTTTTCTATTTGTATCTCCAGGCCTTTAAACATGTTAAGTGCTTAGTAAACACTTCATTCATTCATTCCCAGCAACCTTTCAAGGACTTGAAGATAGCTATGTCCCATTTCCCTTACCAACCCCATTCCCTATTCTTCTCTCTCCAGACTAAACTAAGCATCTTGTTTCCTTTACCCAATCAACTATGCCATGAATTTGAGGTCCTTCTGATTGGCCTCACTTGGATGTTCTCCAGCTTATCAATGTCATTCTTAAACGGCGGTCCCCAAAACTGAAGACAATATTCCAGATTTGGTCTGATCAAGGCAAAGTACAGAAAGAGCATCGCTTCTTTCTTCCTAGAGGCTGTGTTCCTTGCAGCATAGCCCAATTTTGCTTTAAGTTTCTCTGCTGCCGCTTCACACTATTAACTCATATTGAGCTTGCAGCCCATTAATACCCTCAGCTCTTTTTCTTTTTTTCCCTTTTATTTATTTGTTCATCCACTCATTGATTTTAACATGCAGTTTAAAACATTTTTTTGAGTTCCAAATTCCTTTTAGAGTCGTTTTAATTTTTATTATCTTATTATTATCACTGATTTGGTACAGTCTTTTATGTGGCTATTAATAGTTTATAATTCTTCTTTTGAGAACTCTTCATATCCTTTGACCATTTATCTTTTGGGGAGTAGCTCTTGGTTCCATTCTTCTTCTAATAACATTCTCCCGTTCATTTTTCCCTCCGAAGATCTTTTTCATAAAAAAATGCTGTATAACCATGATTTTCCCCTCATATGAAAGTAATTTTTAAAACACAGTTGTGTTACCTTCCTTCCTATTGAATTCCACTTTCTTAGATTTAGCCCCATTTTCTGGGTGAGGTCGATAACATTTATTACAACGATCAGCTCCAAAGCCTAGCTAGCTTCTTATAAGTTGGACTTAATCTAGTCTATGCCTTAAGCATCATATATGTTGGTGTTCATTTGCAGGCCTGATTTTTGACCAATGTTTTCCATGGTACTCACCTCAGTAGACCCCGTGAAGGCAATCTTGTCTATGCCAACATGAGAAGCTATTGCTGCCCCTGCTGTTGGCCCGTATCCTGGCAAAATATTGACGACTCCTGGTGGAAAGCCAGCCTGACAAAATGTAATTGGAAGAAACGTGTTTTGTGGAAGTTGATCTAAGACACGCACAATCTAGGGCCAGGAGGCCACAGGTTCCCCACCCTTGATAGGCTCTAGTAGCCCCTCAGCAGAGCCAGTTTCAATGTCAGTTTCTCTTACCTCCTTGATGAGGGCTCCCATGTAGAGAGCGCTGAGAGGTGTTTGTTCCGCAGGCTTAATGACTACTGTATTGCCACAGCACAGAGCTGGAGCAATTTTCCAGGCAAACATCAGCAGGGGGAAGTTCCACTGAGAGAGAGAGAGAGTGAGAGAGAGAGAGAGAAAAAAAAAACCTCAAGATTGATAGATGGAAAAAACCACTTTGCTTTCAAATAGTGACTTCTCAGATTTCTCGTCATAAATCTTGTCCAGGACAAAGTGTGGGTGTTTGGGTTTTTTAATCACCCCTATTAAATATGGAGCTTGGCCGACCTTGAAATTCATCCCATATTCATTGATCCACCACTAATAACCACCACCAACCCCACTCCCTAAAGTAACGATATGATGCAACGTTTGCTTGTTTCTCAGGCTTTTGGCTTTAGTGAGCATTTGGTTAAGAGGGTATATTTTTTTCCCCCTAGTACTTGGAATTTTGGTACTGGTAATGTGTTTTCATTTTTCCCTTTAGATTTTGAGCTCCCTGAGGAAAGGGATTATATCTTTGCTTTTCTTTGTATTCTTGGGGCCTAGCACAGTGCCTGGAAAGTAGTAGGCGCTTAATAAATGCTTGTTGACTTGACTTGATTTGGGAAAACTGCAAACTCTCCCAACTTGTGAGGACCAGCCCCATGGGCTCCTGGTGAGAATCATAGTTGATGTGTTTCAAAGCCATATCTT
>NW_020946977.1:0-12215 GCF_900497805.2 Vombatus ursinus | reverse complement strand
TGAACTAGATGACTTATAGGTCATTATATATATATATATATATATATCATCATATAGGCTCCTTCCAATCCTAGATTCTATGCTCTTAGGATGTTCTGTCCCCCTTCATCTATGGCAAAAATTCTGCAATATTCTCCTTCTCCAGTATGCATCCAAGACTGTGTTAATAGAAGTAAAGGAAGGTTGAGAGGTGGTCAGGCAATGGTTTGCCAGGTTGACATCTCTGGAAAACTATGTCTAATTTAGACCTCAAAATCTGGGGGCCGGGGCAGCTAGGTGGTGCAGTGGATAGAGCACCAGCCCTAAAGTTAGGAGGACCGGCGTTCAAATCTGGCCTTAGACCAAACACTTGACACTTACTAGCTGTGTGACCCTGGGCAAGTCACTTAACCCCAATTGCCTAAAAAAAAAGTCTGGGGGCCAAGTTGTCAGAAACCTATAGAGGGTAACTCTCAATAGGTTTATGCTGGGTTGGGAGAATTCATTGTTTCTGTATCCCTAATCCTGTGTAGGAGTAAAATAGTTCTTTAAGCAAGAGAACTAGGGGTGGCAGAAAGCACGCTGGATTTGGCATCAGAGGGACTGGGTTTGAATCTCAGCACTTCTACTCACTCCCTATGTGACCTTGGACAATTTACTTCTCTGTACCTCCATTTTCTCTTTTGTCAAATAAAGTGATTGGCTTAGATGACCTCTAAGGTCCTTTCCAGCTCTAAATCCTATAGTTCATTGCCATATCACATTTTAGAGACAGATAGAAATGTGTTATGGCCAACAGATGTATGGCAGTTGCTGGAAACAGGACAACAGTTCTGTCCTGGAGATGAGGCGATAGGCTCAGTTCTGGAGCTGCATCTAAGAGAATCCTTTCTCGGGTGCTTCTCATTTTTCCAGTATGGGGCAAGGCTGGGATGGGAGCACAACAAAAGATGTAACAATCTAACCTGTAGCAGTGAAAAAAATTTCTACTAACTTCCCTCTAAGAACAAAGTTTTGATTTTTTTTTTTAAGTTGAATTATCTGGATAATTGCCTCAACCTTCCCCTCCATTTGGCTCGTGTAAACATAGTCTTGGATTGTTTCTACATGATGTCAAAACAAAAATTTTAGTCAATTAACTGGTTGTTTTGTTGACATGGTACCAAAAAACTGAGCCAACTGCTTTATTTATTTATTTATGTTACTGAATCAACTAGTTTCAACTGTAAGATGTAATACAATAACAATCCCGGCTGCTATGATCTCATAAGAAGGCTACCTGGAGTCTGTAAGTTTCTTTTTTTTTTTTGATAACTGTATTCAATATAACTGGCTTCATTTCTAATCCTACATATTTTATTTTAGGCATTTAGAAATATTCCTGGATCTAAGACATCTCCAAAGGCCTCATGATGGAAAATGCTATCCACATCCAAAGAAAGAACTATGGAGTTTGAATGCAGATCGAAGCATACTATTTGCTATTTTTTTTTCTTCTGTTGTGTTTTGTTTCCTCTTTCTGGTAGTTCCTCCTATTGGTTCTAATTCTTACTTACAACATCACTAATGTGAAAATATGTTTAATAGGAATGTATATGTATAGACTATATCAGATTGCACGCCATCTTGGGGAGGGAGATGGGGAGGGAGGGGGAGAAAAATTTAAAACTCAAAAGCTTATGGAAGTAATTGTTGATAATTCAAAATAAAGTAATTTTAAAAAAGAAAAAGAAATATTCCTGGGTCCATTAGCTTCACTAGTGAGCAGGAATGCTCATTAGTCTTTGGACCACACTGAGAATCACAGGTATGGTAGTGGATATATTGGGTGCTGATGTTGGAGTCAGGAAGAAGTTAAGTTTGGTTCTTCCCTCAGATACTGAACTGTGTGATTATGCAAGTCACTTAAATTCTCTGTGACCCAGTTACATTGGGACATGTATCTAGATCTAGAATAGGGCAGTGAGGTGACTTGGTGGATAGAGTACCAAGCTTGAGTCAGGAAGACCTGACACTTATTAGCTCACTCTGTTACTCTGGGAAAGTCACTTAACCTCTGTTTACCTTAATCTACTGGGGAAGGAAATGGCGAACCATCCCAGTATCTTTGCCAAGAAAACCCCATGGACAGGATCATGAGAATCAACTGGACTGAATGACAGCAGAAGATGAAAGTGATCATAAGAATGATAATTAAATTATTATTTGAATAGCTAAGACTTTCTTGGTACTGAAAGTCACAAAAAAAACCTTCTTATAAATTTTGAAAGTGAATAGTAAAATACTTACATTTCCCGCCCATTTCCAGACATCTTGAATCCCCCAAAGGGACTTTGGGCATTTAAGGCGTTGTAACAATTGATCCTGAATGAAGAAAAGATGGGAAATTGTCAGTGGAATCTACTTAATAGTGAAAAAAGGCAATGGGCTAGTTACTCTTATAAAAAGAAAATGCATTTTTAGTAGGTAAAGAAAAATGATATGATTTAAATTTAATTAGATTTCCTGATTTAATGCAATTTAATTTAATTTAATTTAATTTAGCAAACATAAAGTACTAAGATACTTAGCACTGGGTATAAAAGTAGGGGTAGCTAGGTGGCCCACTGAATAGAGTGCCAGGCCTAGAGTCAGGAAGACTCATCTTCCTGAGTTCAAATCTGGCCTCAAACACTTGTTGTGTTGGGAAAGTCACTTAACCCTATTTGCCTCAATTTCCTCATCTGTAAAATGAACTGGAGAAGGAAATGGCAAACCACTCCAGTATCTTTGCCAAGAAAATTCCACTCGGGCTCACAAAGAATTAGACAGGACTGAACAAAAATGAGGATAAAAAGACAAAAGTTTTAAAATTCCTGCCCTCTGAGAGCTTATATTCTACTAAGGGCATACAAACTATAAGTTGTATAATAGATAAGATATTATAGATATCTTAAATAAGTTGTATAATAGATGAGATATTATAAGTTGAATAATAGATGTTATATATAAGTATATAGGAAGTAATTTCAAGAGGGAGAAGAGTCCTAACAACCAGAGGAATTAAGGAAGGCTTTGTGTAGGAAGTGCACTTGAGTTATGAGATGAAATTGCAAACACAAGGTACAGGGCATGTTGACTGAAATGGAAAATTCATGAAAGGATAGTAATGTGAAACAGGACTGGAAATGTGGGTGGGAACCAGATTGTGGAGAGATTGAAATGCTGAGAATGTAATTTTATCCTCGAAGCAACAGGTAGCTACTGAAGGTTTTTGAGTAAGGATGTAGATCATTGACATGGAGGAACCACCCAGATATAAAAAGGAACAGAAGTAGAAGATGGAGTGCTCTAATTGGGGGCTGGATTGCCTTTCTTTCTTTCCATCCTATCTGAGGAGTGTCAACATGACGAGGTTACTTCTGCAGGCAGTTAGTGCCAGGTCTGCCCACTAAAGCAGAGACTTGGAGCCAGAAAAAAAGGGAAAGACTCACCAAACAGTCCCAGCCTGCATCGCTGCTGACACTGTGAGTGCTTTGTTGATATCATTTGTAAAAACAGCAGCGACGAGTCCAAGGTCAGAATTGTTGGCTCGCTCTATAACTTCGTCCACAGTCTTAAACCTCAGGATTTCCTGAACTGGCCCAAAAATCTGCAACAAGGATGAAATGTTTTGCATTAAGCCATTTAAAGTGATTTTTTGATTGCTTTGCCACTATTTTGCCTGTTACCCCCCTCTATTTATTGATTTCATATATGTGTGTGTATGTGTACACATATACACACATACATATAGTGTATCATATGTATATTTATCACATAGATTGTATATATGTTTGTACATATGCATATACATATATACGTGTAATCAACAATATAAGGGTTTAATCAATACCTTTATTGATTCCCTTATTAAAACTTAATTCCAGCAGGACCATACAACAAAATATCCTAAACTTTCTAAGAACAAAATCAAATAAAGAGATTGACTCTGAAGTTTGTATAACATTCAGAATTTGGTTCCCTTGAGCACCGGAGGGCATGTGTGCCTTAGCACATGCACGAGTGTGTTTCTGTGATGCACATAGAAGACATACTCTCATGTTGTACTAAGGACCTCTCCAGCTTGAAAATTCTAGGATTTCCAAGCTCGGAAACCTCTATGTTACATATATGAAGAAGAAGCAGAGGACCAAATGAAGAGGTGGTTGATCCATTCCTGACCAGGGAGATGGATTCTTTGCTTCCCCTCTGTACACAAAGAGGAGCCTTTTTATTTTTATTTTTATTTTTTAAACAGTTAATGTCAGCTTAGTTCCTGACCTATAGGCTGGAAAATTAGTGCAATGTCAGGGCAGATTGGTATATGAGAAAGAATGATAGTCTTGGAGCCAAGAGTACATCACATCTATACTTGGACTCTCTGTGACTATGGACTCTATAAATCTGTTTCTTCTTCTGTAATGAAGGGAAAACAGTAACTATAGTAAGGCACAAATAAGATAATGTAAGCAAAGTATTTTGCAACATTAAAGCATTATATTCATATCTGTTATTATGAAAATGGGTATATTGACATTTGCATTACAAATCATGGCAGGATTATTGTGGGAAAAGTAGCAAACCTTAAAGTGTTTATGTAAATATGAGTTATTAAAAGTTAACTACCATGAAGATTATTATGGAAAACAAAGACCATAATTATTTGGTTTGCTCCATGGGATTCTATCTCGTCTACCCATCTCACAGCTAATTCCTTTTCTTTGGTTTCCAAACTATTTGTATTTGGAATGGCAGAGCATCAGTATTTGTATTACTTAAGCTATTAAAAAAAATAAATCCAGGAAATACAACATCTCAGACTTTCTGCTAAAGCACTCCAGAATGCAACCCTAGGGAAATCTCTGCCTCTCTTAACTGAGATATTGGGTACCTCTTCCTTGGCAATCCGCATGTCGTCGGTAACATTGGAAAACACGGTGGGCTCAATGAAAAAGCCCTTCCGGCCTAGTCCTTTGCCGCCACATTCCAGCTTGGCCCCCTCTGCCACGCCACTCTGGATGAGTTCAAGGATCTTGTTGTACTGTTTTTTGTCGATCTACAAAAAGAAATTACCTTGTCAACATAAGTAAGAAAGTCTGCTATGAAGATGGAAGTGGATAAATGAGTGTGGTATCAATCAATCAGTTGACAAGGATATATTAAGCACCTTCTATGTGCTAAATACTCTGTTGGATGCTAGCGATATAAAGACAGAAATGAAACAGTCCTTACCCTTATGTAGTTTATATTCTATTAAGGAAATAAGTGTGTGAGTGTGTGTGTGTGTATCTGTGTGTATGTATATGTTTATTTATAGGTATGTGTATATACATATTTCCATATGTGTCAATATACATGCACATATGTGCATTATGTATACATGTGTAGATATCTATATATATACATGTGAGTCCATATACATGTGTGTGTGTGCGTATGTGTGTCTTGAGGATTATCACTCAGGCAGTACAGACCTAAAGTAAATTTGAAATATCTATTCCTCAGTTTCACAAGTCTCCCCAGAGTTTTTATCTCCAGAGAGAGTATAACAGAAGTGAGAGGTGATCGTTTATATTTTGATTATGTGCTAATGAATTCTTACAGGTTGTATGTTTTAAGCATTTCTTTTTTGGAAGGAATAAATTTGGAAAGAATAAATAGCTGCCTTGTATTTGATATTTACTATTTTGTATATTGAATAAGTTCTCTAGAAAAGGCCCTGTCTTCCCCTTTTGGGGAGACCCTTCACAAGTCAAATCTGTGTTTTATTTGTGTTTTATTTAAGAGCTCATCTTTAATTCCCAGGTGGAAGCATAATGACAGAGAAAAAGAAGCCCCAAACCCCCTATTTGGGGTTTGGGTCCCCTAGAAATGGATCTGGGTACATTTGGATCTAAAACTAGGACCCCTTTGGGATGGGGGAGGAGAGGCAGGATCAGGGCTATAATACAAACAAAGTAAGTATAATCAAAATAAATACAAAGGATTTTTGGGGAGGATGAGGGGGTACTAACAGCTGGAGGATCAGGAAAGGCATCCTATGGAAAGTTCCTTCATTTGTACTTTTTTAAGTTCCTAGCTTTATGTCTAGGAACTGAGGGACCATATGACCTTAAAAATAATGGCCACCAGAAACATCCCTTAAAATAATAGGTAGTGGCCCTAAATGAGAGGGAGGCAGGCTGCTAGACCAAAAGGCAGCTAACTTACCCACTTAGGTTATTTACATGAAGAATAAGAAATCAAAACCAAATCAATCTTATGGAAAGCACACTGCTTGTTAAAGTGGCCGAAGACTTATAAAATGCTTTGTAAATTAGAAAGTGCTATTTAACTATGTGCTATTATTGTTGTTGAAATTATCAAGGTAGGCTTGCTTTGTGTGTATGAACAAGACTTTTGGAGGGTGGTATGCTTTTAAACTGTAGTTTTTTTATTGAAAAACAAACATTCAACTTGGAAAGGGCATGTTTTCTGTAAGTCCCTACAATACTTAGAGGGGAAAGTATGAAATGCTCACTTTTAAAGGCTAGTCACTAATCAGCATAGTCAGCTGAAGCTGGTTCTTATAAGATGACAGATTATTTATCTTAACAGTTCAGATAAAAGCCTTCCTTCACTTGAGGTTTGGTTTTTTTTTTCCACTTTTTTTTCTTCTTCGTTTTTGCTTGAATTGCCCTGATAAATTCCTGTATCTCCATTTCCCTTTGGCAGTAAAGACATAGTATATCTGTCCAGACCTAAAGCAACATTGGTCCTTATTAGAAGTTTTCATGGAACAACTGGCCCATTCTCATAGGTACTTCTGGGTCTTCTATAAAACCAGATCTCCATTTGGTAAAACTTCTCAGAGCAACACAACAGAGCTCACAGTCAAAGGATGTAACTCCATTCTCTAAAAGGGACATTCCCTATTTTCTCTACTTTTCTGCTCCCACCCACCCCACTCTTTGAAGGAATCATTTTTGATAGGAGACGTCAGAGAGAAATGCTGAGGAGCTCAATGCAAGATCCAGGTTCAAGTCTTACCTCTGATATCTGCTGGCTATGTAACTCTGGGCAACTCTCTATAAGTTGCACAGAATGTACAGACCTTGAATGTAGAGGGTATTCTCCATAACAGCAAAATCTCAGGTCCCAGTTCCTATACCTATCCCTTGCTATAAAATGCTATCACCATTCTCTACATTGCAATAAACTTGGTTGACATGCTTACCAACACATGCCAACCATGACTGATTTAACATTTACCTTCTGTAGGGCTGCACAGAGCCTTAGCACTCAGATAATGTTTAGGCTACAGTGGACTATATGCTTGGAGAACCATTCCATTCCTACAGATTCTATAGATCATTCCTATAGATTAGGGATTTGAACACCTAGCAACTCACTCCTCTTTGCTAGGCACTGGGCCAGGTGCTCTTATAGGCCTAAGCAATGCTTCACATCCTAACAAGTCCTCAGTGCTTTTAAGCAAGTCCTAACCCTTGCCTAAATGGTTGAAGAAGATAATTAGAAGGAATGATGCCCTTGTTTTGTTTTTTTTTTTTCAGAAGCAAAGACAGTGTTGAAGAAATTGCCAGAAATGAAGGCTATCCAAATGCTAATTTGAAAGGGAAAGACTTCTCCATGGCTGAATTTCTAGTCACATGCATGAAAACAAGCAAAGTTCTTTGTATGTTTGTAGAGAGAGAGCAAGTAAAGAAAAAGAGACTTAACATTGAGGGCCCTCCTTAGAATCGACAGCGGCTCTCTGCGGGTGCCTACGTAAAGAAATGAGAGATTTCTTATCACTTACCTGAGGGCCCTGTTCAGTGGTCGGGTCAAAAGGACTCCCAACTATTCGCCTCTTGGCACGCTCCACACTTCTTCGAACAAACTCCTCATAGATGGACTCTTCCACAAAAATGCGGGATCCTGCTGTACAGCACTGACCTTGGTTGAAGAACACTCCCTGGTGGGCCTGCTCCACAGCATAGTCCACTGTAAGATGAAAGTCGCCATTTTTTCTGTGTTGCTCTCATCCACTACATTCCCCACTAGTGAAGCCTACACCTGTGCCTTTTCCCCAAAGCACCCAATGCAATGCAATGCATGAGAGAAATGGGCGGGAAAGGCAACTGAGGTGAGATGTCAATGGAATTGGTGTTTGGTGCCCAACTGGTATCAAGGGGTAACTTTTTTATTTTTAATAGGAAAAGAAAAGAGAAAATGCCCTTCACTTTTTTGATAAACATATGTCATATAATGCCACTCATAATAATGATACCTTTGTCCTTATTCATTCCTTCAGCTGCTAAAGGAATAATGTTATCCAAGTTTCTATTAAATGGATGATATATCCTTTTGATAGAGGGAATAATTAAAACAGAGGGTGAACTTTTAGCTAGTTAAGGGACAAACTGGGAGGTTAAACAACTGGATTTTCTGATGAAATCGAGTAAGCAAAGATGTACTAAGTGTTTATATATGCCAGACACTGAATGGAAGAGGCAGCACATGATAGTGGGGAGGGCACTGGAGTAAGAGTCAAAAAGACCTGGGCTTAACTCCTGCTTTCAGACATTTATTAGCCACGTAAATTTGATCTTACTCCATTGATCTTACTAAGCCTCAGTTTCATCATCTGGGAAATGGGAGGGTTGGACCTGATGGCCTTCAAGGTCCATTCTGGCTAATGGCATGCTGGTAAATGTTTAACAACTATGTCTCTAGGGGAAAAAATGCATGCACAATCCCTTTAAATATAATCTGCATTAACATTTTCTCCATCGCTTTCTTAAGTCTAGAAATGAACTAAACAATAAATCAAGCCCCAGTTCATAGTATTTGTTGATTTCTAAGGTGTAAATGTTCACATTGAAAATATAACAATCAACTCTCACAAGCCAGTTTGAGTGGGCTCTAGTACACCTCAACTTCTAGCTTTAAATCTGTGATCCTATGACCACATCAGTTACGAAATCATCAACCCACTGATAAAACTGAAGATTAAAACAATGGGGCTACCATGTGAACAAAGAGATTCAATTTGTTCTTCTTGGTCCCAGAGGATAGAACTAGGAACAATTAGTAGAAGTTGAAAAAAAGGCAGATTTTGGATTTCTCCCAACAATGAGGGCTCTCTAAAAGAAGAATGGACCACCCTGGGAATCAGGGAACCCTTCATCAGTATGGGACTTCAAGAAGAAGCTGAGGGACCACCTGTTGGGGATTCTGTCAAGGGGATTCTTTTTCTGATACAAGTTAGAACACATGGTGTATGTGGTTCCTTTCAACTCTGAGGAGGCACAAAGATGAATTGGGGAAAATCTCCTTTCCTGGAGAGGCTTAGAAAAAAAGTAGGGCCCTCAGTGATCTAGGGTAGTTTAAATGTCACATGATTCAGAGGCATCACAAGGGTTTATTAATGTATCCCTAGGATTAAAAGTGGCCTCTTTTTATTCACTTGTTAATTCATAATGTTTCTCTCCTCTGCCTCTAATATAAAATAATTTTCTCTCCAAGACAACCAGGATCCAGCTAAGGATGCTTAGCTTCAAAGACCAGGCTCTTAGTAGCTTTTTTAAAAATAGAGATAAAAAAGAAGAGAAGAGAAGAAGAGAGGAGAGGAGAGGAGAGGAGAGAAGAGGAGAGGAGAGGAGAGGAGAGAAGAATACAGAAGAGGGGAGGGGAGAAGAAAAGAGGAGAGAAGAAAGAAAGGAGAGGAGAGGAAAGGAGAGGAGAAGAGACAGAGCTTATGTGTAACTGTCCTGGAAAATGTGTAAAATCTGTAGATGACTTACAATCAGCATCTGCAAAAATAATATTGGGACTCTTCCCTCCAAGCTCCAGAGTTACTCTCTTCAAATTACTCCTTCCAGCTGCTTCTTGGATCAGTTTTCCAACCTGAAAGGGAAGAAAGTGGAGAAAGGTTTAACATGCACTATCATCAGAGAGTTGGCAGCCATAGCCTGCTACGCACAGCAATTGGCTGTAGCAGTAAATAAATAATCATGTATTGAAGACTTACTGGTAGAATAACACAGAGATAGCTCACAGGGCCTTGCCCAGAAGAGGACAGTAGACAAGATAACTTAACTTGTCAATGAAGGATTTTTTTTAGGTCTTTAAGGTCTATGGAAATATCTCAGAGAGTTGGTTTACTATCATAGCTGGAATGAACAGGAAAAAGAGAGGAGGGGAGGGGGTTCTAATCTGGTACCTTGAACACTGAGTGATCTTCTCTCTGAGTAACTGGCATGCATGCCATGGCCCAAATTAGCACAGTGAAATTTCTAAACTTGGATCATGGCCTTGGTATTCAGATTTTGGCCTTTAAAGAAAGCCAAACTACTCTCCGTTTGATATCAAAGGCAACTACATGTCCAACTACGGATGGATGTAAAACACATTATTCAAATGTTCTTTTTAAAAATGCCACGTATTACAATAAACTAATGAAAAAGACAGTGAAATGCTGTGTAATTAAAATGGGCAATCCTAGACCTAAAGAAGAAACGAGAAAATGAACTTTTCCTTTCCTTGAGGTTTGTGGGCAGGAGAATACTATAGTGTATAATGTTGCATAAGCAGTCATGAGGTTCCCAAGAAAGTTGGTCTTGGCATCCTTGAAGGTCCTCTCACAAGACACTCCATCTCCCAGCTTCATGAATGTTTACTTGCTGTCCCCCATGCTTGGAATGCTCTCGCTCCTCATCTCTGCCTCCTGGCTTTCCTAGCTTCCTTCTTCTCCCAGCTAAAATCCCACCTTTCTCAATCTCCCTTAATGCTAATACTTTCCCACTGAAGTTATCTCCAATATATCATACAGATAGAAAGATATCTTGTTTGTATATAGTTATTTGCATGTTGTCTCTCTCATCTGACCATAAGTCCCATGAGAGCAAGAACTGGTTTTTGTTTCTTTTTGCCTTTCTTTTTATCCTCAACATTTAGCACAGTGTCTGGCATATAGTAGGCTATTAATAAATGCTTATTGACTGACCATTACAAGGGATGGCTTACTGATTGGGAGAAGAGGGGGGAAAGGAGGTCTAAATAGAAATGACTGGACATAAAAATAAAAGACATCAACAAAACATTTTTTTAAAGTCAAGGATTAGAATGTGATTCCTTTAATATAATCTTAGGACTGAAAAGAGGTCATCAAATACAGCTCCTGCCTCTAGGTAGGACTGCTTAAAAGAACTCCAGACAGCTCTAGGGCTACTTTTAATATTAAACTATAGTCCTATACTACTTATCTAGAATCTGACCTAAGTAACTGGAAATGGATTTGAAGGTGAGAGTTGGCAAAAGAATAGCCATAAATAAAGCTTGAATGAGTGCTGTGGTTGGTCAGGTTGGTGACCAGAAGACTAGAAAAATAGTTTGTTTCAGGTACTGGGTTGCAAAAGATGGGAGAATCAAGAAAGAATGGAAATATAAAAAAGTTGGTGTTGGTAGAAACTCATGGAAAGGAAGGCAAATGGACAGAACAACAAAGAGATATGGGGTAGAGGTAAACTATAGCAAATAGAGGCAGTGTGTCAGTCAACTAGAATTTATTAAGCATTTACTGTGTGTCAGGCATTGTGCTAAAACTGGGGGTTGAAAGAAAGGCAAAAAGAAGTCCCTGATCTCAAAGAGCACCCCCTCTAATGGGAGGAGACAATATGCAAACAACCATGCAGAAACAATTTATATAAAGGATAAATTGTGAGTGTCTGAAGGGAAAGAGCACTGGCTTTTCATTCAGAGGATCTGGGTTCTGCTACTTACTTTGCTATTTGCTATCTCAAGTGAAATAATGCATGTAAAGTGTTTTACAAACTTGAATACACTATATAAATGGCAGCTATTGTTATTACTTATGTGACCTTGAATACGTTGCTTAACTTCTATGGACTTCAGTTTCAGTATCTATAAAATGAGGAGGTTAGAAATCATCTTTTCAGCTCTAAATCCTATGATAGTATGTGGGGTACTAGATGAGGGCAGAGAAGATAAATTATGCTATCATATAAATTTGTCAGCAAGTATTTACATGTCTAGCATTGTTACAACAGGACTTCCAAAATAGTAGTAGTTGTAAGAGAGGGAGGGAGGGAGGAAGAGAAAAGAAGGAGAAGGAAGAGAAGAAGAAGAGGAAGGAGAAGGAGAAGGAAGTGGAGGAGGAGGAGGAGGAGAAGAAGAAGAAGAAGAAGAAGAAGAAGAAGAAGAAGAAGAAGAAG
>NW_020946976.1:0-4794 GCF_900497805.2 Vombatus ursinus | reverse complement strand
ACACACACACACACACACACACACACACACACACACACACACACACATTCAATAAACTCAAATAGTCCCATACATACTCTAGGCTCAAATTTAAACTCCACTGACATTTAAAGCTCTTCCTAAGGCCCCTTCTCATCTGTCTAGTCTTCTTACAAATTACTCCGCTCCACGCCTCTACAATCAGCCTTACTTACTAGTTGCCTCACACACAATCCTCCCTGTTCCATGTGCCTGTGTGCAGGCTTTCTCTCACATCTGAAATGCTCTCTCTCCTCATCTCACCCTCTTAGAATCTCTGATTTCCTGCAAGACTCAGCTTAAACAACACCTTCTGAAGGAAGCTTGTCCTGATTCCTCCAGTTGTTAGTGTCTTCCTCTCTAAGGCTACTTGCCATTTACTTGGTATGTATACTGGATATGCTCATAAATATACATGCTATTTCTCCCATTACAATGTGAGCTCCTTAGGGGAAGGGATTATTTTTACTTTTTTTTATTACCTAGAACTTAATACTATGCTTTACATATAATAAGCAGGTAATAAATATTTATTGATAAATACTTTATTGATAATAATAAATAATCATAAAAATACTAATTTATTAATTGATCATATGCCTAGACTACTGTCATAGTACAGAACTAATCTATAGCCCTGGGGCAATCCCAGGGTTTCCTGGAGTCACTCTGGGTTTATGAATGAATCACCACTAATGGCCATCAACCTCTCCTCAGACTACAATCACCTCTGACACATTAACCTTCTTAAAGCATCAGTTTTTCATGAATCACTGCTCTCAAATACCTTTAGTAGATCACCATTTTCAAGGTGTGGTTAGAAGAAAGTGATTTTTCACCTAAAACACATGGGAGTTATACGTCTGACAATTACAAGCTATGTGAGCCAAGATAAATCACTACTTCTCTGAGTCTCAGTTTTCTTATCACCTCCCATAGTCTGTGATGCAGTAAAAGTGGACTTCTCTCTATTCCTCACATGACATTCCATCTTCCACCTCAATGCCTTTGCACTGACCATCTTCCATGCCTGGAAGAGTCTCCCTCCTCACCTCTGCCACGTGGCGTCCCTTTCTTCCTTCAAGCGGCAACTCAAGCACACCTTCTACATGAAGTCTTTTCTGATCCCCAACAGCTGTTAAGTTTCCTCCTTCCCAAATTAATTTTTAAACTATTTTGTGTATATTCTTTTTAAATTTATTCTCTGTGTGTGTATGTACATATATATATACATACATACATACATATATGTGTATATATATACTTCATCATAAGATCCCAGATTTAGAGGTGGAAAAGAATTTCTAGATCATCTAGTTCAACCTGCCTCATTTTACACATAAATGAGAAAAACTAAGGCTTAGAGACATCATACACACACACACACACACACACACACACACACACACATCCACACACACACACACACACACACACACATTCAATAAACTCAAATAGTCCCATACATACTCTAGGCTCAAGGGTGACATAGGTAATAAGTAACTGAGACTGGATTTGAAACTAGATCATCTCTTTCTAACTTCAGGTTCAGGGCCTTATCCATTATACCATTCTGCCTCTATTAGTTTTCCTTACATGGAGCCTAAGTTTTCCTCTTTACAACTTCTACCCACTGCTCTAAATTCTGTACTACAGACATAAACAAAACAAATCTAAGACCTCTCCCATGTGATCAGTGGAAATGACATTGAATAAGAGACATTGCCATTTACTTTGCCATTGTACACTAATGACCATGAGACTTTTCTATCTGACTTGGAGCTGAAACCATTCATGTGTGTTGTCTCCAGGAGCATGCTACAACCAGCTTGGATGGGCTCTTGAGATCCCATTTAAAATTTTTCATTGTGAGCATACATATCTCAGAAATAAGCAATTACTACAAATCAGAGCTTGATTTATTATTTTGTTGACTTAGGAAAGTATTAATAATGTAGATTAAACTTGAAAGTTTGTGCACATGTAAGAAGTGACAAGCAGGATGGTTTCAGAAAAACCTGAGAAGACTTATAAGAACTGATGCAAAGTGAAGTGAACAGAACCAGGAAAACATTGTACACAGTAACAGCAATGATCAACTGTGAGTCACTTAGCTATTCTCAGCAATACAATGATCTAAGACAATTCCAAAGGCTGTATGACGAAAAAATGCCATCTACCTCCAGAGAAAGAACCGATGGAGTTTGAATGCAGATTGAAGCATATATTTTTTTTACTTTACTTTTCTTGTGGGTTTTTTTTTTGTTTGGTCTCTGTTTTCTTTGGGGACATGGCTAATATGGAAATATGTTTTGCAGGATTGTACATGTATAATCTATATCAACTTGCTTGTCTTCTCAGGGAGTGGGGAGGGAAGGAGGGAAAGAATTTGGAACTCAAAATTTTTTTTTTAAAAAGTGAATGCTAAAAATGCTTTTACATGTAATTGGAAGAATAAAATAAAATATAAAAAATTTAATTAAAAAAAATCTGTGCACAGATTTTTCCCCAGAAAATCCAGTTGTTAAACATTTACCAGCACATCCCTATGTTGCTCTGTATACTGCTTGAACTCAGTAGGTATGTAGTAGAAAGCTCAAGAAGTGAAGTCATCAGATTGGAGGCTAATAACAGTAATAACAGTAATAATAATAATAATAATAATAACTGGCATTTGTATAGCACTTTAAGGTTTGCAAAGTGCTTCATATCCATGATCCCATTTGAGCCTCACAACACACCTGGCTATCTTTCCAATTAGAGCTTCTTGAGAGTTGAGAGTGTTATTTTTCTATTTGTATCTCCAGGCCTTTAAACATGTTAAGTGCTTAGTAAACACTTCATTCATTCATTCCCAGCAACCTTTCAAGGACTTGAAGATAGCTATGTCCCATTTCCCTTACCAACCCCATTCCCTATTCTTCTCTCTCCAGACTAAACTAAGCATCTTGTTTCCTTTACCCAATCAACTATGCCATGAATTTGAGGTCCTTCTGATTGGCCTCACTTGGATGTTCTCCAGCTTATCAATGTCATTCTTAAACGGCGGTCCCCAAAACTGAAGACAATATTCCAGATTTGGTCTGATCAAGGCAAAGTACAGAAAGAGCATCGCTTCTTTCTTCCTAGAGGCTGTGTTCCTTGCAGCATAGCCCAATTTTGCTTTAAGTTTCTCTGCTGCCGCTTCACACTATTAACTCATATTGAGCTTGCAGCCCATTAATACCCTCAGCTCTTTTTCTTTTTTTCCCTTTTATTTATTTGTTCATCCACTCATTGATTTTAACATGCAGTTTAAAACATTTTTTTGAGTTCCAAATTCCTTTTAGAGTCGTTTTAATTTTTATTATCTTATTATTATCACTGATTTGGTACAGTCTTTTATGTGGCTATTAATAGTTTATAATTCTTCTTTTGAGAACTCTTCATATCCTTTGACCATTTATCTTTTGGGGAGTAGCTCTTGGTTCCATTCTTCTTCTAATAACATTCTCCTGTTCATTTTTCCCTCCGAAGATCTTTTTCATAAAAAAATGCTGTATAACCATGATTTTCCCCTCATATGAAAGTAATTTTTAAAACACAGTTGTGTTACCTTCCTTCCTATTGAATTCCACTTTCTTAGATTTAGCCCCATTTTCTGGGTGAGGTCGATAACATTTATTACAACGATCAGCTCCAAAGCCTAGCTAGCTTCTTATAAGTTGGACTTAATCTAGTCTATGCCTTAAGCATCATATATGTTGGTGTTCATTTGCAGGCCTGATTTTTGACCAATGTTTTCCATGGTACTCACCTCAGTAGACCCCGTGAAGGCAATCTTGTCTATGCCAACATGAGAAGCTATTGCTGCCCCTGCTGTTGGCCCGTATCCTGGCAAAATATTGACGACTCCTGGTGGAAAGCCAGCCTGACAAAATGTAATTGGAAGAAACGTGTTTTGTGGAAGTTGATCTAAGACACGCACAATCTAGGGCCAGGAGGCCACAGGTTCCCCACCCTTGATAGGCTCTAGTAGCCCCTCAGCAGAGCCAGTTTCAATGTCAGTTTCTCTTACCTCCTTGATGAGGGCTCCCATGTAGAGAGCGCTGAGAGGTGTTTGTTCCGCAGGCTTAATGACTACTGTATTGCCACAGCACAGAGCTGGAGCAATTTTCCAGGCAAACATCAGCAGGGGGAAGTTCCACTGAGAGAGAGAGAGAGTGAGAGAGAGAGAGAGAAAAAAAAACCTCAAGATTGATAGATGGAAAAAACCACTTTGCTTTCAAATAGTGACTTCTCAGATTTCTCGTCATAAATCTTGTCCAGGACAAAGTGTGGGTGTTTGGGTTTTTTAATCACCCCTATTAAATATGGAGCTTGGCCGACCTTGAAATTCATCCCATATTCATTGATCCACCACTAATAACCACCACCAACCCCACTCCCTAAAGTAACGATATGATGCAACGTTTGCTTGTTTCTCAGGCTTTTGGCTTTAGTGAGCATTTGGTTAAGAGGGTATATTTTTTTCCCCCTAGTACTTGGAATTTTGGTACTGGTAATGTGTTTTCATTTTTCCCTTTAGATTTTGAGCTCCCTGAGGAAAGGGATTATATCTTTGCTTTTCTTTGTATTCTTGGGGCCTAGCACAGTGCCTGGAAAGTAGTAGGCGCTTAATAAATGCTTGTTGACTTGACTTGATTTGGGAAAACTGCAAACTCTCCCAACTTGTGAGGACCAGCCCCAAGGGCTCCTGGTGAGAATCATAGTTGATGTGTTTCAAAGCCATATCTT
>NW_020946975.1:0-12221 GCF_900497805.2 Vombatus ursinus | reverse complement strand
TGAACTAGATGACTTATAGGTCATTATATATATATATATATATATATATATATCATCATATAGGCTCCTTCCAATCCTAGATTCTATGCTCTTAGGATGTTCTGTCCCCCTTCATCTATGGCAAAAATTCTGCAATATTCTCCTTCTCCAGTATGCATCCAAGACTGTGTTAATAGAAGTAAAGGAAGGTTGAGAGGTGGTCAGGCAATGGTTTGCCAGGTTGACATCTCTGGAAAACTATGTCTAATTTAGACCTCAAAATCTGGGGGCCGGGGCAGCTAGGTGGTGCAGTGGATAGAGCACCAGCCCTAAAGTTAGGAGGACCGGCGTTCAAATCTGGCCTTAGACCAAACACTTGACACTTACTAGCTGTGTGACCCTGGGCAAGTCACTTAACCCCAATTGCCTAAAAAAAAAGTCTGGGGGCCAAGTTGTCAGAAACCTATAGAGGGTAACTCTCAATAGGTTTATGCTGGGTTGGGAGAATTCATTGTTTCTGTATCCCTAATCCTGTGTAGGAGTAAAATAGTTCTTTAAGCAAGAGAACTAGGGGTGGCAGAAAGCACGCTGGATTTGGCATCAGAGGGACTGGGTTTGAATCTCAGCACTTCTACTCACTCCCTATGTGACCTTGGACAATTTACTTCTCTGTACCTCCATTTTCTCTTTTGTCAAATAAAGTGATTGGCTTAGATGACCTCTAAGGTCCTTTCCAGCTCTAAATCCTATAGTTCATTGCCATATCACATTTTAGAGACAGATAGAAATGTGTTATGGCCAACAGATGTATGGCAGTTGCTGGAAACAGGACAACAGTTCTGTCCTGGAGATGAGGCGATAGGCTCAGTTCTGGAGCTGCATCTAAGAGAATCCTTTCTCGGGTGCTTCTCATTTTTCCAGTATGGGGCAAGGCTGGGATGGGAGCACAACAAAAGATGTAACAATCTAACCTGTAGCAGTGAAAAAAATTTCTACTAACTTCCCTCTAAGAACAAAGTTTTGATTTTTTTTTTTAAGTTGAATTATCTGGATAATTGCCTCAACCTTCCCCTCCATTTGGCTCGTGTAAACATAGTCTTGGATTGTTTCTACATGATGTCAAAACAAAAATTTTAGTCAATTAACTGGTTGTTTTGTTGACATGGTACCAAAAAACTGAGCCAACTGCTTTATTTATTTATTTATGTTACTGAATCAACTAGTTTCAACTGTAAGATGTAATACAATAACAATCCCGGCTGCTATGATCTCATAAGAAGGCTACCTGGAGTCTGTAAGTTTCTTTTTTTTTTTTGATAACTGTATTCAATATAACTGGCTTCATTTCTAATCCTACATATTTTATTTTAGGCATTTAGAAATATTCCTGGATCTAAGACATCTCCAAAGGCCTCATGATGGAAAATGCTATCCACATCCAAAGAAAGAACTATGGAGTTTGAATGCAGATCGAAGCATACTATTTGCTATTTTTTTTTCTTCTGTTGTGTTTTGTTTCCTCTTTCTGGTAGTTCCTCCTATTGGTTCTAATTCTTACTTACAACATCACTAATGTGAAAATATGTTTAATAGGAATGTATATGTATAGACTATATCAGATTGCACGCCATCTTGGGGAGGGAGATGGGGAGGGAGGGGGAGAAAAATTTAAAACTCAAAAGCTTATGGAAGTAATTGTTGATAATTCAAAATAAAGTAATTTTAAAAAAGAAAAAGAAATATTCCTGGGTCCATTAGCTTCACTAGTGAGCAGGAATGCTCATTAGTCTTTGGACCACACTGAGAATCACAGGTATGGTAGTGGATATATTGGGTGCTGATGTTGGAGTCAGGAAGAAGTTAAGTTTGGTTCTTCCCTCAGATACTGAACTGTGTGATTATGCAAGTCACTTAAATTCTCTGTGACCCAGTTACATTGGGACATGTATCTAGATCTAGAATAGGGCAGTGAGGTGACTTGGTGGATAGAGTACCAAGCTTGAGTCAGGAAGACCTGACACTTATTAGCTCACTCTGTTACTCTGGGAAAGTCACTTAACCTCTGTTTACCTTAATCTACTGGGGAAGGAAATGGCGAACCATCCCAGTATCTTTGCCAAGAAAACCCCATGGACAGGATCATGAGAATCAACTGGACTGAATGACAGCAGAAGATGAAAGTGATCATAAGAATGATAATTAAATTATTATTTGAATAGCTAAGACTTTCTTGGTACTGAAAGTCACAAAAAAAACCTTCTTATAAATTTTGAAAGTGAATAGTAAAATACTTACATTTCCCGCCCATTTCCAGACATCTTGAATCCCCCAAAGGGACTTTGGGCATTTAAGGCGTTGTAACAATTGATCCTGAATGAAGAAAAGATGGGAAATTGTCAGTGGAATCTACTTAATAGTGAAAAAAGGCAATGGGCTAGTTACTCTTATAAAAAGAAAATGCATTTTTAGTAGGTAAAGAAAAATGATATGATTTAAATTTAATTAGATTTCCTGATTTAATGCAATTTAATTTAATTTAATTTAATTTAGCAAACATAAAGTACTAAGATACTTAGCACTGGGTATAAAAGTAGGGGTAGCTAGGTGGCCCACTGAATAGAGTGCCAGGCCTAGAGTCAGGAAGACTCATCTTCCTGAGTTCAAATCTGGCCTCAAACACTTGTTGTGTTGGGAAAGTCACTTAACCCTATTTGCCTCAATTTCCTCATCTGTAAAATGAACTGGAGAAGGAAATGGCAAACCACTCCAGTATCTTTGCCAAGAAAATTCCACTCGGGCTCACAAAGAATTAGACAGGACTGAACAAAAATGAGGATAAAAAGACAAAAGTTTTAAAATTCCTGCCCTCTGAGAGCTTATATTCTACTAAGGGCATACAAACTATAAGTTGTATAATAGATAAGATATTATAGATATCTTAAATAAGTTGTATAATAGATGAGATATTATAAGTTGAATAATAGATGTTATATATAAGTATATAGGAAGTAATTTCAAGAGGGAGAAGAGTCCTAACAACCAGAGGAATTAAGGAAGGCTTTGTGTAGGAAGTGCACTTGAGTTATGAGATGAAATTGCAAACACAAGGTACAGGGCATGTTGACTGAAATGGAAAATTCATGAAAGGATAGTAATGTGAAACAGGACTGGAAATGTGGGTGGGAACCAGATTGTGGAGAGATTGAAATGCTGAGAATGTAATTTTATCCTCGAAGCAACAGGTAGCTACTGAAGGTTTTTGAGTAAGGATGTAGATCATTGACATGGAGGAACCACCCAGATATAAAAAGGAACAGAAGTAGAAGATGGAGTGCTCTAATTGGGGGCTGGATTGCCTTTCTTTCTTTCCATCCTATCTGAGGAGTGTCAACATGACGAGGTTACTTCTGCAGGCAGTTAGTGCCAGGTCTGCCCACTAAAGCAGAGACTTGGAGCCAGAAAAAAAGGGAAAGACTCACCAAACAGTCCCAGCCTGCATCGCTGCTGACACTGTGAGTGCTTTGTTGATATCATTTGTAAAAACAGCAGCGACGAGTCCAAGGTCAGAATTGTTGGCTCGCTCTATAACTTCGTCCACAGTCTTAAACCTCAGGATTTCCTGAACTGGCCCAAAAATCTGCAACAAGGATGAAATGTTTTGCATTAAGCCATTTAAAGTGATTTTTTGATTGCTTTGCCACTATTTTGCCTGTTACCCCCCTCTATTTATTGATTTCATATATGTGTGTGTATGTGTACACATATACACACATACATATAGTGTATCATATGTATATTTATCACATAGATTGTATATATGTTTGTACATATGCATATACATATATACGTGTAATCAACAATATAAGGGTTTAATCAATACCTTTATTGATTCCCTTATTAAAACTTAATTCCAGCAGGACCATACAACAAAATATCCTAAACTTTCTAAGAACAAAATCAAATAAAGAGATTGACTCTGAAGTTTGTATAACATTCAGAATTTGGTTCCCTTGAGCACCGGAGGGCATGTGTGCCTTAGCACATGCACGAGTGTGTTTCTGTGATGCACATAGAAGACATACTCTCATGTTGTACTAAGGACCTCTCCAGCTTGAAAATTCTAGGATTTCCAAGCTCGGAAACCTCTATGTTACATATATGAAGAAGAAGCAGAGGACCAAATGAAGAGGTGGTTGATCCATTCCTGACCAGGGAGATGGATTCTTTGCTTCCCCTCTGTACACAAAGAGGAGCCTTTTTATTTTTATTTTTATTTTTTAAACAGTTAATGTCAGCTTAGTTCCTGACCTATAGGCTGGAAAATTAGTGCAATGTCAGGGCAGATTGGTATATGAGAAAGAATGATAGTCTTGGAGCCAAGAGTACATCACATCTATACTTGGACTCTCTGTGACTATGGACTCTATAAATCTGTTTCTTCTTCTGTAATGAAGGGAAAACAGTAACTATAGTAAGGCACAAATAAGATAATGTAAGCAAAGTATTTTGCAACATTAAAGCATTATATTCATATCTGTTATTATGAAAATGGGTATATTGACATTTGCATTACAAATCATGGCAGGATTATTGTGGGAAAAGTAGCAAACCTTAAAGTGTTTATGTAAATATGAGTTATTAAAAGTTAACTACCATGAAGATTATTATGGAAAACAAAGACCATAATTATTTGGTTTGCTCCATGGGATTCTATCTCGTCTACCCATCTCACAGCTAATTCCTTTTCTTTGGTTTCCAAACTATTTGTATTTGGAATGGCAGAGCATCAGTATTTGTATTACTTAAGCTATTAAAAAAAATAAATCCAGGAAATACAACATCTCAGACTTTCTGCTAAAGCACTCCAGAATGCAACCCTAGGGAAATCTCTGCCTCTCTTAACTGAGATATTGGGTACCTCTTCCTTGGCAATCCGCATGTCGTCGGTAACATTGGAAAACACGGTGGGCTCAATGAAAAAGCCCTTCCGGCCTAGTCCTTTGCCGCCACATTCCAGCTTGGCCCCCTCTGCCACGCCACTCTGGATGAGTTCAAGGATCTTGTTGTACTGTTTTTTGTCGATCTACAAAAAGAAATTACCTTGTCAACATAAGTAAGAAAGTCTGCTATGAAGATGGAAGTGGATAAATGAGTGTGGTATCAATCAATCAGTTGACAAGGATATATTAAGCACCTTCTATGTGCTAAATACTCTGTTGGATGCTAGCGATATAAAGACAGAAATGAAACAGTCCTTACCCTTATGTAGTTTATATTCTATTAAGGAAATAAGTGTGTGAGTGTGTGTGTGTGTATCTGTGTGTATGTATATGTTTATTTATAGGTATGTGTATATACATATTTCCATATGTGTCAATATACATGCACATATGTGCATTATGTATACATGTGTAGATATCTATATATATACATGTGAGTCCATATACATGTGTGTGTGTGCGTATGTGTGTCTTGAGGATTATCACTCAGGCAGTACAGACCTAAAGTAAATTTGAAATATCTATTCCTCAGTTTCACAAGTCTCCCCAGAGTTTTTATCTCCAGAGAGAGTATAACAGAAGTGAGAGGTGATCGTTTATATTTTGATTATGTGCTAATGAATTCTTACAGGTTGTATGTTTTAAGCATTTCTTTTTTGGAAGGAATAAATTTGGAAAGAATAAATAGCTGCCTTGTATTTGATATTTACTATTTTGTATATTGAATAAGTTCTCTAGAAAAGGCCCTGTCTTCCCCTTTTGGGGAGACCCTTCACAAGTCAAATCTGTGTTTTATTTGTGTTTTATTTAAGAGCTCATCTTTAATTCCCAGGTGGAAGCATAATGACAGAGAAAAAGAAGCCCCAAACCCCCTATTTGGGGTTTGGGTCCCCTAGAAATGGATCTGGGTACATTTGGATCTAAAACTAGGACCCCTTTGGGATGGGGGAGGAGAGGCAGGATCAGGGCTATAATACAAACAAAGTAAGTATAATCAAAATAAATACAAAGGATTTTTGGGGAGGATGAGGGGGTACTAACAGCTGGAGGATCAGGAAAGGCATCCTATGGAAAGTTCCTTCATTTGTACTTTTTTAAGTTCCTAGCTTTATGTCTAGGAACTGAGGGACCATATGACCTTAAAAATAATGGCCACCAGAAACATCCCTTAAAATAATAGGTAGTGGCCCTAAATGAGAGGGAGGCAGGCTGCTAGACCAAAAGGCAGCTAACTTACCCACTTAGGTTATTTACATGAAGAATAAGAAATCAAAACCAAATCAATCTTATGGAAAGCACACTGCTTGTTAAAGTGGCCGAAGACTTATAAAATGCTTTGTAAATTAGAAAGTGCTATTTAACTATGTGCTATTATTGTTGTTGAAATTATCAAGGTAGGCTTGCTTTGTGTGTATGAACAAGACTTTTGGAGGGTGGTATGCTTTTAAACTGTAGTTTTTTTATTGAAAAACAAACATTCAACTTGGAAAGGGCATGTTTTCTGTAAGTCCCTACAATACTTAGAGGGGAAAGTATGAAATGCTCACTTTTAAAGGCTAGTCACTAATCAGCATAGTCAGCTGAAGCTGGTTCTTATAAGATGACAGATTATTTATCTTAACAGTTCAGATAAAAGCCTTCCTTCACTTGAGGTTTGGTTTTTTTTTTCCACTTTTTTTTCTTCTTCGTTTTTGCTTGAATTGCCCTGATAAATTCCTGTATCTCCATTTCCCTTTGGCAGTAAAGACATAGTATATCTGTCCAGACCTAAAGCAACATTGGTCCTTATTAGAAGTTTTCATGGAACAACTGGCCCATTCTCATAGGTACTTCTGGGTCTTCTATAAAACCAGATCTCCATTTGGTAAAACTTCTCAGAGCAACACAACAGAGCTCACAGTCAAAGGATGTAACTCCATTCTCTAAAAGGGACATTCCCTATTTTCTCTACTTTTCTGCTCCCACCCACCCCACTCTTTGAAGGAATCATTTTTGATAGGAGACGTCAGAGAGAAATGCTGAGGAGCTCAATGCAAGATCCAGGTTCAAGTCTTACCTCTGATATCTGCTGGCTATGTAACTCTGGGCAACTCTCTATAAGTTGCACAGAATGTACAGACCTTGAATGTAGAGGGTATTCTCCATAACAGCAAAATCTCAGGTCCCAGTTCCTATACCTATCCCTTGCTATAAAATGCTATCACCATTCTCTACATTGCAATAAACTTGGTTGACATGCTTACCAACACATGCCAACCATGACTGATTTAACATTTACCTTCTGTAGGGCTGCACAGAGCCTTAGCACTCAGATAATGTTTAGGCTACAGTGGACTATATGCTTGGAGAACCATTCCATTCCTACAGATTCTATAGATCATTCCTATAGATTAGGGATTTGAACACCTAGCAACTCACTCCTCTTTGCTAGGCACTGGGCCAGGTGCTCTTATAGGCCTAAGCAATGCTTCACATCCTAACAAGTCCTCAGTGCTTTTAAGCAAGTCCTAACCCTTGCCTAAATGGTTGAAGAAGATAATTAGAAGGAATGATGCCCTTGTTTTGTTTTTTTTTTTTCAGAAGCAAAGACAGTGTTGAAGAAATTGCCAGAAATGAAGGCTATCCAAATGCTAATTTGAAAGGGAAAGACTTCTCCATGGCTGAATTTCTAGTCACATGCATGAAAACAAGCAAAGTTCTTTGTATGTTTGTAGAGAGAGAGCAAGTAAAGAAAAAGAGACTTAACATTGAGGGCCCTCCTTAGAATCGACAGCGGCTCTCTGCGGGTGCCTACGTAAAGAAATGAGAGATTTCTTATCACTTACCTGAGGGCCCTGTTCAGTGGTCGGGTCAAAAGGACTCCCAACTATTCGCCTCTTGGCACGCTCCACACTTCTTCGAACAAACTCCTCATAGATGGACTCTTCCACAAAAATGCGGGATCCTGCTGTACAGCACTGACCTTGGTTGAAGAACACTCCCTGGTGGGCCTGCTCCACAGCATAGTCCACTGTAAGATGAAAGTCGCCATTTTTTCTGTGTTGCTCTCATCCACTACATTCCCCACTAGTGAAGCCTACACCTGTGCCTTTTCCCCAAAGCACCCAATGCAATGCAATGCATGAGAGAAATGGGCGGGAAAGGCAACTGAGGTGAGATGTCAATGGAATTGGTGTTTGGTGCCCAACTGGTATCAAGGGGTAACTTTTTTATTTTTAATAGGAAAAGAAAAGAGAAAATGCCCTTCACTTTTTTGATAAACATATGTCATATAATGCCACTCATAATAATGATACCTTTGTCCTTATTCATTCCTTCAGCTGCTAAAGGAATAATGTTATCCAAGTTTCTATTAAATGGATGATATATCCTTTTGATAGAGGGAATAATTAAAACAGAGGGTGAACTTTTAGCTAGTTAAGGGACAAACTGGGAGGTTAAACAACTGGATTTTCTGATGAAATCGAGTAAGCAAAGATGTACTAAGTGTTTATATATGCCAGACACTGAATGGAAGAGGCAGCACATGATAGTGGGGAGGGCACTGGAGTAAGAGTCAAAAAGACCTGGGCTTAACTCCTGCTTTCAGACATTTATTAGCCACGTAAATTTGATCTTACTCCATTGATCTTACTAAGCCTCAGTTTCATCATCTGGGAAATGGGAGGGTTGGACCTGATGGCCTTCAAGGTCCATTCTGGCTAATGGCATGCTGGTAAATGTTTAACAACTATGTCTCTAGGGGAAAAAATGCATGCACAATCCCTTTAAATATAATCTGCATTAACATTTTCTCCATCGCTTTCTTAAGTCTAGAAATGAACTAAACAATAAATCAAGCCCCAGTTCATAGTATTTGTTGATTTCTAAGGTGTAAATGTTCACATTGAAAATATAACAATCAACTCTCACAAGCCAGTTTGAGTGGGCTCTAGTACACCTCAACTTCTAGCTTTAAATCTGTGATCCTATGACCACATCAGTTACGAAATCATCAACCCACTGATAAAACTGAAGATTAAAACAATGGGGCTACCATGTGAACAAAGAGATTCAATTTGTTCTTCTTGGTCCCAGAGGATAGAACTAGGAACAATTAGTAGAAGTTGAAAAAAAGGCAGATTTTGGATTTCTCCCAACAATGAGGGCTCTCTAAAAGAAGAATGGACCACCCTGGGAATCAGGGAACCCTTCATCAGTATGGGACTTCAAGAAGAAGCTGAGGGACCACCTGTTGGGGATTCTGTCAAGGGGATTCTTTTTCTGATACAAGTTAGAACACATGGTGTATGTGGTTCCTTTCAACTCTGAGGAGGCACAAAGATGAATTGGGGAAAATCTCCTTTCCTGGAGAGGCTTAGAAAAAAAGTAGGGCCCTCAGTGATCTAGGGTAGTTTAAATGTCACATGATTCAGAGGCATCACAAGGGTTTATTAATGTATCCCTAGGATTAAAAGTGGCCTCTTTTTATTCACTTGTTAATTCATAATGTTTCTCTCCTCTGCCTCTAATATAAAATAATTTTCTCTCCAAGACAACCAGGATCCAGCTAAGGATGCTTAGCTTCAAAGACCAGGCTCTTAGTAGCTTTTTTAAAAATAGAGATAAAAAAGAAGAGAAGAGAAGAAGAGAGGAGAGGAGAGGAGAGGAGAGAAGAGGAGAGGAGAGGAGAGGAGAGAAGAATACAGAAGAGGGGAGGGGAGAAGAAAAGAGGAGAGAAGAAAGAAAGGAGAGGAGAGGAAAGGAGAGGAGAAGAGACAGAGCTTATGTGTAACTGTCCTGGAAAATGTGTAAAATCTGTAGATGACTTACAATCAGCATCTGCAAAAATAATATTGGGACTCTTCCCTCCAAGCTCCAGAGTTACTCTCTTCAAATTACTCCTTCCAGCTGCTTCTTGGATCAGTTTTCCAACCTGAAAGGGAAGAAAGTGGAGAAAGGTTTAACATGCACTATCATCAGAGAGTTGGCAGCCATAGCCTGCTACGCACAGCAATTGGCTGTAGCAGTAAATAAATAATCATGTATTGAAGACTTACTGGTAGAATAACACAGAGATAGCTCACAGGGCCTTGCCCAGAAGAGGACAGTAGACAAGATAACTTAACTTGTCAATGAAGGATTTTTTTTAGGTCTTTAAGGTCTATGGAAATATCTCAGAGAGTTGGTTTACTATCATAGCTGGAATGAACAGGAAAAAGAGAGGAGGGGAGGGGGTTCTAATCTGGTACCTTGAACACTGAGTGATCTTCTCTCTGAGTAACTGGCATGCATGCCATGGCCCAAATTAGCACAGTGAAATTTCTAAACTTGGATCATGGCCTTGGTATTCAGATTTTGGCCTTTAAAGAAAGCCAAACTACTCTCCGTTTGATATCAAAGGCAACTACATGTCCAACTACGGATGGATGTAAAACACATTATTCAAATGTTCTTTTTAAAAATGCCACGTATTACAATAAACTAATGAAAAAGACAGTGAAATGCTGTGTAATTAAAATGGGCAATCCTAGACCTAAAGAAGAAACGAGAAAATGAACTTTTCCTTTCCTTGAGGTTTGTGGGCAGGAGAATACTATAGTGTATAATGTTGCATAAGCAGTCATGAGGTTCCCAAGAAAGTTGGTCTTGGCATCCTTGAAGGTCCTCTCACAAGACACTCCATCTCCCAGCTTCATGAATGTTTACTTGCTGTCCCCCATGCTTGGAATGCTCTCGCTCCTCATCTCTGCCTCCTGGCTTTCCTAGCTTCCTTCTTCTCCCAGCTAAAATCCCACCTTTCTCAATCTCCCTTAATGCTAATACTTTCCCACTGAAGTTATCTCCAATATATCATACAGATAGAAAGATATCTTGTTTGTATATAGTTATTTGCATGTTGTCTCTCTCATCTGACCATAAGTCCCATGAGAGCAAGAACTGGTTTTTGTTTCTTTTTGCCTTTCTTTTTATCCTCAACATTTAGCACAGTGTCTGGCATATAGTAGGCTATTAATAAATGCTTATTGACTGACCATTACAAGGGATGGCTTACTGATTGGGAGAAGAGGGGGGAAAGGAGGTCTAAATAGAAATGACTGGACATAAAAATAAAAGACATCAACAAAACATTTTTTTAAAGTCAAGGATTAGAATGTGATTCCTTTAATATAATCTTAGGACTGAAAAGAGGTCATCAAATACAGCTCCTGCCTCTAGGTAGGACTGCTTAAAAGAACTCCAGACAGCTCTAGGGCTACTTTTAATATTAAACTATAGTCCTATACTACTTATCTAGAATCTGACCTAAGTAACTGGAAATGGATTTGAAGGTGAGAGTTGGCAAAAGAATAGCCATAAATAAAGCTTGAATGAGTGCTGTGGTTGGTCAGGTTGGTGACCAGAAGACTAGAAAAATAGTTTGTTTCAGGTACTGGGTTGCAAAAGATGGGAGAATCAAGAAAGAATGGAAATATAAAAAAGTTGGTGTTGGTAGAAACTCATGGAAAGGAAGGCAAATGGACAGAACAACAAAGAGATATGGGGTAGAGGTAAACTATAGCAAATAGAGGCAGTGTGTCAGTCAACTAGAATTTATTAAGCATTTACTGTGTGTCAGGCATTGTGCTAAAACTGGGGGTTGAAAGAAAGGCAAAAAGAAGTCCCTGATCTCAAAGAGCACCCCCTCTAATGGGAGGAGACAATATGCAAACAACCATGCAGAAACAATTTATATAAAGGATAAATTGTGAGTGTCTGAAGGGAAAGAGCACTGGCTTTTCATTCAGAGGATCTGGGTTCTGCTACTTACTTTGCTATTTGCTATCTCAAGTGAAATAATGCATGTAAAGTGTTTTACAAACTTGAATACACTATATAAATGGCAGCTATTGTTATTACTTATGTGACCTTGAATACGTTGCTTAACTTCTATGGACTTCAGTTTCAGTATCTATAAAATGAGGAGGTTAGAAATCATCTTTTCAGCTCTAAATCCTATGATAGTATGTGGGGTACTAGATGAGGGCAGAGAAGATAAATTATGCTATCATATAAATTTGTCAGCAAGTATTTACATGTCTAGCATTGTTACAACAGGACTTCCAAAATAGTAGTAGTTGTAAGAGAGGGAGGGAGGGAGGAAGAGAAAAGAAGGAGAAGGAAGAGAAGAAGAAGAGGAAGGAGAAGGAGAAGGAAGTGGAGGAGGAGGAGGAGGAGAAGAAGAAGAAGAAGAAGAAGAAGAAGAAGAAGAAGAAGAAGAAG
>NW_020946974.1:0-29078 GCF_900497805.2 Vombatus ursinus | reverse complement strand
AGAAGAAGAAGAAGAAGAAGAAGAAGAAGAAGAAGAAGAAGAAGAAGAAGAAGAAGAAGAAGAAGAAGAAAGGATTGTGCCAAAATTAAAAGACAGATGGTAGCATATCTTAAAGATGGAAAGAAGAAAAAAAGTGATGTTGTGGTACCATGTTGGCTTGTCTACATTATATACCATTAAGGCTCAGAATCTTTACTAATTCTGATCCAAATAAAGCTGTCAAATAATAACTATTCTGCATATGCCTATATCAAAAAAAGTTTAAATCAATAAATCTATCAACAAAAATTTAATAAGAGCCACTATAATCCAGGAATTGTCCTGGGTCTTAAGGATACAAAGACAAAAATTAGCAAATACTGTCTTCAAGGAAGAAAGCAGAATATTCTATTGGGGGAGACATGAAGTACCTGCAGAATATATACAAATGCAATCCAAACAATGCCCATCGAGTACCTAGCACTGTGCTAGATGCTATGGGAAGACAAAAGGTGTTTGCAGTCTTGTCAAGGAAACAGGAATTATAAATGTGAAATAATTGGAAAAGAAAATAAGACCACATGTAATCAGGTGCCCACAGGTGTGTAATAAAATTTGAAAGTATTATGGGAGGCTAGGAAAGGATGTTGTGGTTCAGCTGATTTCAGAGGGAGCCCTCATGTCTATCCCAATGATCACTGAAAAAGTTAAAGAGTTTTTTTTTTCAGTTAATAGTTAGCTAAACTGGGTATATTTTCTTTAGGATGGCTTTCAGATTTTTAAGCACATTTCTGCATGAGGAAGAGAGTAAAAGGTAATCATGGACTATGAAGCAGCAGAAAGTTTTGGGAAAGAAAGAAGAAAGAGAAAAAGAAAGAGATAGGAAGAGAGAGAGAGAGAGAGAGAGAGAGAGAGAGAGAGAGAGAGAGAGAGAGAGAGAGAGAGAGAGAGAGAACGGAAGGAAGGGAGACTAGGTACTAAGCAGTCTATTCCTTGAATAAGTTCCCCACTCCTCCATAGTGGTGGAACCGATCTATTTTTGTGAAGCAGGCCAAATTCTACTCTAGCTAAGAATTTAGTGTTATCTTAAGGTACTGATTTTAAAAGAACAAATAGAGATCAAAAATTGTTATGTGTGCCCATCTCCGTGGCTCATATAAAAGAAAACCATCAGTGACTAGAATATATGATTATCTTAGAGGTTTTAAAAGTGATTTACAAAGTACAATAATTCACAGATGGTCAAGGGATTTTTATCTTATTAACGTTATCCTAATTCTGCACCAGGAGCAAAAGAATACTTCAGAAACAAAGGCTTTCTTGGGGAGAGGTAAGACTCTTATTTAAATTCTCTTGCATTGGTAATGTGTTTACTCTCCTGGAAAAGAGTTGACACCTAATAATAATAATAAATATATAAACTGTTTTTACCTCTTACTCTCTGCCAAGATTACCTCATTGATGGACCAGAATGGACCAGAATATTATTCAGAAAATGATAAGTGGTTACTGAAGGGATTCTATAAGAAAATGAGTCCTCGTGTAAGTTCCTTTTTAATGTGATACCTTAAGACATATTGCTTGTGCCAGAAACTCTGCTGAAGGTGAAACCCTGAGGAAGGCTGGGGAGTAGAAGGCATGAAGAGCTTCTGTCTCAGCCCTTATCCTTGCTGATGCCCTTGGTTAGCATCTGCATCTTAGTTTCTCTAAATTCTCTCAGTTCTAAGAAGCTAGAGACTATCAGCTTTTGTTTCCCATTTCTCACTTTCAAAAAGTCAGAAATTGATATAATTCTTTGGAGTGACAATTCCCAGATCCTTTCAGAGCATCTCTCACCGCATGATCCCCAAATACTCAGACAAGTAAAATTGTCCCAGGAAGGATTAGGCAAGGCCCTTCGCCTCACAATCTCATCTCAGTAACTTATTAACAGTAAATATTGTGTCGCAGATTTCATTAAATGTATCTTTTAAGGCTGGCTTTGAGTCTAAGGGATTATTAGCCTTGGTAAAATCATTCCTCTAAAAGAGGAAAAACTGGAGTTTTTAAACTCAATAAGCTAAGTGGTGCAGTGAATATAGTGTTGGACATGGAGTCAGAAAGACTCATCTTCCTAAGTTCAAATCTGGCCTCAGACACTTATTAGCTGTGTGATCCTGGACAATTCACAAATTTGTCTTAGTTTCCTCATCTGGAAAATGAGCTGGAGAAGGAAAGGGCAAACCACTCCAATATCTTGCCAAGAAAACCCCAAATGGGGCATGAAGAGTCAAACATGACTAAACAACAACAACAATAATTGTCAAAGCGAGAGACAATATCCCTTAGTGAAGAGAGAGCTGGCCTTGGATTCAGAAGACCTGGGTTCAAGTCCTACCTCTGAAACATGCTAGCTGGGTGACTATCCACAAGTCACTTAACCACTCAGTGCCACCAGGCGTTACCCTAAGAGTACCTTACAGAGGAGTCATTGATCTGATTTGGCGGAGGGAATTTCTACCACAGATGTTCCTTATATGGATGAAATCATTAGGTCCAGATTAAAAATGTTTATATATACAAGGCAGCAGCTAATGCTGAGTATATTAAAAATAGTTGTGATGGGGACCCTGCCTTCAAGGAACTTAAAACTTAAAGGTTGGTAGGAAAAGCACATGAAAGAGAATGAGAAAAATGCAAAGAACTGTGAAAATTAGTAACAGAATAATAATAATAGCTAACAACTTAATTATGTGCCAGGCACTGTGCTAAGAGCTTTACAATTATTATCTCATTTGATCCTTACAACAATTCTAAAAGGTAGTTGCTATAATTATCCCCATTTTATAGATGAAGAAACCAAGGCAAACAAGAGTTAAGTGACTTGCGCAGGGTCACCCAATTACGAAGTATCTAAGGCCAGATTTGAACTAAGGAAGGTGAGTCTTCCTGACTCCATGCCCAACACTCTTATCAACTACACCATGTAGCTACCTGCAAAAAAAAAATGCTATTTGTCATATGGAATGGCTCTCTGGAAGGGGAAGAGGGAGAGACATTTTAGATAATGATGGTGGGATAAGAAAGGGAAGGGGCATCCCTGTGCATTGAAAGATGGAACTTCTAAAGAAAGAGATTGTGGGTAGCTGGAGTCAATTTCAGATCAGCTGGAAATCAGAGGTTAATGGGGACACTCCAGTCCACTAGTCAGATTTTTCTTCCCCTAAACAGTGTTCCTTTTATCTCTTTTGCCTCGCTGCAAACTCCTCTGGAAGTCAATGCTGCTGTCTAGAAGGTCTCCTGACAAGATAGATGCCAATGGGCATGTATGCCAAGAGAAAGGAGGATATGCATAAATGGGGGAGAAGGAGAATCTAGCCCTACTGTTTTGCAGCTACAGAATAATCTGGCAAGAGATTATATTGGATGAAGGCTATAACACTCACTAAAAGGGTGGAAAGACAACAAAGGGAAATTAGGAGGACATCAAGGGCTCGATTCCATGCCAGCTGGAAGTGAGAGTCAGAGACAGCCCTATCAGCTGTGAGTGCTGGTCCTTCTGAGGAGCTTCAGTCTTCTAGGCTCTCTCTGTGTGCTGTGGAAGGCCAGCGGTCAGGTCCAGAGCCTGGAGGCCACATGTGGCTCTCTAGGTCCTTGGGTGTGGCCTTTTGACAGAGTCCAAGTTTTACAGGACAAATCCTTTTATTAATGGGATTTGTTCTGTGAAGTTTGGATTCAGTTAAAGGGCCACATTTGAGGACCTAGAGGACCACATGTGGCCTCGAGGAGGCAGCTTCCCCACCCCTGGTTCAGATAGAGAGAACAGCCAAGCCTGTTCTCAAACACCTTTCTTTGGCCTTCAGTGCAGGGACCTGATCATGCTTCATACCCTGTCTAGTCGTTCATCATTGCCATCATTCAGTCAATCAATAAGTATTATTAGGCACCTACTGTATGCTTGACACTGGGATAGTGATAGTTGATGAGGATACAAGTGCAAAGAGAAAACCAATGCCTACTCAACGTGGAGCTTTTCATTCTAATGGAGAGACAAGTGCAGTCTGTGTGTGTGTATGTATTATACACACACACACACACACGCACAGAGTAACTACTAACAATATGAATGTGAAGATCAACTATTAACCAAAAAATCAAAAGTAAATGTAACAAAATTATAAAGATCAAACAGGATACAGAATGAAGAGATATGAGATGACCCCTTCATGGAAGTGGGAGGTCCACAGATGTTATACATTGCATATGTTTTCAGGTTCTTTCAATGTATAGATCAGTATTACTATTTTTCCCTTTGTAAAAAATGCTATTTGTCATATGGAATGACTCTCTGGGAGGGGGGAGCAAGGGATATTTGCCATAACCATGGTGATTTAAGCAACAGAAAATATCAATAAAACTTATTTTTTAAAAAAAAGAATAAATACAAATATAGAAAAAGTAGTTAAACACAAGGGAGTTTGGAAGGGAGGGCACTAGCAGTTTGGGTGATCAGGAAAGGCAGAATATGGTGCATGAGCTGTACTTTAAGCATATGCATCCTTTGACACATCTGGTCCTTTTGCGTAGAACCACATGATTTATTTCTTCCATTATCTGAAAAGTCTTTAGAATCCTAAGGAATGTTGATAACAAAGAAGTAAAAAAAAGTTTATGAAATAGCACGTAGAAATATATACTTTCTGAGTTTAAAATGTCTCAAAAATGTTTGTTGTCACTCCTGGTCCTACTGGTGTTAAAGGGACAGAGGGCCTCCATGAGATAGAGGTATGCGGGGAGGGGATACCAGGAATGGCAGATGGCCAGAGCAATGGCATAGACTGAAGATGTAATGTGGTGTGTGAGGAGCAGAGAGAAGGCTAGTTTGGCTGGATCAAAGAATGCCCCACCCTACATCCCCCTCACCTGGCCCCTTCTACTTATGGTTCTAGAAAGGGCTTCTAGAAAGGGCTCTTCAATCAAAACATGGCTCACCATCCTTGTTACTTACTAGACCAAAATACACTTCCCTGACTTCCCTGGCCGCCACTTCCCCCTATTAGAATGCAAGTACCTTGAGGGCAGGAACAGTTTTGCTTATTTATTGTATCCCCAGCACTTAGCACAGTGGTTGGCACATACTAAGTAAGAATGATTTTATCCATTATAGACCAAGGCCTTATTTCAAAGCGACGTTAAAAAATGATCAGGAGCATGACCCCTCATTAATGTCAAATGATTTTATGCATCTGAAAATCTAAGGAAGCTAGGAGGTACAATGGATAGAGTGATGTACCAGGAGTCAGGAAGACCTAAATTCGAATCCTGCCTTGGGTATTTACTAACTGTGCAACCCCGGGCAAGTCACTTCACTTATGTCTGTCTCAGTTCCCTCACCTGTAAATTGGGGATAGTAATAGCACCTACCTCCCAGGAATGTGGTGAGGATAAGATGAAATCATATTAGTAAAGTATTTTGCAGACCTTAAAGCACTATATAAATGCTAGCTGTCATTATTATCTACACCTGGACATCTTGCAATAATATCAAACTCAACATCATTCAATACTGAACTCATTCCTGCCCCAGCCCCCTCCCCCCCCACACCAACCTGCCTCTCCTCCCAGTATACATAGCATCAAAGATTTAGAGCTGGGAGGAACCTTCAAAACCAATGAGCCCAGTCCTTTCATGATTATGGAAAAGGAAACTGAGGCTTAAAGAGATTAAAATAAAGATTAACGAAATAAATAAAAATACAATATAACATAGATGTTAATTTGTAGTTTTCTAAATCAATCTGTGGCCCTGCAGGGATCCATTTCTATTTGAATGTGCCATACAATCCTTCCACTCAGCAAGGCTTAAAATTTTCAATTAAAAACTCTTTTGTCTTTGAATCTTTGAGCTCTTTCACCTGCTATGTCCAATTAGTTGCCAAGTCCCTTCGATTTCATTGCTACAATATCTTTCGTATCTGCCTCTTCCTCTTCACACCCCTTATTTCCAATCTGGACCTTTGTAGCCGCTTCTTAACTGTTCTCTCTGTTTCCAATCTCTCCTGTCTTTTATGTGTCCTTCAAATACACTTCAAAAATAATCTTCCCAAGGCACATGTCTGATCTTGTTACACAAATACACAAAAACATTCAGGAGCTTTTTATTGTCTCTTGAAAAAAAATAAAGCTTTGTTTTTTTGTTAAATTAAGGCCTTCCTTCTATGGTACAGCTCCAACTTGTCATTACAGCCTTAATTCACAATACTCTCTTCTTACATTCTACTTTGCAGGCAAATTGAACTGTTGAGTGCATGGGGAAGAGTCATGAAATTGGACTAGAAAGATAGATTGGAGCCAAATTTTGAAGGGTTTTAAATCTTAAACAGAGACATTTGTATTTCATAGGAGAGGCAACATTAAAACTTATTGAGCCCCTAGGAGCTGATGAAGTCAAACCTACACTTAAGAAATATCATTTTGGCAGCTGTTTGGAGGATGGATTGGAGAGAGACTAGATATAGAGACACCAACTAGGAAACTTTTTGTATTAGTCCAGGGGAGAGATAATGAGGCCCTGAATTTGAGTGATTGTGATTTAAGTAGAGAAAAAGGGATGGTTGGGAGGAATGTTAAGGAGGTAGAATGAACAAGACTTGTTAACTGATTTGGGGGGGGAGTGTTGGGCGGGGAGAATTTATTAAGCACCTAGCATTTGCCAGGAGTTAAAATCCGGCCTGAAATGCTTACTAGCTGTGTGACTGTGGGCAAGTCACTTAACATCTGTATGCCTCAATTTTCCTCATCTCTAAAATGAGCTGGAGAAGGAAATGGCAAACCACTCCAATATCTTGGCCAAGAAAACACCAAATAGGGTCTCTCAAATAGTCAGACATGACTGAAACGACCGAACAACAACAAAAAATGTGTCAGGGATTGTGCTAAATGCTTTACAAATATTATTTCATTTGATCCCCACAGGACAATAGCCCCGGGAGGTAGATGCTATTTTTTTCTATATTTTATATTTGTCCACAGTCACATAGATAATAAGTGCCTGAGGCAGTATTTGAACTCAGTTCTTCCCTACTCCAGGCCCAGTGATCTAGCCACCATAACACCTAGCTACTATATGGAAATAAATGAGAAAAAAAAAAAAAGAATCAAGTAAGTCTTCTATGTAGGCTATAACATTCTAGCATTTAAAAATAAAATTTTATTTTATTGGTCTAAAATATATATTACATATTAATATAACAATTATTATTTTATTATTATACTTTGTCTTCAGTCCTAAGAAAGCCAGATGCTAGGGAAAAACAAGAGTCTAGCACAGTGCCTTGTACACAGTAGGTACTTAAGAAATGTTTACTATTGATTATGTTAATTTAAAATTTCTCTTTCAATCTCTGTCTGGCATGCATTTAGGCCACTGTTTGATTTCCATTATAAACTGATTTATTTTAGGCATTAGGAATGTAGGACAGGGCTTATTTGTGGCTATAATAACTATGCAAAAAGCTTGCTCAGTTCCTGTTAATCAGAGAATGGAGAATAATACCAAAGAACAATTTTTCCTGGCTCAGTGTTCTGCCAGACTTTCCTTGGAAGCTGACTTTTTAGTAAACATTGTGGGGGTAAATTTCTAGGTGAATAAAGGAATCATTTTTAGAAAACTGTAAGGCAATATAAAACCAGGGCCATAAATCTATTTATATCATAGGACTCAGTGATCCTACTACCATAAATATAACTTGAGGATGATATTAAGGGGTGGGGGGGGAAGGAGAGAAAGAGGAAGATCTATCAGCACAAAAATATTCCTAACTATTATGCTCAACACCAAAAAAAGGAAAGAACCCATATGCCCAATGATTAGTGAGTTACTAAACAAATAATAACTATTTTGGAGTTATTGGTTTAAAATATAATATTTTAAAAATAATATTTATTTAAAAGTTTGTCTTTGTTGATAATTAATAAGTATAGGCTAAAAATATATATTTTAAAAAATAATAGCTCATGTTTCAACTTTGTAAGGCAAATTCTAACCCCAAATTAAGAGAAATTATGGATGGGGCAGGTCATTACAGTCTGAAGTGGTGCCAGGAAGCCTTGACCAATTCAGGTCATTCTCAGTCTGCATGACAATTTATAGACTTGTCTAGTTCCAGGAATACTTGAAGGTTCAAGTTTGTTAGTGAAACATTGGGAGAAATGGTACAGTCTGACTGCCCTTAATGTCCTACATGGGAACCAATCTAGGACCCAGGGTCAGGACAAGTCCTGGGTGGCCCTCTGGTTCTTAACACCAGATATGGATTAGAACTGAACCAACTTTCATGAAAAAAGGGATAAGGTACCATGAACCTAACCATGGGGCTCCAAGTTCCCAGATCTGAAGGTCAAGACATCCTTGGGAAAATATATCATCATCTATAAAGTTTTTGCTGCTGGGGGCAAAGGAGAGAGGTGAATGGTCCAAGACTCAACTGACCCCAGAGTTTCCTGTCATCTATCATGACAGGAGGGGGAAAGAGATGTTCAAAGGGGCTTAATTGAAACCCCAAAGCTTATGATTCTTTCAAGGAAAAAGTCATCTTTCAGTGGAAAAACAGTCCAACTGAGAACAGAAAAGCAAAAAAAAAAAAAAAAAAAAAAGCAAAAAAAAGAAAAGAAAGAAAGAAAGAAAAGAAAAGAAAAGGATGACAGATCAGATGGAAACTAGGAAATAGTTTTTCAAATTGCCAAAAAGCAAGTTGAAGAGTATTTTGCAAATGACTCCAGAACGAATAAGAGATTCTTTTAAAAACACCAAAGCGAGGAAGCAATCAGACAATAAGCATGGTCCTTTGATGATCCTGATGCCAAAACTATGATGTGAGGTGACAGCAAAAGAGAAACAATCTGGGAGGCAATTCAATGACAAGGAAAGAGAGTTTTTTAAAGAGAAAGAGAAGAGAAAGAGAGTGATTTAAAGTCAGGGGATCTAATTCTGCCTCTGCCATTTACTACCTAGGTAGCCTTAGGCAAATGACATAATCCCTCCTGTCTTCATCTATAAAATGAGAGGACTGGGTTAGAAAACATCTAAAGTCCCCTACAACTCCAAACCTAGAATCCTACGAATGAAATTATTGCCTGGTTTTGTCAGTCAGTCAATTTACATTTACTATATGCCTTCTATTTGCCAGGCATGGTGCCAAGTGCTGGGGATACAAAGAACGACAAAAAACAGTCCCTGTTTGGGAGACAACATGCCAGGAACTATACAGCAACAAGATATATAGAAGATCAACTGGGGGTAATCTCAGAGAGAATACATGGAGTTCAGGAGGACTGAAAAAGAACCCTTCTTGTAGAAGATGGGACTTTAGCTGAGACTTGAAGGAAGCTAGGAGGCAGAGATAAAGAGGAACAGGGCTCTGACAAGGACAACCAGCGAAACTCGACTGAGTAATGGAGTGTCTTAGGTGAGGATCAGAAGAAAGCCTGTGTCACTGGATCCCAGAGTACGTGGTGGCATGTAAAGCACAAGAAAATTGTAAAGGTGGACAGAGACCAGCTTATGGAGGGCTTTAAAAGCCAAACAGAGGATTTTATATTTGATCTTAGAGGTCTCAGGGAGCCACTGAGGTTGATTGAATGGTGACGGAGTAACATGGTCAAAATTGTGCTTTAGGAAGATCACTTTGCCAGCTAAGCAGAGAATGAACTGGAGTGGGGAAGAACTTGGGGAAGTCAGAAACCCTAGCAGGCTATTGCAATAGTCTGGGCAAGAGGTGATAAGGGTCTGCACCAGGACAGTGGCAGTGTTAAGACAAGTGAGGGGGCATTTATGAGAGAAGTTAGGAAGGTAGGAACAATAAGATTTGGCCATTGATTAGATATTAGGTAAGATAAAGTGAGTAGTCAAGGATGGTGCCTAGAAGGATGCTGGTCATTTTTTTAAAACCAAGGATGATGTTAGGAATATTCTGATGCCCAACCGCCTCCCAAGTGACAAGCTGGTGGTACTTGATAAAGCAGTCATCAATGGGATCATGGGTGCAGTCCCATAATTCGTGCAGTCCCATCCTTCAAATTATAATAGTAGGATATGAGAAAGTCATTCTCCAGATGGTAGGGTGTATCACCTGAAAGAGTTATCAAAGAGAACCTGGGAATATAGGTGAAACTAGCAACCTAAGCTGGAAAATCATAGAATTGAGAGTTGGAAGGCACTTTGGAGAATTTTCCATTCACCCTACTCATTTTTCTAATGAGGAAATGGAGGCTGAGAAATTACATGATTTGCCCAAGCCCATACAGAGAAGGGATTTGAATCCCGGCCTTGAGACACCTATATCCTTTATACTATGCCATAGCATGATTATTCATCGAACCCAGGTCATGTCCATCAACCCAGTACTGTTACTGAGCTGACAACTAGAAGTGTTCTATAGACTAGAGGCAAGAATTAAACAGAGGGATTGACAAAAAGCCCAGGCTTTGAAGCTGGAAGGAGAGAAAGTTTGCTCCTGGCCTTGGAAGGCAACTAATGTAATTCTCCAGGGATGGTGGCATCTCTCGTACGAGGTCACATGTTTGCCTAGCCCAGGAATAAGAGATAAAGAAGTTGAGTTTCATCAAGGAGGGAAATCTTTGGGGATAGGGAAGTGCCAGCTTGAATCATTTCCCCCAGAGGAAACCAAAAATGGGGATAGGATACCCTGTAAGCTGTATTAGTCAATCCAATCCCGCACTAGACTGTAATTAACTTAAGATAACACATCTGTGCCTTGTAAACTCAATCCTATGACAACAATTCTTGCATTATCTAATTCACAAGGTGATAGCTGTTGTGAAGAAAGTGCTTTGTAAGTCATAAAGCACTATATAGAGTAGTTGTTATTGTTGTTGTTGTTATTGTTATTATTACCCTTTCATTTTACCCATAGTGGCCTAGAAAGGCAACTTCTGAAAAATTCCGACTTTGCCTCAGCTGAACTAAGAGCAAAAGGGGATTTTTCTTTGGACCTAGACTGAGCGTTAGGGGACCAGAGTGTTCCTAGAGGTCAAGTGCAGTAGTGGGAGCAATAACTGCACCTTATCCCACCTCTTCTCTTGTTGCTCCTATCCCTAAGGACAAATCTAGAATGCTGGAACCATCAGACAGTTGGAAATTCAGGACAGGAAGTGATAAGACACCTGTTATTCTTGTTCTCGTCCTGCTTGGGCAGTTCTCTGACATTATGGGATTGGGAGCTTCATCGTGGTTAGAAACTGGATTATAGACAAGACCACAATGTGTAAAGATAAATGGACACTTCCTTAGGTGGAGAAGTGTAATAATTGGGGTTTTTTAATTTAATTAACAATAATTTTTAGGATAGGTCATCTTTAACTGCATTATAAAGATTCAAACAAAGGAATAAACCGTGATAGTCTAAGTAAATTATTCTACGTAGATAAAATCCAAGCCAATGGAGGGAACATGAAGAAATAACCAACAAGGTCAGTTAATGAGTTGTTTGTTTTTAATGGCAAGACGAGTTTCAATGAGGACAAGCAAACAGACTGGCTTGTCTTCCTATTTTAAAGTCATATGACCTCAGGGAGAGATGCCATCCATCTTCCCTGGAGAATAATATTAGCTCCTTCTCATGGCCAGACACTTTTTCTTCCCATCTCAAAAGGAATAAAGATGCTAACTAAACTTCTGAGCTTACAGATATGGCATGGGAAAGGGCTTTGGATGTCACTAGAGAATGCATAAGACCCTGGAAGATTATGCCACTGCCAAAAAAAGACCAAATAATGTTGGGCATCAACAAGGAAAGCAAAGACAAAGAAGAAAACTTTATTTTACCATTATAGAAGATCATGGTCTACTGAAATCTATACTGCAATGTGAGATTCTGGATGTTACATCTATATATGTATGTGTATAAGTATATATTCATGTGTATATTTATACATATATAAATTTTAGTATTTATCTGTGTATATATATATATGACAGATACATACATACATAGACACATAAACAGAAGAACTTAAGATGGTCCAGTGAAAGGTAACTAAACTATAAAGGCTGTTTTACAAAGAAAAGATGAAAATATCAGGACCCTTTGGTTTGGAAAGACTAAAGGTAGACATGGTCTAAGTCTACAAAGTCAAAATGACATGGATAAAGTAAATGAGCTAGTTCAATTCATTTCGTAATAGAATGAGCATTCACCCTTCAGCTCAATTGGATTCAATTCATTAGCTATTCATGTAATGCCTGCCAGGTGCCTAGCTTTGTGCAAAAACTTGAGGAATTTGGTTTTTGGTAAATAAAAACAACTACTGATAACTCAGCAAGTAGGTAAATTTATGGAACGCATCACTCCAAGAGATGGATTCAGTCATTTTTCAGTCTTGTCCGATCTTTGTGACTCCATTTGGAGTTTTCTTGGCAAAGATATTGGAGTAGTTTGCTATTTTCTTCTCCAGCTCATTTTACAAATGAAGGAACTGAGGCAAAAAGGATTCAGTGACTTGCCCGGAGTCATACAGTGTCTGAGGCCAACTTTGAACTCAGGAAGATGAGTTTTAGTGACTCCAGGCCTAGTCCTCTATCCATTGTGCCTCCTGGCTGCCCTAAGAGATGTATAGGCCAAAAAAAAAAAAAATAGAGCCTCAAGATAGGTTTCATATAAATTCATGGGTGAAAGGGTGTAATGGTTGGACAATTTAAGAAAAGGAACGTATTTGAAGGTACATGCTGACTCTTTGAACGAGAACACCTGTTCTCTTCTTCAACTTGTCACTTGATCTCTACATGATACTGGGCCTGATGGACCAAGGGTCTCACCCAATATGGAGCTCTCTCCCACCAAGTGCTTGCATTCTCTCTACTCTTTCCGAGCACAGTGGCCTCTGGCAATGGCCCCACAGCTGCAATGAATTGTGAAAGAAAGTGACCTTTTCTAGGCTCCCCCAGTCCCCACACAGAGCTCATTATGAAGGAATAAGTGATAGTGTTCCTATCATTCAGCCTCTTTACTTTGCACTCCCTGCAGAGTCTCTCAACAGTATCTGTGCACCCCTAGCAGGTGAGGGAGATGAGCTGGGGGCACCCCCACGCATAATGGAACTGGGCTGATTCTCAGCAGGAATGTTGGCACCGGCTAACTCTGACTCCCGTTCTTGTTTTGAATAGGCAGTAAGATTGATATCAGGAGTATCCCTGGATAAGCCCTGATATACCATTACCCTCTACAGTGCAATAGTTGCAATTCGGAGAGATGTAATTTGGGCCTTCTCAAAGAAAATAATTTGTTATGTTGAACAACAAAGACTCAGGAAAGCTTTCCATGACTCCTCTATTCAAAGCATCTGCTCACGGAACAACGTTTCCAGAATTGATTGCAATTTTCTGTTTTATTAATTAGTTAATTGCCCAGGTTTGGAGAAGATTCCTTTTCAGGACTATGCAGCTTTCTTAGAGAAAAAGAAATCGCCAGTAGGGATCTAAACAGGAGGGACTATACTGGCTGAAATACAGAGGAACGGATTCGCTGTTGGTCAACGCATTGCAACATACTTTCATTTCTGAGACTCACACAAAAAGAGACTGATTAATTCTCCCCCTCTACTCTTCTTCTCTCTTTTTCTCCCTTCTTATTTTTCATCTTTTTCTGGTTCTTGATTTTGGCTGTGCCTGGAGAGAAGATACCAAGAATTCTCATAATGGATGGTTCTTGGCATACTGAAATGATCAGGAGTAAGCTACAGAGCACGTCAATATGCCTCATTCAGATTCCCACTAGGATGTGGCAGAAACAAGAGGTTTAGGAAAGATACATGAATCTCAGTTTTTTAGGAGGTACCTGAAATCTCAAACCCTTTTGGATAATTGGAGACGTTGAGACAAATTGGTTGTATAGCAGAAACATTATACACAAACTTAATTTCTCAAAGAATCATAGATTATTCTATCTGAAGAGAATATTTAGATTAACCTCTGGGATACAGGCAAGGTTAGCCTGAACCATCTTTACACTAAAGTTTATCTTCAATTACAGCTTTACAGGGTTGGAGATTCTATGACATCCCCCCATGTCCTGACATCTTTATTACTGGCAATTTCTTTATACCTAATCTTTCACTGGAATTACAGCCCATTCCCTCAGGTTGTCTCTTCTAGGGAAATAGAAAACAACTAATCAGTAAATAGTCTCCTTAAAAATAACCCTCTGGATAACAGTTATTAAGTTGTCCTTCAGCCTTCTCTTTTTTTTGTTTTTCCTGGCCTAAATAACTCTGACTGCTTTAACCATTCCTTATGTGTTATATTTTTGAAAGCACTTACTAATTTTGGCTCCTTTTCTTCATACTTTCTCCTAAATACTAAACCACCTTCCTATGGGTTTGCTTTAATTACTACAATGCATTATCCATAGACTCTTGACAGGACAACTGGGCCCAATGACATGGCAGTTCAGAATTCTGCTTTATATACGTAGTCCTGCCTAGGTTGCAGGATGCTATTCCAATAGCATGGGCAGCTAGGTGGCTCAGCGGATAGTGCACTGGGCTTGGAATGAGGAAGACTCATCTCCATGAGTTCAAATCCTACCTCAGATTCTTACTGTGTTTCCCTGGACAAGTCACTTAACCCTGTTTGCCTCAGTTTCCTTGTTTGTAAAATGAGCTAGAGAAAATTGCAAACCACTCCAGTATCCTTGCCAAGAAAACCCCAAATGGGGTCATGAAGAGTTGGAAACAACTGAACAACAACAAATCCTCATATCATAATGCCCTCGAGAAACCTGAGAGCAGGTACTGTTCCATTTTTGTATCCTGGCAGATACTAGGCGCTTAATAAACATTTGTTGATTGATTATTCCTCCTTCCTGTTCCAGGCCCAAATTCAAAATTCCAGTTTCCTGACATCAGAAACAAGTATAATCAATCAAATCGAGAAAACTAAACACTGACAAATGTGAGCATTTAGTATGGGACCCACCCGTGGTAGCAGACACGTGGTAGCCAGTTGGTCCTGAGTCTGTCTGCTAAGGAGAGCTTGGGTCCTCTTCTCTAATTCAGTACAGTAACATGTCTAACCCAAAGGACAAGGACTATGCCTTACACTTCTTTTGAATGTCTTTCAATACTTAGCCTAAAGTTGACAAAGCAATATCTAAACGTACTTGTTGAACATGAATATAAAAACGGAGGAAGAGAATAACCTGATAGTTCAAAGTCCTTGCCTCCAAAAGCCTTGTCAACGCCAAAGTGGCTATTTCATACTCAAACTCTATGGGACTCACGAGTAAGCTGAGACGACATCTAACATGACACACTGGAGAGAAACACACTTTCCAGTAAAAGGAACGTGAAGACATACATAAGCCTGAAACTCCCCTTGTCTATAAGGAGAAGAGGCTAAACACACAACAAAGCTGACACAACTCATTACTCAGGCAGTAGACATGCTGTCGATATCATGCAATGTGACATTCATCTTACTTAGAAAATGAAAGGAGAACCCCGGCTGAGTAAATTAGAATCAGTGGTAATACAGCTGTTAGGTACAAACATTTGTTTGGCATGAATCAATCTGGACTCTCCTGTAGTGTGCTTTGATGGTCTCTCTACTATCTTGTTGACCAATGATGAGATCATGGTTTGTTCATCTAACTGAATAAAGAAAACACTCCACCAAGCAAAATGCAGGCCACCTCCTTGAAGTTGTTTGTTGACTTTGTGTTTACAGCAGGCCTTTCATAAACATTTATTAAATATTTATTTTCACTGCTTGTGCATTTAACTGCATGAAGAGGGAAATTAATCCTATCTTTAATCAGAGTGACTCTGCTTACTTTTTTAATGGGGCTAGGGCTTTAAGATGGAAACCAGCCATCACAAATAATGCTTCATCTTGGTAGATGTTCCAGATACTGGATATGATTAAAATAAAATTCTCATCTCCTCATTTCAGTCATAGGTTGGAGCTGTGCAAAATTCAAAATCTAAAGATTAAGATTCATTTTGGAAGAATCTATTGCTTGCATTTCCACAAACAAACAAAAAATACATACACAAAATGTAAAATGGTAAAGGGCAGCTAGGAGGTGCAGTGAATAGAATGCCAGGCACTCTCTATCTATTCTGGAGTCAGGAAGAGCTGAGTTCTAATCCAGCCTCAGACACTTACTAGTTGTGTGATCCTAGTAAGTTACTTAACCCTCTTTGCCTTGGTTTCCTCATCTGTAAAATGAGCTGGAGAAGGAAATGGCAAACCACTCCAGTGGTTTCTTTGCCAAGAAAACCCCAAATGGGGTCATGAAGAATCAGACACAACTGAAATGACCGAACAAAAAATGGTAAAACCATTGGTCTTCTATTAGAGCAAAGGATAATAAACTTTTCTCAAGTTGGCTGCAACTCTATAAAAGGCAAGTGTGGAAAATGGTCAACACAATTGATAAATATAAAGTTTGGGAGAAATTGTGGCCCTTTCTTTGATCCATATTCATTGTCTCCTTCATGGCATGGATAACTGGGAGTTGGCTCTTCTATTCATCTTCCATATGTAAACTTTTGCCCCTGGGTATCCTGTTCTCTGCTACTGGTACCAATCCAAAGCTGGGACAAATCACAGAAACCATGGGATTGGTGAGCCATCAAGTGAATTTACACATTCCAGGTGGAGGAAGACAATGGATTTGGAACACAACATCAGAAAGACTTAGCCAGAGATTTGCCCTGTGTTCTAAGTAAGTTGTTTCAGTGTCAGGAGCTTCTTCGTCAATGAAACAAAGATAATTGTATCACAGGGAACAAGGAGGGGAGATCACAATTTAAGAAAATCTTTAATGAATAAAACATATGTATTCAAATTCAGGTGCTTCCTATAAAGGTCAACACTTCTAAATTATCCTGTACAAAATCAACTTTTTGGCCTATTGCTAGAATCACTGGATCATAGATATGAAGCTTAAAGGGATCTCATGGCCTATCGAGACCAATCTCCTCATTTTCCAGCTGAGAAAATGGAGGCCCAGAGAAGTCAGACCACTTGTCTGCCATCACAGAGAAGTAAATAACAGGTCTAACATGTGAACCTAAGTCTCTTAACTTTAAACCCTTTCCAATGCAACATGCTACCTCTCCAGGCTCAGACTATACTTCCTCATTGATGACTTAAATAGATTTAATTCCAGTTAAATCTGCTTTTGGAAAAAAAAATAATCAAATTAAAATGTGAATTGAATAGAAGCTCTTTGAAGGCAGGAGGAGGCCAGCATTTTGTCATTATGGCCCCAAAAAGGAAGTATCGTGCCTAGCATATATGGTGGAGACTAGATAATAAAAACAATAAGCATTTATTAAGTATTTACTATTTGAGAACACTGTATTAAGTGCTAAGGATACAAAGAAAGCAATAACACAGTCCCTGCCCTCAGGGAGCTCACATTCTAATAGGATAGAGACTGGACTTGTGATTTCATTAGCATAAGAAATGCAAAAGATGAGGATTTCCCTTCTTGGCAATGAATACTCTTAGAGACTTGCCTAGAATACTGACCAAGAGAAGTCACAAGAGCCAGTTAAGTACCAGAGCTGCATAATCACTGCTATTTGGATTGGATTGGAAAGGACAGAGATTACCCAAGGCCCATTAGTTTAAAGCCTAACTTCACATAAATTTAAGCAATAATACTAAATAACAAAAAAATCTCTGTTTTCACTGACGAGTCGTGGAAAGGTTAAATGACCTGCCCAAAGTCACACAACTACTAAGTGACTGTGGTAGGATTTGAACTCAGATGTTTCCTAACTCCAAGTCACTTCCTCACTATACCAAGCTAGGAAGGGATTTTCAAGAATTCCTGCCTATTGGAGGCATCAGATTTGGATGTATACTCATGAAGGACCCCTTACATAACCACATTTCAGATGTTTTAAACTTGATCCTATACTTAAAATAAAGAATTTCAAGGTAAGGAAGAACTTTAATTGTAAACACTTTGAGGGCAGGGATTATATAGTTTTTCATCTTTGTACAGCCAGTGCCTAACAAGTGCAGCTAGATGGTACGGTGGATAGAGTGCCAGGCCTAGAGTCAGGAGCTTCGTGAGTTCAAATCTGGCCTCAGACACTTACTAGCTGTGCGACCCTAGGCAAGTCACTTAATCCTGTTTACCTCAGTTTCCTCATCAGTAAAATGAGCTGGAGAAGGAAATGACAAACCACTCCAGTATCTTTGACAAGAAAACCCCAAATGGAATCACAGAGAGTCAGACACAACTGAAAAAGACTGAACAACTACAAAACAAGGTATTTTACACATAGAAAATATTCACTTGAGTTTTAATTATGCAGTCCCGCACTGATTTTACAGAGAAGGCCACTGAGGGTCAGAGGATACAGTACTTTAAGTGAATCTGTCCTAAATCTTTTCAGACTCTGATAAGCTCTTCAGAAATGTATTTCTAAATATCGGAATCTCCTTTACATCATTTCAGCCTGAGTTCATAAATGGCTCGGTTTTTCTTTCATTTTGACTCTTTTTTTTTTTAAATAAAAGTTCTTTCTTGTGATGCTGAAAGCTTAACCTACGTGTAAAACATTAACTTGAGCTTTTAGGAATTTGTTTTAGACCCTTTTAATTAGGCCTGAAGATTTCTTAAAATGGACTGTTGATCTACTGAAGTCTTTTAATATTCAAAAGTTGACAGGTTGTCTTCATATTCTTGTCAGGATGAAAAAGAAATGTTTTGTTTTGTTTCATTTTGTTTTTGGAGAAGAGAGCTGGCATCAACATAACATGGAGTAATAGATGGAGAGCTGGCCTTGGTACAGAAAATCCAGGTCCGAGTTCTACCTCTACCATATACTGGCTGCAGTCACCTTGGCCAAGTCACTTAACCTCTCACTATTCTCTCCAGAGGTAAACTCAAGCTAGCTGCTGCAAGCACTTCTGGATAGCAAAACTCGTTTGTACAGCCAGAACCAGATTAAAATGTAGTTGAGGAATGTTTAACAAAATAAAGGAAAATATAATACAACATAGATAATGTTAATTTGTGGTTTTCTAAGTCAGCACACTGCCTGCAGGGACCCCTTTCTCTTTGAGTTTAGCATAGATACTTCCAGGAACCAGACATATCAAAAACAGGATGTAGCACCCAGCCCTCCCAAGTACAGCCAGAACCAAATTAAAATATAATTGGAAAATATTTAACAAAATAAATAAATTAATCATAAAAGAAATGCATAAACACGTGTGGTTTTCTAAGTCAATACATAGCCCACAGGGATCCTTATTGTGGTTTAGTGACCGTGGTGAAGCCGCTGCTTTAGGCAACTGTCAAGATTCTAAGTTTCAGAGAAGGTGCCAACCTCCAATGGCACAAGGAGTTTGCTGTATCTACAAAATCACAGGTCTAATCCTTACTCATTTGGAAAAGGGTCTGCTGACCTGAGTGGAATGGAATGGGGCTGGCCATATTGGGACACTGCTAGGGGTGGAAAAGCAATAACCAAAAAACAAACAAACCCTCCAGCATAGGGTGAGATTTTTAGTCTGAGTCAATGAGTCAATGGTGTGACATGGTAACCAAAAAGGCCATGCTGGATAGCATTACTCTGAATAGGTCATCACCCAGAATGAATGAGTTGGTAATTCTCTTGTGCCCTGTCCTACAATCAGATCTCACCCAGAGTGCCGTGTTCACTTCTGTGTGCCATAATTTAGGAAGGACATATAAAATCTGGAGCATATCCAGAAGTAGATAAACCAGATGGTGAGAGGACTGGAGACCAATGCTTGAAAGGATTGATTGAAGAAACTAAAGATGTTTAGCGTGGAGTAGCAAAGACATAGTGCAATCAGGATGGCTGATTTTAAGTATCTGAAAGACTATTATATAGAAAGGGGAGTAGATTTGTTCTATTTGGCCCCATAAGGCAAAACTAGGGTAAATTTCTACTGGACATAAGGAAAATTGTCCTAACAATTGGATTTTTCCAAGAATAGAATGGGACGATTCAGAGAGAAGTAGGTTCTACTTCATTGTAGAGGCTGATGACTTAGCAATGATGTTATATAGATGAGATTCTTTTTCAAGTATGCATTAAACTAGATGGCCTCTGAGTCGCCTTCCAGTGCTTACATTTTGTGAATCTGTAATTGGAAGCCCTGGAACTCCTGTTAGTTTCTTTTGGTACTACATGTTTTTAAATGTTCTGAGTCCTTTCATCTTAAAAAATAAAATCCTATCCTCTAAAAAACAGTTATGAATGGGGAAAGGAAGATAAGGGACACTCATATGACTTTCAGTTGCTGCAATATAAGAGTGAAAATTGCTAGATGGCTTCTTGTGGACAGGAAACTAGGTCCCAGTTCTTGTGGCAAAAGCAGATTCTTCCCAATTTCCCCCCATTTCTTCTACCTAGTCCTCTCTTCTCCTCTTAATTCTTAATAATACTAATAGCTGACACCAATATAGCATTTTATGGTTTATAAAGTATATATGTATCATCACATTTGTTCTTCACAATAACCCTGTGAAATAGGCAAAGTAAGTATTTTTATTCCCTCTTTATTGTTGAAGAATATTGGCTTAGAGATAAGTAACTCTCCCGAGGTCATACAGCTATGAAATAAGAGAACTGGGACTAGAACTCACCTCTTCTGGCTCTGGATCAAGTATTCTTTCTAGTACCCCACAGATGCTTCAGATAGGGGGCTTTGTATATCTGCAAGCACAGCTTTATACTTCCATGATTAATGTCCTTTCTGAGAAAATATTTGGCTCACTTTTTGATGGTATACGCAATCTGCAGTAAGCATAGTAGAGAGCTACAAAATATCTTCGTCCAGCTCTCCCTAATGGCCATAGTTTTTGAGAGTTAAAGTGAGAAGAGTTTCAGCTATTGAACCCTCAGATAAACTGACTTCAATTTAGAGGAAGATGTTTTGTTCACTTTAAAAGATAAACTTACATATGTTATAATATTAAGAGCCCAGGGCTTAGACAAAAGTAAAACAATTTATTATTATTATTTTGCAAAGCTGTAACCAGCATGGGATGAATGACAATTCATACCAGAATGTGAACCCATATGGTAGGCATAGGAGTGTACTTTTGTCTCCAAGGGCATATTTCTCCTCTAAGGCAATCACTATCTCTATTCTTTATTTCTCATTTTCCAGGAGTGAGACCCAACTTTCTCTTCCTACAGGAACCTCACTTATGGTGGGAATGTCCTCTGTGTTGCTCACCCATTCACTAACCCCCAACTGAAAGAGTAATTTCAGCTAGTTATAACCTTGCTAATGAGATTTGGGCCTCACTTTTCTTTGGAATTCCAGACTTCTAGGTGAATTTTGGCCTCGTCTTGCCCAGAACCAGGTCTCCACATCACTTCCTGGCCACTCTCCACACCATGCTCTTAAATGTTATCTTCCCCCATCTGAAAGTAAGCCCATTGAGGGAAGACACCATCTTACTTGCTTGAATTTGTATTACCAGTGTTCATCACAGCACCTGGCAAAAATTTATGCTTAAATGTACCTATCAAAGAGATGCTTAGTGCCAATTGTCAAGTTATGGGCTTCTGTCTTCAGACTGAAGGCTTCACAATAGCAGTCTATGGAGAGAAGTAACAGATTTGATCAGCCTATCTCTTTGGGCAAGTTTGTATACAGAGGTAAAAACCATACTTCTCTTTCACATTTTCAAGAAGGTCAATGAATAAAATATTATTGGGGACAGACTAGATCTGGCTAAAGGGAAGAAGGCTAGAGATTAATGCAAAAAGAGTAGGGGCAGTAAAAACTAAATAATGGTTTTGATGACAATATTACAGAAGTACAAATTAAGCTTAGTTTTTGTCTTTGTATCTCCAGCTCTTCTCACAGCACTTGGCACATTCTGGCATTTAATGAATATCTATCCAGTACATTTTACCTTATATATCTTGTTACATAATCTCTACTGAAAGAAAAAAATTGCTTAACTGCATCTTCTTGACAAGTAATTTAAATGACTTTGATTTATATGAAGCATACCCTATAAATAACCAATCGAATTTTAAGTATCATTTAAGAAGCAATAGCATTTGTCTAAAAAAGTAAAAATAAATGGAATATAGTAAAGAAGAAGTGAAATGAAAAGAAAGGAGAAGAGATTTGGAGAAAGCAGAATGGGGAAAAAAAGTCAATCATTCATCCATCAAACATTTATTAAATGTCTTCCATGTTCAAAGCACTGTGCTAAGTAATAGGAGGATAAAAATATAACTAAGATATAGCCTTTACCTTCAAGGCAAGCTAGGTGGCACAGTGGATAGAGTGCTTAGAGTCAGGAAGACCTTAGTTCAAATCCAGCTTCAGACACTTCCTAGCTGTGTGACTCCAGGCAAGTCATTTAACCTCTATTTGTCTCCGTTTCCTTATCTGTAAAATGGCAGTAAAATAAAAGCACCTACCTCCCAGGGCTGTTGTGAGGATCAGATAAGATAATAATTATAAAGCAATTAGCACAGTGCCTGAAACATAGTAAATACTACGTCAAAGCCATTATTATTATTACTAATACTATTGCATATACAGATATGCAACAATATGTAAAAAATATGTAATCACAACAATGCAGAAGAGAAAATAAAAAGATACAAGGGAGACAAAAGGCTATCTAAGGTGAGAGGAAAGAAAAGCATTTCTGATCAGAAGTACAAGAAAAGCTTCCCAGAGAAGGTAGCATTTGAGGTAGGTCTTGCAGACAGATATAGCTTCAAAAAGCAGAGGCAGGAGAGAGGAGAGATGATGAAAAGGTATTCCAGGTGTAGCAAAGTGAGAGCAATGAATGGAAGGGTCGGGCATGTTCTGGATATGTGTCAATGACATCAAATGGTCCACTTTGGCTGGAGCTCAGAGCATCAGGAGGGGAGTGGTAGAAGACTAAACTAGTCCTGGGATGTGGTTGGCTTAAATAATAAGCCACAGAGTTTGGATGTTATTTGATAATCAAAAAAATGAATTAATAAACATTTATTAAGCACACACTATGAGCCAGGAACTATGTTAAATGCTGGGGATATGAAAAAAGTCTGCCCTCAAGAAGCTCACAGTCTAACTGACAATAAGCAGTAGGGAACCATTGAAACTTGAGTATAGTGCTACAACCAAAAAGATGATTAAATCTGGCATCAGTGTGAAGGAAGGAGGGAGGAGAGAGAAACAGGGGGTGAGTAACACAAGTTAGGCAAATATCATAGTAGTCCAAATCACTAGTAATTGATGCCTCCCCACAGATGGGAACAGTGAGAACAGAAATGATTCAAAGTATATTGCGGTGGTGGAATTATTAGTATTTGTTAACTGATTGGTTATGGGAGATGAGTGAGAGTGAGAAGTCAAAGACAACACGTTTCAAAAATAAGTGAATGGGTAAATAGAGGTATCATGGACCAAAAAAAATGTAGAAGAAGGAGGAGCCATGGAGGGAGGAGGATGGAGAAATTAAAATTCTGTTCTTGATCTGTCCAGCTAATGAGCTTTTGGGACATCCAAAGAACAAAACTAAAGATTGTTGACAGGCCCAGATATGGTGAAAGAATAAAAGCATTAAAAGGGTTAGGGAAGGGAGTGGGAAGAAGTCACATAGAAAGAGAGAAGCAAAAATTTAGAAAATATTTTAATATAGAAGTTCATATTCATCTTCACTGAAGACAAAACCAAAAGAATTAAATTTCAGCTAGAGCAAGGGAGTTTGGTTACACATAAAGAAACTATTCTACACAGGAAATGTTGTTCATAGAATCTCAAAGTTGGAAAGGACCTCAGGGACCTAACCCTAATCTCTTCTGACCTACACCTGGGCAAGTATCCCCACTCTGCTTCATACAAAGAGTCTTCAAGCCTCTGATTGAAGACCTCCAATGAGGAAGACGTATAAGACTCAAGTGTTCGATGACTTTCACACTGATAATAAGAAGTAAGCAAATAGATCATTGGATACCTTACTGCAAGAAAACAAATCATTCACATGATGCTGAGAGAGAGGCCCTGTCAAGGCCTGAATGAACCCCTCTGTCCTAACATTAAAGTATTACATTCATGTAGGAGGGGACTAGTTAGGTCAGATCTTGAGGTATATTTTGGATATATTTCAAGAAGGTAGAAAAGTTATATCAGAATGCTGGGCTTGGAGTCAGGAAGATCAGATTTCAAATCCTCCTCAAACACCTACGAACTGTGTGGCCTTGAACAAGCCACTTAATCTCTCACAGCTTCAGTTTCCTCACCTCCAAGATGAAGGGATTGGACCAGATAGCATCTAAGGCCCCTTTCAGTTCTAAATCTATAATGTTATACTGTCAAGTCTATAATGGGAGAATCCTGGAGCAAAAGTGAGGACTTGGTTGATGGGGAAGACTGATGAGTCAGGGTTAGCAACAGTAAGCTAGACAAGGAGTGATTGATCTTTTGGGTTCCCAAGGAGAACAGACTGCAAGGAGTAGGAATGAAGGGAAAATGTAATTAATCACAAGCAGATTGGAAAATTATGTCAGAACAACCGAAGGCTTTGGATATGTGGTCAATTCACTGCCTTAGAGTTATACCGTTTCTAAGTTACAATCTATTTGTGGGGGAAAAATACATCAGAAAGGATGGCCCAGCCAAAAAGGGAACTTAGTCTTCCTGCTCTAGGTGTGCATTTTTATGATATCACTGTATTATATGATTTCCTCACTTCTATAAACTTCTGGAAAGGTTTTCAAATACTTACTAAAACTTTGACATCTTGGCTTTTCTTCACTGTGTAGAAAGTTAAGGTGGTAGAGGCTCTGAGGAAAGATGATTGCTCACACAAACATTTTGAATTAACTGTTTTTTCCTTTTAGGTGCCCCGGTACTGAATTGGACTATTACTATAGCACAGTTCGCATGCAAAGTGGATTACTTATCGATTTACAAAGGTCTGAGCTGGGGCTCAAGTTTGCAAGTTTACATAATGGTGGCTTTATCACTGGATAAGTTACTAGAAATTCTGAGAGATTTATTTATCTATACAATCCTAATTTTGAACAAAAGTTGTTTCTGCTTGCCTGCAAAGACACTTTTCCTTAAACCATAATTCAACAGTGAAAACCAACCTTGGGCTTGTTTTGGGAGAAAGTGTACATTTGCAAATAAGACTCCAATTTCAAGCTAGTTCCTGCAGTCTCTTCTCAATTTTGTTTTGGATATGTTTATTTTCATAAATTTCCAAATCCTAGTTATCAGTTGTATATATCAATGTTTATCAAGGCAACTCTGAGCCAACAGAAACCTAAAAGATGAGTCCAAAGACTGTACCACCCAACATTGTCACCCTTTCTCCCCCATCTATTTCCCAAAGTAAAACAATTAAATCTGCTTAAGAAAAACAAACACCCAGCCCAAAGCCTTTCCCAACTTCCTGAAAGAAAGGTAAACAAAATAACAAAGACTGATATACAAAACTTTTACTGAAAGTTGAAAATCTTCCCAAAATATTTTTAAAAACAAACAGACCCAACACCAAACTGTCAGGAGGCTACAGGGACTAATTTGCATTTGGATCTAATTTGCAAATGGATACTTTCTCCCAAAACAGGCCCAAGGTGGACCAGCAAGATTCCTACAATCACACAGACAGATCCTAGGAAGGTGATTTACATGCAACTACCATGTCTGGGCTTAGGATACATTTTATTTTAATTCCTGTTTAAATTTAATTTAATTTAATAATTCATACAATTAATTTAATTAAATAATAATTTAATTAATGTTTAATTCCATTTGAACTTTGATTTGCCTTGTTTACAGGTTTTTGGTGGTGGTGATTTGTTTTTTAGAAGGGAGAGGATAAAGAGGGAGAAGACTCTTGCTAACTCCTTCTACTCTCCCTCCCACTCTAGCAAAGATTTCCTCTTTGGAAAAAAGACAAAACACCTGTTGAGCCACTTCTCTTCTAAGTGAGCTTTAGTGGCTCTTTTTCTAAAGGTGTGGCATATGTTGTAGTGTTGGTTTTGTTTTTCTTCCTGACGACTGTGAAATCAAAGCTGGAAAGAGATTAACTCAAATTGAACCAATGTCTCCGAAGGCCAAAGACTCTAAAACTTCTTTAACTTGTCCTTTCTTCTAATTAGATTTTACAATTAATTTGTTCAGCTCAGGAATTAGCTCTCCATATGACAAGTCACTGGCAAGGTTGAGTGGAAGGAAATTAACTCGGTCTGGATAAAGTTGAGGATAATCTGGTCTGTGCAGGGAGAAAGGTGACATGGGAAATAACTATAGAGGAAAACCAAGTTATTTCCCCGTTGTTTGGGGACATGTTTATGTTCTTCAGATACTAAACACTTTTACTGCAAGGTTGAAATTACGTATTCACCAGTCACTGTTAAAAGTTCTGCGTGTTTTTACAATGCTGACTTGCTCTAACAAGCATTTGGTGTAATAGGAAATCAAAAACAGTATGGGACAGCTTACACTAACACTGCATTAAAATGGTCCATCTGCTCTTGGTTTAAGTTCTTGGAGCTAGCTTTTTCATCTCTGTAGGGTTTTTTCACTTCCTATTACAGAGGCCTTTAAAGATAGACATTGAGTTGGTATAAAATCTACAGCTCTGGAGTATAAATGCCTATTTAAGGTAAAGCTGTCTGGAATTCCCACTCCCTCTTTTCCCCCAAAAGACCCTATTTATTTGGCTGGGAGAGACAACCGTGAAACCTGACACTTTGGGTCATATCATAGGGTCGAGAGCTAGAAAGGCCCTCAGAGACAGACCATCTAGTCCTACCCCCTCATTTTACAGATGAGGAAACTGAGGCTCAGGGAGGTTAAATGACTTGCCTAAAATCATACAGATAATAAGCAGGAGAAGTAGAGTTTAGACCCAGGTCCTTTACTCCAGACCCAATGCTCTTTTCACTGTAACAAGGCATCTCTTTATTTCACATTCAAATAAAAGTTTGATCAAACTTTTTGAATCTCAACATCAGCTATGGAAAATAACCCAGAAAATTGAATAATATTGGTATTCATTGATTATTTGAAAATAATAAATAGCCAAATACAAGCTGGGGTTATTGCCATTTCCCCATTCTTTAACTCTCAAAGGATTACCACATCAATTCCTCCAAAGCAGATGTGTAACATTAAAGATGGAAAATGGAGAATGGCCTCATCTCTCCCAGATCTGACTATAAAATGGATAGAATCAAGTTGTGGGACTATTATTTTTTCCCAGTGATTACGATCACAAGCTATGAGGTGCTATGATGACGTGGAAAGAGTGTTAGATTTTGAAAGAGGACTTGGGTTCAGTTCTACCTTTGCCATTTGCCAACTGGGTGACCCTGGATCACTTTATCTCTCTGTGTCTCAATATCTTTACCTACAAAGAGGAGGGAGTTGGGGTAGATGGTCTCCAAATCTATGATCCTATGAATACATTTTTTTCAAATTTGTGAATCTTAGACAGATGTAATCTCTCCTTAGAGCCTGGTAATAGGCTCTAGAAAGAATGACAGATTGGAAGGGACCATAGGGATCATCTAATCCAACCTTTCCATTTTACAGGTTGAGAGACATAACGTGATTTGCACAATGTCACATATATATGATAGATAGCAAATCCAGGATTCTGAACCTAGGTTTTCTGACATAAAATTCAATGTTTATAAACACATTTGGAACTAGCTAGTTATTAATGGCATTAAGTTTTATATTCTACATCCCTTCTTAATCTATCTTACCAACATTTAACCCTTTCACACTTTTCTCAAAGAAAGTTACTTGGGGACTATGCAACTTAAATGAGATGTAAAAAAAAATGCTGGAAAATAATTTAAGATGATTAAAAGGCTAGAAAATAGTACTCACTCCTTCTCTGAAGCATTTGGCACTATTCATCACCCCCTCCTTGAAACTCTCTATACTTCTTTAGCTTCTGTAAATTAACACTGGACTGGTTCCTCCTCCTACTGCTCTAGTCATTTCTTCTCAGTCTTAGTTGTTAGATTCCCTTCCCCCTTCTCTCCTATAAATATGGCTATAAAAAGGCTCAGATCTCAGTCCCATTTTCCTCCCACTACAGTCTAGTAGTACAGTCTTGGAAATGCTATCTACTCTCATCGCTTCAACTCTCTCCTCCCCTCAGATGATTCTCAAATCTACAACTCTAGACCTTATTATGCAGCAGTTACAAATCTGAAACTTCCTACCTGATAACCTCCACCAAAACAAGCCCAAAACCAAACTCATCTTTTCCCCAAATCCAACCATCCATCAATACATTTCTATGCCTGCCAATGCTGCTATCCTTCTGTCAGTCTCTTAGGCTCAAAACTTTGGAGTGATTAATGACCTTCCACTCAATCCCCATCAACCCCATCCTCACAACACCAAGTTAGCCACTAAGTCTTAACTAATTCTTCCATCAAAACACCTTTCACGTCCATCTCTTCTTTACATTTCCATTACCACCACAACCCTAGCTCACTCTCATTCCACATATCCAATCAGTTACTAGATACGTCTATTTTTTTTCTCCACAGTATGTCTTGCACAGATCACCCCCTCTTCATTCACACAGCCACTGCCCTAGTTCAGTCCCTCATCACCTCTTATCTAGACAACTGAAATAGCCTACCAATTAGTTTCCCTGCCTCTAATCTCTTCCCACTCCAATTCATCCTCCACACAGCTGCCAGAGTCATTTGAGGCAACTAGGTGGCATTGTGGATAGAGTGCTAAGCTTGGAGTAAAAAAGACTTGAGCTCAAATCCAGCCTCAGACACTTAGCTGTATAAAGCAAGTCACTTAACCTCTGTCTGCCTCAGCTTCCTTAACTGTAAAATGAAGATTATAACAGCACTTACCTCCCAGGGTTGTTATAAGGATCAAATGAGATAATATTTGTAGTGTTTAACACAGTGCCTAGCACATAGTAGGCACTACATAACCGGTCATTCCATCTTCCCTTTCTGAAGCACAGCTCTGACCATATCTCTGTCTCTCTGTCTCTCTGTCTCTCTGTCTCTATCTCTCTCTCTCTCACTCACACACACACACACACACACACACACACACACACACACACACACAC
>NW_020946973.1:0-29082 GCF_900497805.2 Vombatus ursinus | reverse complement strand
AGAAGAAGAAGAAGAAGAAGAAGAAGAAGAAGAAGAAGAAGAAGAAGAAGAAGAAGAAGAAGAAGAAGAAAGGATTGTGCCAAAATTAAAAGACAGATGGTAGCATATCTTAAAGATGGAAAGAAGAAAAAAAGTGATGTTGTGGTACCATGTTGGCTTGTCTACATTATATACCATTAAGGCTCAGAATCTTTACTAATTCTGATCCAAATAAAGCTGTCAAATAATAACTATTCTGCATATGCCTATATCAAAAAAAGTTTAAATCAATAAATCTATCAACAAAAATTTAATAAGAGCCACTATAATCCAGGAATTGTCCTGGGTCTTAAGGATACAAAGACAAAAATTAGCAAATACTGTCTTCAAGGCAGAAAGCAGAATATTCTATTGGGGGAGACATGAAGTACCTGCAGAATATATACAAATGCAATCCAAACAATGCCCATCGAGTACCTAGCACTGTGCTAGATGCTATGGGAAGACAAAAGGTGTTTGCAGTCTTGTCAAGGAAACAGGAATTATAAATGTGAAATAATTGGAAAAGAAAATAAGACCACATGTAATCAGGTGCCCACAGGTGTGTAATAAAATTTGAAAGTATTATGGGAGGCTAGGAAAGGATGTTGTGGTTCAGCTGATTTCAGAGGGAGCCCTCATGTCTATCCCAATGATCACTGAAAAAGTTAAAGAGTTTTTTTTTTCAGTTAATAGTTAGCTAAACTGGGTATATTTTCTTTAGGATGGCTTTCAGATTTTTAAGCACATTTCTGCATGAGGAAGAGAGTAAAAGGTAATCATGGACTATGAAGCAGCAGAAAGTTTTGGGAAAGAAAGAAGAAAGAGAAAAAGAAAGAGATAGGAAGAGAGAGAGAGAGAGAGAGAGAGAGAGAGAGAGAGAGAGAGAGAGAGAGAGAGAGAGAGAGAGAGAGAACGGAAGGAAGGGAGACTAGGTACTAAGCAGTCTATTCCTTGAATAAGTTCCCCACTCCTCCATAGTGGTGGAACCGATCTATTTTTGTGAAGCAGGCCAAATTCTACTCTAGCTAAGAATTTAGTGTTATCTTAAGGTACTGATTTTAAAAGAACAAATAGAGATCAAAAATTGTTATGTGTGCCCATCTCCGTGGCTCATATAAAAGAAAACCATCAGTGACTAGAATATATGATTATCTTAGAGGTTTTAAAAGTGATTTACAAAGTACAATAATTCACAGATGGTCAAGGGATTTTTATCTTATTAACGTTATCCTAATTCTGCACCAGGAGCAAAAGAATACTTCAGAAACAAAGGCTTTCTTGGGGAGAGGTAAGACTCTTATTTAAATTCTCTTGCATTGGTAATGTGTTTACTCTCCTGGAAAAGAGTTGACACCTAATAATAATAATAAATATATAAACTGTTTTTACCTCTTACTCTCTGCCAAGATTACCTCATTGATGGACCAGAATGGACCAGAATATTATTCAGAAAATGATAAGTGGTTACTGAAGGGATTCTATAAGAAAATGAGTCCTCGTGTAAGTTCCTTTTTAATGTGATACCTTAAGACATATTGCTTGTGCCAGAAACTCTGCTGAAGGTGAAACCCTGAGGAAGGCTGGGGAGTAGAAGGCATGAAGAGCTTCTGTCTCAGCCCTTATCCTTGCTGATGCCCTTGGTTAGCATCTGCATCTTAGTTTCTCTAAATTCTCTCAGTTCTAAGAAGCTAGAGACTATCAGCTTTTGTTTCCCATTTCTCACTTTCAAAAAGTCAGAAATTGATATAATTCTTTGGAGTGACAATTCCCAGATCCTTTCAGAGCATCTCTCACCGCATGATCCCCAAATACTCAGACAAGTAAAATTGTCCCAGGAAGGATTAGGCAAGGCCCTTCGCCTCACAATCTCATCTCAGTAACTTATTAACAGTAAATATTGTGTCGCAGATTTCATTAAATGTATCTTTTAAGGCTGGCTTTGAGTCTAAGGGATTATTAGCCTTGGTAAAATCATTCCTCTAAAAGAGGAAAAACTGGAGTTTTTAAACTCAATAAGCTAAGTGGTGCAGTGAATATAGTGTTGGACATGGAGTCAGAAAGACTCATCTTCCTAAGTTCAAATCTGGCCTCAGACACTTATTAGCTGTGTGATCCTGGACAATTCACAAATTTGTCTTAGTTTCCTCATCTGGAAAATGAGCTGGAGAAGGAAAGGGCAAACCACTCCAATATCTTGCCAAGAAAACCCCAAATGGGGCATGAAGAGTCAAACATGACTAAACAACAACAACAATAATTGTCAAAGCGAGAGACAATATCCCTTAGTGAAGAGAGAGCTGGCCTTGGATTCAGAAGACCTGGGTTCAAGTCCTACCTCTGAAACATGCTAGCTGGGTGACTATCCACAAGTCACTTAACCACTCAGTGCCACCAGGCGTTACCCTAAGAGTACCTTACAGAGGAGTCATTGATCTGATTTGGCGGAGGGAATTTCTACCACAGATGTTCCTTATATGGATGAAATCATTAGGTCCAGATTAAAAATGTTTATATATACAAGGCAGCAGCTAATGCTGAGTATATTAAAAATAGTTGTGATGGGGACCCTGCCTTCAAGGAACTTAAAACTTAAAGGTTGGTAGGAAAAGCACATGAAAGAGAATGAGAAAAATGCAAAGAACTGTGAAAATTAGTAACAGAATAATAATAATAGCTAACAACTTAATTATGTGCCAGGCACTGTGCTAAGAGCTTTACAATTATTATCTCATTTGATCCTTACAACAATTCTAAAAGGTAGTTGCTATAATTATCCCCATTTTATAGATGAAGAAACCAAGGCAAACAAGAGTTAAGTGACTTGCGCAGGGTCACCCAATTACGAAGTATCTAAGGCCAGATTTGAACTAAGGAAGGTGAGTCTTCCTGACTCCATGCCCAACACTCTTATCAACTACACCATGTAGCTACCTGCAAAAAAAAAATGCTATTTGTCATATGGAATGGCTCTCTGGAAGGGGAAGAGGGAGAGACATTTTAGATAATGATGGTGGGATAAGAAAGGGAAGGGGCATCCCTGTGCATTGAAAGATGGAACTTCTAAAGAAAGAGATTGTGGGTAGCTGGAGTCAATTTCAGATCAGCTGGAAATCAGAGGTTAATGGGGACACTCCAGTCCACTAGTCAGATTTTTCTTCCCCTAAACAGTGTTCCTTTTATCTCTTTTGCCTCGCTGCAAACTCCTCTGGAAGTCAATGCTGCTGTCTAGAAGGTCTCCTGACAAGATAGATGCCAATGGGCATGTATGCCAAGAGAAAGGAGGATATGCATAAATGGGGGAGAAGGAGAATCTAGCCCTACTGTTTTGCAGCTACAGAATAATCTGGCAAGAGATTATATTGGATGAAGGCTATAACACTCACTAAAAGGGTGGAAAGACAACAAAGGGAAATTAGGAGGACATCAAGGGCTCGATTCCATGCCAGCTGGAAGTGAGAGTCAGAGACAGCCCTATCAGCTGTGAGTGCTGGTCCTTCTGAGGAGCTTCAGTCTTCTAGGCTCTCTCTGTGTGCTGTGGAAGGCCAGCGGTCAGGTCCAGAGCCTGGAGGCCACATGTGGCTCTCTAGGTCCTTGGGTGTGGCCTTTTGACAGAGTCCAAGTTTTACAGGACAAATCCTTTTATTAATGGGATTTGTTCTGTGAAGTTTGGATTCAGTTAAAGGGCCACATTTGAGGACCTAGAGGACCACATGTGGCCTCGAGGAGGCAGCTTCCCCACCCCTGGTTCAGATAGAGAGAACAGCCAAGCCTGTTCTCAAACACCTTTCTTTGGCCTTCAGTGCAGGGACCTGATCATGCTTCATACCCTGTCTAGTCGTTCATCATTGCCATCATTCAGTCAATCAATAAGTATTATTAGGCACCTACTGTATGCTTGACACTGGGATAGTGATAGTTGATGAGGATACAAGTGCAAAGAGAAAACCAATGCCTACTCAACGTGGAGCTTTTCATTCTAATGGAGAGACAAGTGCAGTCTGTGTGTGTGTATGTATTATACACACACACACACACACGCACAGAGTAACTACTAACAATATGAATGTGAAGATCAACTATTAACCAAAAAATCAAAAGTAAATGTAACAAAATTATAAAGATCAAACAGGATACAGAATGAAGAGATATGAGATGACCCCTTCATGGAAGTGGGAGGTCCACAGATGTTATACATTGCATATGTTTTCAGGTTCTTTCAATGTATAGATCAGTATTACTATTTTTCCCTTTGTAAAAAATGCTATTTGTCATATGGAATGACTCTCTGGGAGGGGGGAGCAAGGGATATTTGCCATAACCATGGTGATTTAAGCAACAGAAAATATCAATAAAACTTATTTTTTAAAAAAAAGAATAAATACAAATATAGAAAAAGTAGTTAAACACAAGGGAGTTTGGAAGGGAGGGCACTAGCAGTTTGGGTGATCAGGAAAGGCAGAATATGGTGCATGAGCTGTACTTTAAGCATATGCATCCTTTGACACATCTGGTCCTTTTGCGTAGAACCACATGATTTATTTCTTCCATTATCTGAAAAGTCTTTAGAATCCTAAGGAATGTTGATAACAAAGAAGTAAAAAAAAGTTTATGAAATAGCACGTAGAAATATATACTTTCTGAGTTTAAAATGTCTCAAAAATGTTTGTTGTCACTCCTGGTCCTACTGGTGTTAAAGGGACAGAGGGCCTCCATGAGATAGAGGTATGCGGGGAGGGGATACCAGGAATGGCAGATGGCCAGAGCAATGGCATAGACTGAAGATGTAATGTGGTGTGTGAGGAGCAGAGAGAAGGCTAGTTTGGCTGGATCAAAGAATGCCCCACCCTACATCCCCCTCACCTGGCCCCTTCTACTTATGGTTCTAGAAAGGGCTTCTAGAAAGGGCTCTTCAATCAAAACATGGCTCACCATCCTTGTTACTTACTAGACCAAAATACACTTCCCTGACTTCCCTGGCCGCCACTTCCCCCTATTAGAATGCAAGTACCTTGAGGGCAGGAACAGTTTTGCTTATTTATTGTATCCCCAGCACTTAGCACAGTGGTTGGCACATACTAAGTAAGAATGATTTTATCCATTATAGACCAAGGCCTTATTTCAAAGCGACGTTAAAAAATGATCAGGAGCATGACCCCTCATTAATGTCAAATGATTTTATGCATCTGAAAATCTAAGGAAGCTAGGAGGTACAATGGATAGAGTGATGTACCAGGAGTCAGGAAGACCTAAATTCGAATCCTGCCTTGGGTATTTACTAACTGTGCAACCCCGGGCAAGTCACTTCACTTATGTCTGTCTCAGTTCCCTCACCTGTAAATTGGGGATAGTAATAGCACCTACCTCCCAGGAATGTGGTGAGGATAAGATGAAATCATATTAGTAAAGTATTTTGCAGACCTTAAAGCACTATATAAATGCTAGCTGTCATTATTATCTACACCTGGACATCTTGCAATAATATCAAACTCAACATCATTCAATACTGAACTCATTCCTGCCCCAGCCCCCTCCCCCCCCCACACCAACCTGCCTCTCCTCCCAGTATACATAGCATCAAAGATTTAGAGCTGGGAGGAACCTTCAAAACCAATGAGCCCAGTCCTTTCATGATTATGGAAAAGGAAACTGAGGCTTAAAGAGATTAAAATAAAGATTAACGAAATAAATAAAAATACAATATAACATAGATGTTAATTTGTAGTTTTCTAAATCAATCTGTGGCCCTGCAGGGATCCATTTCTATTTGAATGTGCCATACAATCCTTCCACTCAGCAAGGCTTAAAATTTTCAATTAAAAACTCTTTTGTCTTTGAATCTTTGAGCTCTTTCACCTGCTATGTCCAATTAGTTGCCAAGTCCCTTCGATTTCATTGCTACAATATCTTTCGTATCTGCCTCTTCCTCTTCACACCCCTTATTTCCAATCTGGACCTTTGTAGCCGCTTCTTAACTGTTCTCTCTGTTTCCAATCTCTCCTGTCTTTTATGTGTCCTTCAAATACACTTCAAAAATAATCTTCCCAAGGCACATGTCTGATCTTGTTACACAAATACACAAAAACATTCAGGAGCTTTTTATTGTCTCTTGAAAAAAAATAAAGCTTTGTTTTTTTGTTAAATTAAGGCCTTCCTTCTATGGTACAGCTCCAACTTGTCATTACAGCCTTAATTCACAATACTCTCTTCTTACATTCTACTTTGCAGGCAAATTGAACTGTTGAGTGCATGGGGAAGAGTCATGAAATTGGACTAGAAAGATAGATTGGAGCCAAATTTTGAAGGGTTTTAAATCTTAAACAGAGACATTTGTATTTCATAGGAGAGGCAACATTAAAACTTATTGAGCCCCTAGGAGCTGATGAAGTCAAACCTACACTTAAGAAATATCATTTTGGCAGCTGTTTGGAGGATGGATTGGAGAGAGACTAGATATAGAGACACCAACTAGGAAACTTTTTGTATTAGTCCAGGGGAGAGATAATGAGGCCCTGAATTTGAGTGATTGTGATTTAAGTAGAGAAAAAGGGATGGTTGGGAGGAATGTTAAGGAGGTAGAATGAACAAGACTTGTTAACTGATTTGGGGGGGGAGTGTTGGGCGGGGAGAATTTATTAAGCACCTAGCATTTGCCAGGAGTTAAAATCCGGCCTGAAATGCTTACTAGCTGTGTGACTGTGGGCAAGTCACTTAACATCTGTATGCCTCAATTTTCCTCATCTCTAAAATGAGCTGGAGAAGGAAATGGCAAACCACTCCAATATCTTGGCCAAGAAAACACCAAATAGGGTCTCTCAAATAGTCAGACATGACTGAAACGACCGAACAACAACAAAAAATGTGTCAGGGATTGTGCTAAATGCTTTACAAATATTATTTCATTTGATCCCCACAGGACAATAGCCCCGGGAGGTAGATGCTATTTTTTTCTATATTTTATATTTGTCCACAGTCACATAGATAATAAGTGCCTGAGGCAGTATTTGAACTCAGTTCTTCCCTACTCCAGGCCCAGTGATCTAGCCACCATAACACCTAGCTACTATATGGAAATAAATGAGAAAAAAAAAAAAAGAATCAAGTAAGTCTTCTATGTAGGCTATAACATTCTAGCATTTAAAAATAAAATTTTATTTTATTGGTCTAAAATATATATTACATATTAATATAACAATTATTATTTTATTATTATACTTTGTCTTCAGTCCTAAGAAAGCCAGATGCTAGGGAAAAACAAGAGTCTAGCACAGTGCCTTGTACACAGTAGGTACTTAAGAAATGTTTACTATTGATTATGTTAATTTAAAATTTCTCTTTCAATCTCTGTCTGGCATGCATTTAGGCCACTGTTTGATTTCCATTATAAACTGATTTATTTTAGGCATTAGGAATGTAGGACAGGGCTTATTTGTGGCTATAATAACTATGCAAAAAGCTTGCTCAGTTCCTGTTAATCAGAGAATGGAGAATAATACCAAAGAACAATTTTTCCTGGCTCAGTGTTCTGCCAGACTTTCCTTGGAAGCTGACTTTTTAGTAAACATTGTGGGGGTAAATTTCTAGGTGAATAAAGGAATCATTTTTAGAAAACTGTAAGGCAATATAAAACCAGGGCCATAAATCTATTTATATCATAGGACTCAGTGATCCTACTACCATAAATATAACTTGAGGATGATATTAAGGGGTGGGGGGGGAAGGAGAGAAAGAGGAAGATCTATCAGCACAAAAATATTCCTAACTATTATGCTCAACACCAAAAAAAGGAAAGAACCCATATGCCCAATGATTAGTGAGTTACTAAACAAATAATAACTATTTTGGAGTTATTGGTTTAAAATATAATATTTTAAAAATAATATTTATTTAAAAGTTTGTCTTTGTTGATAATTAATAAGTATAGGCTAAAAATATATATTTTAAAAAATAATAGCTCATGTTTCAACTTTGTAAGGCAAATTCTAACCCCAAATTAAGAGAAATTATGGATGGGGCAGGTCATTACAGTCTGAAGTGGTGCCAGGAAGCCTTGACCAATTCAGGTCATTCTCAGTCTGCATGACAATTTATAGACTTGTCTAGTTCCAGGAATACTTGAAGGTTCAAGTTTGTTAGTGAAACATTGGGAGAAATGGTACAGTCTGACTGCCCTTAATGTCCTACATGGGAACCAATCTAGGACCCAGGGTCAGGACAAGTCCTGGGTGGCCCTCTGGTTCTTAACACCAGATATGGATTAGAACTGAACCAACTTTCATGAAAAAAGGGATAAGGTACCATGAACCTAACCATGGGGCTCCAAGTTCCCAGATCTGAAGGTCAAGACATCCTTGGGAAAATATATCATCATCTATAAAGTTTTTGCTGCTGGGGGCAAAGGAGAGAGGTGAATGGTCCAAGACTCAACTGACCCCAGAGTTTCCTGTCATCTATCATGACAGGAGGGGGAAAGAGATGTTCAAAGGGGCTTAATTGAAACCCCAAAGCTTATGATTCTTTCAAGGAAAAAGTCATCTTTCAGTGGAAAAACAGTCCAACTGAGAACAGAAAAGCAAAAAAAAAAAAAAAAAAAAAAGCAAAAAAAAGAAAAGAAAGAAAGAAAGAAAAGAAAAGAAAAGGATGACAGATCAGATGGAAACTAGGAAATAGTTTTTCAAATTGCCAAAAAGCAAGTTGAAGAGTATTTTGCAAATGACTCCAGAACGAATAAGAGATTCTTTTAAAAACACCAAAGCGAGGAAGCAATCAGACAATAAGCATGGTCCTTTGATGATCCTGATGCCAAAACTATGATGTGAGGTGACAGCAAAAGAGAAACAATCTGGGAGGCAATTCAATGACAAGGAAAGAGAGTTTTTTAAAGAGAAAGAGAAGAGAAAGAGAGTGATTTAAAGTCAGGGGATCTAATTCTGCCTCTGCCATTTACTACCTAGGTAGCCTTAGGCAAATGACATAATCCCTCCTGTCTTCATCTATAAAATGAGAGGACTGGGTTAGAAAACATCTAAAGTCCCCTACAACTCCAAACCTAGAATCCTACGAATGAAATTATTGCCTGGTTTTGTCAGTCAGTCAATTTACATTTACTATATGCCTTCTATTTGCCAGGCATGGTGCCAAGTGCTGGGGATACAAAGAACGACAAAAAACAGTCCCTGTTTGGGAGACAACATGCCAGGAACTATACAGCAACAAGATATATAGAAGATCAACTGGGGGTAATCTCAGAGAGAATACATGGAGTTCAGGAGGACTGAAAAAGAACCCTTCTTGTAGAAGATGGGACTTTAGCTGAGACTTGAAGGAAGCTAGGAGGCAGAGATAAAGAGGAACAGGGCTCTGACAAGGACAACCAGCGAAACTCGACTGAGTAATGGAGTGTCTTAGGTGAGGATCAGAAGAAAGCCTGTGTCACTGGATCCCAGAGTACGTGGTGGCATGTAAAGCACAAGAAAATTGTAAAGGTGGACAGAGACCAGCTTATGGAGGGCTTTAAAAGCCAAACAGAGGATTTTATATTTGATCTTAGAGGTCTCAGGGAGCCACTGAGGTTGATTGAATGGTGACGGAGTAACATGGTCAAAATTGTGCTTTAGGAAGATCACTTTGCCAGCTAAGCAGAGAATGAACTGGAGTGGGGAAGAACTTGGGGAAGTCAGAAACCCTAGCAGGCTATTGCAATAGTCTGGGCAAGAGGTGATAAGGGTCTGCACCAGGACAGTGGCAGTGTTAAGACAAGTGAGGGGGCATTTATGAGAGAAGTTAGGAAGGTAGGAACAATAAGATTTGGCCATTGATTAGATATTAGGTAAGATAAAGTGAGTAGTCAAGGATGGTGCCTAGAAGGATGCTGGTCATTTTTTTAAAACCAAGGATGATGTTAGGAATATTCTGATGCCCAACCGCCTCCCAAGTGACAAGCTGGTGGTACTTGATAAAGCAGTCATCAATGGGATCATGGGTGCAGTCCCATAATTCGTGCAGTCCCATCCTTCAAATTATAATAGTAGGATATGAGAAAGTCATTCTCCAGATGGTAGGGTGTATCACCTGAAAGAGTTATCAAAGAGAACCTGGGAATATAGGTGAAACTAGCAACCTAAGCTGGAAAATCATAGAATTGAGAGTTGGAAGGCACTTTGGAGAATTTTCCATTCACCCTACTCATTTTTCTAATGAGGAAATGGAGGCTGAGAAATTACATGATTTGCCCAAGCCCATACAGAGAAGGGATTTGAATCCCGGCCTTGAGACACCTATATCCTTTATACTATGCCATAGCATGATTATTCATCGAACCCAGGTCATGTCCATCAACCCAGTACTGTTACTGAGCTGACAACTAGAAGTGTTCTATAGACTAGAGGCAAGAATTAAACAGAGGGATTGACAAAAAGCCCAGGCTTTGAAGCTGGAAGGAGAGAAAGTTTGCTCCTGGCCTTGGAAGGCAACTAATGTAATTCTCCAGGGATGGTGGCATCTCTCGTACGAGGTCACATGTTTGCCTAGCCCAGGAATAAGAGATAAAGAAGTTGAGTTTCATCAAGGAGGGAAATCTTTGGGGATAGGGAAGTGCCAGCTTGAATCATTTCCCCCAGAGGAAACCAAAAATGGGGATAGGATACCCTGTAAGCTGTATTAGTCAATCCAATCCCGCACTAGACTGTAATTAACTTAAGATAACACATCTGTGCCTTGTAAACTCAATCCTATGACAACAATTCTTGCATTATCTAATTCACAAGGTGATAGCTGTTGTGAAGAAAGTGCTTTGTAAGTCATAAAGCACTATATAGAGTAGTTGTTATTGTTGTTGTTGTTATTGTTATTATTACCCTTTCATTTTACCCATAGTGGCCTAGAAAGGCAACTTCTGAAAAATTCCGACTTTGCCTCAGCTGAACTAAGAGCAAAAGGGGATTTTTCTTTGGACCTAGACTGAGCGTTAGGGGACCAGAGTGTTCCTAGAGGTCAAGTGCAGTAGTGGGAGCAATAACTGCACCTTATCCCACCTCTTCTCTTGTTGCTCCTATCCCTAAGGACAAATCTAGAATGCTGGAACCATCAGACAGTTGGAAATTCAGGACAGGAAGTGATAAGACACCTGTTATTCTTGTTCTCGTCCTGCTTGGGCAGTTCTCTGACATTATGGGATTGGGAGCTTCATCGTGGTTAGAAACTGGATTATAGACAAGACCACAATGTGTAAAGATAAATGGACACTTCCTTAGGTGGAGAAGTGTAATAATTGGGGTTTTTTAATTTAATTAACAATAATTTTTAGGATAGGTCATCTTTAACTGCATTATAAAGATTCAAACAAAGGAATAAACCGTGATAGTCTAAGTAAATTATTCTACGTAGATAAAATCCAAGCCAATGGAGGGAACATGAAGAAATAACCAACAAGGTCAGTTAATGAGTTGTTTGTTTTTAATGGCAAGACGAGTTTCAATGAGGACAAGCAAACAGACTGGCTTGTCTTCCTATTTTAAAGTCATATGACCTCAGGGAGAGATGCCATCCATCTTCCCTGGAGAATAATATTAGCTCCTTCTCATGGCCAGACACTTTTTCTTCCCATCTCAAAAGGAATAAAGATGCTAACTAAACTTCTGAGCTTACAGATATGGCATGGGAAAGGGCTTTGGATGTCACTAGAGAATGCATAAGACCCTGGAAGATTATGCCACTGCCAAAAAAAGACCAAATAATGTTGGGCATCAACAAGGAAAGCAAAGACAAAGAAGAAAACTTTATTTTACCATTATAGAAGATCATGGTCTACTGAAATCTATACTGCAATGTGAGATTCTGGATGTTACATCTATATATGTATGTGTATAAGTATATATTCATGTGTATATTTATACATATATAAATTTTAGTATTTATCTGTGTATATATATATATGACAGATACATACATACATAGACACATAAACAGAAGAACTTAAGATGGTCCAGTGAAAGGTAACTAAACTATAAAGGCTGTTTTACAAAGAAAAGATGAAAATATCAGGACCCTTTGGTTTGGAAAGACTAAAGGTAGACATGGTCTAAGTCTACAAAGTCAAAATGACATGGATAAAGTAAATGAGCTAGTTCAATTCATTTCGTAATAGAATGAGCATTCACCCTTCAGCTCAATTGGATTCAATTCATTAGCTATTCATGTAATGCCTGCCAGGTGCCTAGCTTTGTGCAAAAACTTGAGGAATTTGGTTTTTGGTAAATAAAAACAACTACTGATAACTCAGCAAGTAGGTAAATTTATGGAACGCATCACTCCAAGAGATGGATTCAGTCATTTTTCAGTCTTGTCCGATCTTTGTGACTCCATTTGGAGTTTTCTTGGCAAAGATATTGGAGTAGTTTGCTATTTTCTTCTCCAGCTCATTTTACAAATGAAGGAACTGAGGCAAAAAGGATTCAGTGACTTGCCCGGAGTCATACAGTGTCTGAGGCCAACTTTGAACTCAGGAAGATGAGTTTTAGTGACTCCAGGCCTAGTCCTCTATCCATTGTGCCTCCTGGCTGCCCTAAGAGATGTATAGGCCAAAAAAAAAAAAAATAGAGCCTCAAGATAGGTTTCATATAAATTCATGGGTGAAAGGGTGTAATGGTTGGACAATTTAAGAAAAGGAACGTATTTGAAGGTACATGCTGACTCTTTGAACGAGAACACCTGTTCTCTTCTTCAACTTGTCACTTGATCTCTACATGATACTGGGCCTGATGGACCAAGGGTCTCACCCAATATGGAGCTCTCTCCCACCAAGTGCTTGCATTCTCTCTACTCTTTCCGAGCACAGTGGCCTCTGGCAATGGCCCCACAGCTGCAATGAATTGTGAAAGAAAGTGACCTTTTCTAGGCTCCCCCAGTCCCCACACAGAGCTCATTATGAAGGAATAAGTGATAGTGTTCCTATCATTCAGCCTCTTTACTTTGCACTCCCTGCAGAGTCTCTCAACAGTATCTGTGCACCCCTAGCAGGTGAGGGAGATGAGCTGGGGGCACCCCCACGCATAATGGAACTGGGCTGATTCTCAGCAGGAATGTTGGCACCGGCTAACTCTGACTCCCGTTCTTGTTTTGAATAGGCAGTAAGATTGATATCAGGAGTATCCCTGGATAAGCCCTGATATACCATTACCCTCTACAGTGCAATAGTTGCAATTCGGAGAGATGTAATTTGGGCCTTCTCAAAGAAAATAATTTGTTATGTTGAACAACAAAGACTCAGGAAAGCTTTCCATGACTCCTCTATTCAAAGCATCTGCTCACGGAACAACGTTTCCAGAATTGATTGCAATTTTCTGTTTTATTAATTAGTTAATTGCCCAGGTTTGGAGAAGATTCCTTTTCAGGACTATGCAGCTTTCTTAGAGAAAAAGAAATCGCCAGTAGGGATCTAAACAGGAGGGACTATACTGGCTGAAATACAGAGGAACGGATTCGCTGTTGGTCAACGCATTGCAACATACTTTCATTTCTGAGACTCACACAAAAAGAGACTGATTAATTCTCCCCCTCTACTCTTCTTCTCTCTTTTTCTCCCTTCTTATTTTTCATCTTTTTCTGGTTCTTGATTTTGGCTGTGCCTGGAGAGAAGATACCAAGAATTCTCATAATGGATGGTTCTTGGCATACTGAAATGATCAGGAGTAAGCTACAGAGCACGTCAATATGCCTCATTCAGATTCCCACTAGGATGTGGCAGAAACAAGAGGTTTAGGAAAGATACATGAATCTCAGTTTTTTAGGAGGTACCTGAAATCTCAAACCCTTTTGGATAATTGGAGACATTGAGACAAATTGGTTGTATAGCAGAAACATTATACACAAACTTAATTTCTCAAAGAATCATAGATTATTCTATCTGAAGAGAATATTTAGATTAACCTCTGGGATACAGGCAAGGTTAGCCTGAACCATCTTTACACTAAAGTTTATCTTCAATTACAGCTTTACAGGGTTGGAGATTCTATGACATCCCCCCATGTCCTGACATCTTTATTACTGGCAATTTCTTTATACCTAATCTTTCACTGGAATTACAGCCCATTCCCTCAGGTTGTCTCTTCTAGGGAAATAGAAAACAACTAATCAGTAAATAGTCTCCTTAAAAATAACCCTCTGGATAACAGTTATTAAGTTGTCCTTCAGCCTTCTCTTTTTTTTGTTTTTCCTGGCCTAAATAACTCTGACTGCTTTAACCATTCCTTATGTGTTATATTTTTGAAAGCACTTACTAATTTTGGCTCCTTTTCTTCATACTTTCTCCTAAATACTAAACCACCTTCCTATGGGTTTGCTTTAATTACTACAATGCATTATCCATAGACTCTTGACAGGACAACTGGGCCCAATGACATGGCAGTTCAGAATTCTGCTTTATATACGTAGTCCTGCCTAGGTTGCAGGATGCTATTCCAATAGCATGGGCAGCTAGGTGGCTCAGCGGATAGTGCACTGGGCTTGGAATGAGGAAGACTCATCTCCATGAGTTCAAATCCTACCTCAGATTCTTACTGTGTTTCCCTGGACAAGTCACTTAACCCTGTTTGCCTCAGTTTCCTTGTTTGTAAAATGAGCTAGAGAAAGAAATTGCAAACCACTCCAGTATCCTTGCCAAGAAAACCCCAAATGGGGTCATGAAGAGTTGGAAACAACTGAACAACAACAAATCCTCATATCATAATGCCCTCGAGAAACCTGAGAGCAGGTACTGTTCCATTTTTGTATCCTGGCAGATAGTAGGCGCTTAATAAACATTTGTTGATTGATTATTCCTCCTTCCTGTTCCAGGCCCAAATTCAAAATTCCAGTTTCCTGACATCAGAAACAAGTATAATCAATCAAATCGAGAAAACTAAACACTGACAAATGTGAGCATTTAGTATGGGACCCACCCGTGGTAGCAGACACGTGGTAGCCAGTTGGTCCTGAGTCTGTCTGCTAAGGAGAGCTTGGGTCCTCTTCTCTAATTCAGTACAGTAACATGTCTAACCCAAAGGACAAGGACTATGCCTTACACTTCTTTTGAATGTCTTTCAATACTTAGCCTAAAGTTGACAAAGCAATATCTAAACGTACTTGTTGAACATGAATATAAAAACGGAGGAAGAGAATAACCTGATAGTTCAAAGTCCTTGCCTCCAAAAGCCTTGTCAACGCCAAAGTGGCTATTTCATACTCAAACTCTATGGGACTCACGAGTAAGCTGAGACGACATCTAACATGACACACTGGAGAGAAACACACTTTCCAGTAAAAGGAACGTGAAGACATACATAAGCCTGAAACTCCCCTTGTCTATAAGGAGAAGAGGCTAAACACACAACAAAGCTGACACAACTCATTACTCAGGCAGTAGACATGCTGTCGATATCATGCAATGTGACATTCATCTTACTTAGAAAATGAAAGGAGAACCCCGGCTGAGTAAATTAGAATCAGTGGTAATACAGCTGTTAGGTACAAACATTTGTTTGGCATGAATCAATCTGGACTCTCCTGTAGTGTGCTTTGATGGTCTCTCTACTATCTTGTTGACCAATGATGAGATCATGGTTTGTTCATCTAACTGAATAAAGAAAACACTCCACCAAGCAAAATGCAGGCCACCTCCTTGAAGTTGTTTGTTGACTTTGTGTTTACAGCAGGCCTTTCATAAACATTTATTAAATATTTATTTTCACTGCTTGTGCATTTAACTGCATGAAGAGGGAAATTAATCCTATCTTTAATCAGAGTGACTCTGCTTACTTTTTTAATGGGGCTAGGGCTTTAAGATGGAAACCAGCCATCACAAATAATGCTTCATCTTGGTAGATGTTCCAGATACTGGATATGATTAAAATAAAATTCTCATCTCCTCATTTCAGTCATAGGTTGGAGCTGTGCAAAATTCAAAATCTAAAGATTAAGATTCATTTTGGAAGAATCTATTGCTTGCATTTCCACAAACAAACAAAAAATACATACACAAAATGTAAAATGGTAAAGGGCAGCTAGGAGGTGCAGTGAATAGAATGCCAGGCACTCTCTATCTATTCTGGAGTCAGGAAGAGCTGAGTTCTAATCCAGCCTCAGACACTTACTAGTTGTGTGATCCTAGTAAGTTACTTAACCCTCTTTGCCTTGGTTTCCTCATCTGTAAAATGAGCTGGAGAAGGAAATGGCAAACCACTCCAGTGGTTTCTTTGCCAAGAAAACCCCAAATGGGGTCATGAAGAATCAGACACAACTGAAATGACCGAACAAAAAATGGTAAAACCATTGGTCTTCTATTAGAGCAAAGGATAATAAACTTTTCTCAAGTTGGCTGCAACTCTATAAAAGGCAAGTGTGGAAAATGGTCAACACAATTGATAAATATAAAGTTTGGGAGAAATTGTGGCCCTTTCTTTGATCCATATTCATTGTCTCCTTCATGGCATGGATAACTGGGAGTTGGCTCTTCTATTCATCTTCCATATGTAAACTTTTGCCCCTGGGTATCCTGTTCTCTGCTACTGGTACCAATCCAAAGCTGGGACAAATCACAGAAACCATGGGATTGGTGAGCCATCAAGTGAATTTACACATTCCAGGTGGAGGAAGACAATGGATTTGGAACACAACATCAGAAAGACTTAGCCAGAGATTTGCCCTGTGTTCTAAGTAAGTTGTTTCAGTGTCAGGAGCTTCTTCGTCAATGAAACAAAGATAATTGTATCACAGGGAACAAGGAGGGGAGATCACAATTTAAGAAAATCTTTAATGAATAAAACATATGTATTCAAATTCAGGTGCTTCCTATAAAGGTCAACACTTCTAAATTATCCTGTACAAAATCAACTTTTTGGCCTATTGCTAGAATCACTGGATCATAGATATGAAGCTTAAAGGGATCTCATGGCCTATCGAGACCAATCTCCTCATTTTCCAGCTGAGAAAATGGAGGCCCAGAGAAGTCAGACCACTTGTCTGCCATCACAGAGAAGTAAATAACAGGTCTAACATGTGAACCTAAGTCTCTTAACTTTAAACCCTTTCCAATGCAACATGCTACCTCTCCAGGCTCAGACTATACTTCCTCATTGATGACTTAAATAGATTTAATTCCAGTTAAATCTGCTTTTGGAAAAAAAAATAATCAAATTAAAATGTGAATTGAATAGAAGCTCTTTGAAGGCAGGAGGAGGCCAGCATTTTGTCATTATGGCCCCAAAAAGGAAGTATCGTGCCTAGCATATATGGTGGAGACTAGATAATAAAAACAATAAGCATTTATTAAGTATTTACTATTTGAGAACACTGTATTAAGTGCTAAGGATACAAAGAAAGCAATAACACAGTCCCTGCCCTCAGGGAGCTCACATTCTAATAGGATAGAGACTGGACTTGTGATTTCATTAGCATAAGAAATGCAAAAGATGAGGATTTCCCTTCTTGGCAATGAATACTCTTAGAGACTTGCCTAGAATACTGACCAAGAGAAGTCACAAGAGCCAGTTAAGTACCAGAGCTGCATAATCACTGCTATTTGGATTGGATTGGAAAGGACAGAGATTACCCAAGGCCCATTAGTTTAAAGCCTAACTTCACATAAATTTAAGCAATAATACTAAATAACAAAAAAATCTCTGTTTTCACTGACGAGTCGTGGAAAGGTTAAATGACCTGCCCAAAGTCACACAACTACTAAGTGACTGTGGTAGGATTTGAACTCAGATGTTTCCTAACTCCAAGTCACTTCCTCACTATACCAAGCTAGGAAGGGATTTTCAAGAATTCCTGCCTATTGGAGGCATCAGATTTGGATGTATACTCATGAAGGACCCCTTACATAACCACATTTCAGATGTTTTAAACTTGATCCTATACTTAAAATAAAGAATTTCAAGGTAAGGAAGAACTTTAATTGTAAACACTTTGAGGGCAGGGATTATATAGTTTTTCATCTTTGTACAGCCAGTGCCTAACAAGTGCAGCTAGATGGTACGGTGGATAGAGTGCCAGGCCTAGAGTCAGGAGCTTCGTGAGTTCAAATCTGGCCTCAGACACTTACTAGCTGTGCGACCCTAGGCAAGTCACTTAATCCTGTTTACCTCAGTTTCCTCATCAGTAAAATGAGCTGGAGAAGGAAATGACAAACCACTCCAGTATCTTTGACAAGAAAACCCCAAATGGAATCACAGAGAGTCAGACACAACTGAAAAAGACTGAACAACTACAAAACAAGGTATTTTACACATAGAAAATATTCACTTGAGTTTTAATTATGCAGTCCCGCACTGATTTTACAGAGAAGGCCACTGAGGGTCAGAGGATACAGTACTTTAAGTGAATCTGTCCTAAATCTTTTCAGACTCTGATAAGCTCTTCAGAAATGTATTTCTAAATATCGGAATCTCCTTTACATCATTTCAGCCTGAGTTCATAAATGGCTCGGTTTTTCTTTCATTTTGACTCTTTTTTTTTTTAAATAAAAGTTCTTTCTTGTGATGCTGAAAGCTTAACCTACGTGTAAAACATTAACTTGAGCTTTTAGGAATTTGTTTTAGACCCTTTTAATTAGGCCTGAAGATTTCTTAAAATGGACTGTTGATCTACTGAAGTCTTTTAATATTCAAAAGTTGACAGGTTGTCTTCATATTCTTGTCAGGATGAAAAAGAAATGTTTTGTTTTGTTTCATTTTGTTTTTGGAGAAGAGAGCTGGCATCAACATAACATGGAGTAATAGATGGAGAGCTGGCCTTGGTACAGAAAATCCAGGTCCGAGTTCTACCTCTACCATATACTGGCTGCAGTCACCTTGGCCAAGTCACTTAACCTCTCACTATTCTCTCCAGAGGTAAACTCAAGCTAGCTGCTGCAAGCACTTCTGGATAGCAAAACTCGTTTGTACAGCCAGAACCAGATTAAAATGTAGTTGAGGAATGTTTAACAAAATAAAGGAAAATATAATACAACATAGATAATGTTAATTTGTGGTTTTCTAAGTCAGCACACTGCCTGCAGGGACCCCTTTCTCTTTGAGTTTAGCATAGATACTTCCAGGAACCAGACATATCAAAAACAGGATGTAGCACCCAGCCCTCCCAAGTACAGCCAGAACCAAATTAAAATATAATTGGAAAATATTTAACAAAATAAATAAATTAATCATAAAAGAAATGCATAAACACGTGTGGTTTTCTAAGTCAATACATAGCCCACAGGGATCCTTATTGTGGTTTAGTGACCGTGGTGAAGCCGCTGCTTTAGGCAACTGTCAAGATTCTAAGTTTCAGAGAAGGTGCCAACCTCCAATGGCACAAGGAGTTTGCTGTATCTACAAAATCACAGGTCTAATCCTTACTCATTTGGAAAAGGGTCTGCTGACCTGAGTGGAATGGAATGGGGCTGGCCATATTGGGACACTGCTAGGGGTGGAAAAGCAATAACCAAAAAACAAACAAACCCTCCAGCATAGGGTGAGATTTTTAGTCTGAGTCAATGAGTCAATGGTGTGACATGGTAACCAAAAAGGCCATGCTGGATAGCATTACTCTGAATAGGTCATCACCCAGAATGAATGAGTTGGTAATTCTCTTGTGCCCTGTCCTACAATCAGATCTCACCCAGAGTGCCGTGTTCACTTCTGTGTGCCATAATTTAGGAAGGACATATAAAATCTGGAGCATATCCAGAAGTAGATAAACCAGATGGTGAGAGGACTGGAGACCAATGCTTGAAAGGATTGATTGAAGAAACTAAAGATGTTTAGCGTGGAGTAGCAAAGACATAGTGCAATCAGGATGGCTGATTTTAAGTATCTGAAAGACTATTATATAGAAAGGGGAGTAGATTTGTTCTATTTGGCCCCATAAGGCAAAACTAGGGTAAATTTCTACTGGACATAAGGAAAATTGTCCTAACAATTGGATTTTTCCAAGAATAGAATGGGACGATTCAGAGAGAAGTAGGTTCTACTTCATTGTAGAGGCTGATGACTTAGCAATGATGTTATATAGATGAGATTCTTTTTCAAGTATGCATTAAACTAGATGGCCTCTGAGTCGCCTTCCAGTGCTTACATTTTGTGAATCTGTAATTGGAAGCCCTGGAACTCCTGTTAGTTTCTTTTGGTACTACATGTTTTTAAATGTTCTGAGTCCTTTCATCTTAAAAAATAAAATCCTATCCTCTAAAAAACAGTTATGAATGGGGAAAGGAAGATAAGGGACACTCATATGACTTTCAGTTGCTGCAATATAAGAGTGAAAATTGCTAGATGGCTTCTTGTGGACAGGAAACTAGGTCCCAGTTCTTGTGGCAAAAGCAGATTCTTCCCAATTTCCCCCCATTTCTTCTACCTAGTCCTCTCTTCTCCTCTTAATTCTTAATAATACTAATAGCTGACACCAATATAGCATTTTATGGTTTATAAAGTATATATGTATCATCACATTTGTTCTTCACAATAACCCTGTGAAATAGGCAAAGTAAGTATTTTTATTCCCTCTTTATTGTTGAAGAATATTGGCTTAGAGATAAGTAACTCTCCCGAGGTCATACAGCTATGAAATAAGAGAACTGGGACTAGAACTCACCTCTTCTGGCTCTGGATCAAGTATTCTTTCTAGTACCCCACAGATGCTTCAGATAGGGGGCTTTGTATATCTGCAAGCACAGCTTTATACTTCCATGATTAATGTCCTTTCTGAGAAAATATTTGGCTCACTTTTTGATGGTATACGCAATCTGCAGTAAGCATAGTAGAGAGCTACAAAATATCTTCGTCCAGCTCTCCCTAATGGCCATAGTTTTTGAGAGTTAAAGTGAGAAGAGTTTCAGCTATTGAACCCTCAGATAAACTGACTTCAATTTAGAGGAAGATGTTTTGTTCACTTTAAAAGATAAACTTACATATGTTATAATATTAAGAGCCCAGGGCTTAGACAAAAGTAAAACAATTTATTATTATTATTTTGCAAAGCTGTAACCAGCATGGGATGAATGACAATTCATACCAGAATGTGAACCCATATGGTAGGCATAGGAGTGTACTTTTGTCTCCAAGGGCATATTTCTCCTCTAAGGCAATCACTATCTCTATTCTTTATTTCTCATTTTCCAGGAGTGAGACCCAACTTTCTCTTCCTACAGGAACCTCACTTATGGTGGGAATGTCCTCTGTGTTGCTCACCCATTCACTAACCCCCAACTGAAAGAGTAATTTCAGCTAGTTATAACCTTGCTAATGAGATTTGGGCCTCACTTTTCTTTGGAATTCCAGACTTCTAGGTGAATTTTGGCCTCGTCTTGCCCAGAACCAGGTCTCCACATCACTTCCTGGCCACTCTCCACACCATGCTCTTAAATGTTATCTTCCCCCATCTGAAAGTAAGCCCATTGAGGGAAGACACCATCTTACTTGCTTGAATTTGTATTACCAGTGTTCATCACAGCACCTGGCAAAAATTTATGCTTAAATGTACCTATCAAAGAGATGCTTAGTGCCAATTGTCAAGTTATGGGCTTCTGTCTTCAGACTGAAGGCTTCACAATAGCAGTCTATGGAGAGAAGTAACAGATTTGATCAGCCTATCTCTTTGGGCAAGTTTGTATACAGAGGTAAAAACCATACTTCTCTTTCACATTTTCAAGAAGGTCAATGAATAAAATATTATTGGGGACAGACTAGATCTGGCTAAAGGGAAGAAGGCTAGAGATTAATGCAAAAAGAGTAGGGGCAGTAAAAACTAAATAATGGTTTTGATGACAATATTACAGAAGTACAAATTAAGCTTAGTTTTTGTCTTTGTATCTCCAGCTCTTCTCACAGCACTTGGCACATTCTGGCATTTAATGAATATCTATCCAGTACATTTTACCTTATATATCTTGTTACATAATCTCTACTGAAAGAAAAAAATTGCTTAACTGCATCTTCTTGACAAGTAATTTAAATGACTTTGATTTATATGAAGCATACCCTATAAATAACCAATCGAATTTTAAGTATCATTTAAGAAGCAATAGCATTTGTCTAAAAAAGTAAAAATAAATGGAATATAGTAAAGAAGAAGTGAAATGAAAAGAAAGGAGAAGAGATTTGGAGAAAGCAGAATGGGGAAAAAAAGTCAATCATTCATCCATCAAACATTTATTAAATGTCTTCCATGTTCAAAGCACTGTGCTAAGTAATAGGAGGATAAAAATATAACTAAGATATAGCCTTTACCTTCAAGGCAAGCTAGGTGGCACAGTGGATAGAGTGCTTAGAGTCAGGAAGACCTTAGTTCAAATCCAGCTTCAGACACTTCCTAGCTGTGTGACTCCAGGCAAGTCATTTAACCTCTATTTGTCTCCGTTTCCTTATCTGTAAAATGGCAGTAAAATAAAAGCACCTACCTCCCAGGGCTGTTGTGAGGATCAGATAAGATAATAATTATAAAGCAATTAGCACAGTGCCTGAAACATAGTAAATACTACGTCAAAGCCATTATTATTATTACTAATACTATTGCATATACAGATATGCAACAATATGTAAAAAATATGTAATCACAACAATGCAGAAGAGAAAATAAAAAGATACAAGGGAGACAAAAGGCTATCTAAGGTGAGAGGAAAGAAAAGCATTTCTGATCAGAAGTACAAGAAAAGCTTCCCAGAGAAGGTAGCATTTGAGGTAGGTCTTGCAGACAGATATAGCTTCAAAAAGCAGAGGCAGGAGAGAGGAGAGATGATGAAAAGGTATTCCAGGTGTAGCAAAGTGAGAGCAATGAATGGAAGGGTCGGGCATGTTCTGGATATGTGTCAATGACATCAAATGGTCCACTTTGGCTGGAGCTCAGAGCATCAGGAGGGGAGTGGTAGAAGACTAAACTAGTCCTGGGATGTGGTTGGCTTAAATAATAAGCCACAGAGTTTGGATGTTATTTGATAATCAAAAAAATGAATTAATAAACATTTATTAAGCACACACTATGAGCCAGGAACTATGTTAAATGCTGGGGATATGAAAAAAGTCTGCCCTCAAGAAGCTCACAGTCTAACTGACAATAAGCAGTAGGGAACCATTGAAACTTGAGTATAGTGCTACAACCAAAAAGATGATTAAATCTGGCATCAGTGTGAAGGAAGGAGGGAGGAGAGAGAAACAGGGGGTGAGTAACACAAGTTAGGCAAATATCATAGTAGTCCAAATCACTAGTAATTGATGCCTCCCCACAGATGGGAACAGTGAGAACAGAAATGATTCAAAGTATATTGCGGTGGTGGAATTATTAGTATTTGTTAACTGATTGGTTATGGGAGATGAGTGAGAGTGAGAAGTCAAAGACAACACGTTTCAAAAATAAGTGAATGGGTAAATAGAGGTATCATGGACCAAAAAAAATGTAGAAGAAGGAGGAGCCATGGAGGGAGGAGGATGGAGAAATTAAAATTCTGTTCTTGATCTGTCCAGCTAATGAGCTTTTGGGACATCCAAAGAACAAAACTAAAGATTGTTGACAGGCCCAGATATGGTGAAAGAATAAAAGCATTAAAAGGGTTAGGGAAGGGAGTGGGAAGAAGTCACATAGAAAGAGAGAAGCAAAAATTTAGAAAATATTTTAATATAGAAGTTCATATTCATCTTCACTGAAGACAAAACCAAAAGAATTAAATTTCAGCTAGAGCAAGGGAGTTTGGTTACACATAAAGAAACTATTCTACACAGGAAATGTTGTTCATAGAATCTCAAAGTTGGAAAGGACCTCAGGGACCTAACCCTAATCTCTTCTGACCTACACCTGGGCAAGTATCCCCACTCTGCTTCATACAAAGAGTCTTCAAGCCTCTGATTGAAGACCTCCAATGAGGAAGACGTATAAGACTCAAGTGTTCGATGACTTTCACACTGATAATAAGAAGTAAGCAAATAGATCATTGGATACCTTACTGCAAGAAAACAAATCATTCACATGATGCTGAGAGAGAGGCCCTGTCAAGGCCTGAATGAACCCCTCTGTCCTAACATTAAAGTATTACATTCATGTAGGAGGGGACTAGTTAGGTCAGATCTTGAGGTATATTTTGGATATATTTCAAGAAGGTAGAAAAGTTATATCAGAATGCTGGGCTTGGAGTCAGGAAGATCAGATTTCAAATCCTCCTCAAACACCTACGAACTGTGTGGCCTTGAACAAGCCACTTAATCTCTCACAGCTTCAGTTTCCTCACCTCCAAGATGAAGGGATTGGACCAGATAGCATCTAAGGCCCCTTTCAGTTCTAAATCTATAATGTTATACTGTCAAGTCTATAATGGGAGAATCCTGGAGCAAAAGTGAGGACTTGGTTGATGGGGAAGACTGATGAGTCAGGGTTAGCAACAGTAAGCTAGACAAGGAGTGATTGATCTTTTGGGTTCCCAAGGAGAACAGACTGCAAGGAGTAGGAATGAAGGGAAAATGTAATTAATCACAAGCAGATTGGAAAATTATGTCAGAACAACCGAAGGCTTTGGATATGTGGTCAATTCACTGCCTTAGAGTTATACCGTTTCTAAGTTACAATCTATTTGTGGGGGAAAAATACATCAGAAAGGATGGCCCAGCCAAAAAGGGAACTTAGTCTTCCTGCTCTAGGTGTGCATTTTTATGATATCACTGTATTATATGATTTCCTCACTTCTATAAACTTCTGGAAAGGTTTTCAAATACTTACTAAAACTTTGACATCTTGGCTTTTCTTCACTGTGTAGAAAGTTAAGGTGGTAGAGGCTCTGAGGAAAGATGATTGCTCACACAAACATTTTGAATTAACTGTTTTTTCCTTTTAGGTGCCCCGGTACTGAATTGGACTATTACTATAGCACAGTTCGCATGCAAAGTGGATTACTTATCGATTTACAAAGGTCTGAGCTGGGGCTCAAGTTTGCAAGTTTACATAATGGTGGCTTTATCACTGGATAAGTTACTAGAAATTCTGAGAGATTTATTTATCTATACAATCCTAATTTTGAACAAAAGTTGTTTCTGCTTGCCTGCAAAGACACTTTTCCTTAAACCATAATTCAACAGTGAAAACCAACCTTGGGCTTGTTTTGGGAGAAAGTGTACATTTGCAAATAAGACTCCAATTTCAAGCTAGTTCCTGCAGTCTCTTCTCAATTTTGTTTTGGATATGTTTATTTTCATAAATTTCCAAATCCTAGTTATCAGTTGTATATATCAATGTTTATCAAGGCAACTCTGAGCCAACAGAAACCTAAAAGATGAGTCCAAAGACTGTACCACCCAACATTGTCACCCTTTCTCCCCCATCTATTTCCCAAAGTAAAACAATTAAATCTGCTTAAGAAAAACAAACACCCAGCCCAAAGCCTTTCCCAACTTCCTGAAAGAAAGGTAAACAAAATAACAAAGACTGATATACAAAACTTTTACTGAAAGTTGAAAATCTTCCCAAAATATTTTTAAAAACAAACAGACCCAACACCAAACTGTCAGGAGGCTACAGGGACTAATTTGCATTTGGATCTAATTTGCAAATGGATACTTTCTCCCAAAACAGGCCCAAGGTGGACCAGCAAGATTCCTACAATCACACAGACAGATCCTAGGAAGGTGATTTACATGCAACTACCATGTCTGGGCTTAGGATACATTTTATTTTAATTCCTGTTTAAATTTAATTTAATTTAATAATTCATACAATTAATTTAATTAAATAATAATTTAATTAATGTTTAATTCCATTTGAACTTTGATTTGCCTTGTTTACAGGTTTTTGGTGGTGGTGATTTGTTTTTTAGAAGGGAGAGGATAAAGAGGGAGAAGACTCTTGCTAACTCCTTCTACTCTCCCTCCCACTCTAGCAAAGATTTCCTCTTTGGAAAAAAGACAAAACACCTGTTGAGCCACTTCTCTTCTAAGTGAGCTTTAGTGGCTCTTTTTCTAAAGGTGTGGCATATGTTGTAGTGTTGGTTTTGTTTTTCTTCCTGACGACTGTGAAATCAAAGCTGGAAAGAGATTAACTCAAATTGAACCAATGTCTCCGAAGGCCAAAGACTCTAAAACTTCTTTAACTTGTCCTTTCTTCTAATTAGATTTTACAATTAATTTGTTCAGCTCAGGAATTAGCTCTCCATATGACAAGTCACTGGCAAGGTTGAGTGGAAGGAAATTAACTCGGTCTGGATAAAGTTGAGGATAATCTGGTCTGTGCAGGGAGAAAGGTGACATGGGAAATAACTATAGAGGAAAACCAAGTTATTTCCCCGTTGTTTGGGGACATGTTTATGTTCTTCAGATACTAAACACTTTTACTGCAAGGTTGAAATTACGTATTCACCAGTCACTGTTAAAAGTTCTGCGTGTTTTTACAATGCTGACTTGCTCTAACAAGCATTTGGTGTAATAGGAAATCAAAAACAGTATGGGACAGCTTACACTAACACTGCATTAAAATGGTCCATCTGCTCTTGGTTTAAGTTCTTGGAGCTAGCTTTTTCATCTCTGTAGGGTTTTTTCACTTCCTATTACAGAGGCCTTTAAAGATAGACATTGAGTTGGTATAAAATCTACAGCTCTGGAGTATAAATGCCTATTTAAGGTAAAGCTGTCTGGAATTCCCACTCCCTCTTTTCCCCCAAAAGACCCTATTTATTTGGCTGGGAGAGACAACCGTGAAACCTGACACTTTGGGTCATATCATAGGGTCGAGAGCTAGAAAGGCCCTCAGAGACAGACCATCTAGTCCTACCCCCTCATTTTACAGATGAGGAAACTGAGGCTCAGGGAGGTTAAATGACTTGCCTAAAATCATACAGATAATAAGCAGGAGAAGTAGAGTTTAGACCCAGGTCCTTTACTCCAGACCCAATGCTCTTTTCACTGTAACAAGGCATCTCTTTATTTCACATTCAAATAAAAGTTTGATCAAACTTTTTGAATCTCAACATCAGCTATGGAAAATAACCCAGAAAATTGAATAATATTGGTATTCATTGATTATTTGAAAATAATAAATAGCCAAATACAAGCTGGGGTTATTGCCATTTCCCCATTCTTTAACTCTCAAAGGATTACCACATCAATTCCTCCAAAGCAGATGTGTAACATTAAAGATGGAAAATGGAGAATGGCCTCATCTCTCCCAGATCTGACTATAAAATGGATAGAATCAAGTTGTGGGACTATTATTTTTTCCCAGTGATTACGATCACAAGCTATGAGGTGCTATGATGACGTGGAAAGAGTGTTAGATTTTGAAAGAGGACTTGGGTTCAGTTCTACCTTTGCCATTTGCCAACTGGGTGACCCTGGATCACTTTATCTCTCTGTGTCTCAATATCTTTACCTACAAAGAGGAGGGAGTTGGGGTAGATGGTCTCCAAATCTATGATCCTATGAATACATTTTTTTCAAATTTGTGAATCTTAGACAGATGTAATCTCTCCTTAGAGCCTGGTAATAGGCTCTAGAAAGAATGACAGATTGGAAGGGACCATAGGGATCATCTAATCCAACCTTTCCATTTTACAGGTTGAGAGACATAACGTGATTTGCACAATGTCACATATATATGATAGATAGCAAATCCAGGATTCTGAACCTAGGTTTTCTGACATAAAATTCAATGTTTATAAACACATTTGGAACTAGCTAGTTATTAATGGCATTAAGTTTTATATTCTACATCCCTTCTTAATCTATCTTACCAACATTTAACCCTTTCACACTTTTCTCAAAGAAAGTTACTTGGGGACTATGCAACTTAAATGAGATGTAAAAAAAAATGCTGGAAAATAATTTAAGATGATTAAAAGGCTAGAAAATAGTACTCACTCCTTCTCTGAAGCATTTGGCACTATTCATCACCCCCTCCTTGAAACTCTCTATACTTCTTTAGCTTCTGTAAATTAACACTGGACTGGTTCCTCCTCCTACTGCTCTAGTCATTTCTTCTCAGTCTTAGTTGTTAGATTCCCTTCCCCCTTCTCTCCTATAAATATGGCTATAAAAAGGCTCAGATCTCAGTCCCATTTTCCTCCCACTACAGTCTAGTAGTACAGTCTTGGAAATGCTATCTACTCTCATCGCTTCAACTCTCTCCTCCCCTCAGATGATTCTCAAATCTACAACTCTAGACCTTATTATGCAGCAGTTACAAATCTGAAACTTCCTACCTGATAACCTCCACCAAAACAAGCCCAAAACCAAACTCATCTTTTCCCCAAATCCAACCATCCATCAATACATTTCTATGCCTGCCAATGCTGCTATCCTTCTGTCAGTCTCTTAGGCTCAAAACTTTGGAGTGATTAATGACCTTCCACTCAATCCCCATCAACCCCATCCTCACAACACCAAGTTAGCCACTAAGTCTTAACTAATTCTTCCATCAAAACACCTTTCACGTCCATCTCTTCTTTACATTTCCATTACCACCACAACCCTAGCTCACTCTCATTCCACATATCCAATCAGTTACTAGATACGTCTATTTTTTTTCTCCACAGTATGTCTTGCACAGATCACCCCCTCTTCATTCACACAGCCACTGCCCTAGTTCAGTCCCTCATCACCTCTTATCTAGACAACTGAAATAGCCTACCAATTAGTTTCCCTGCCTCTAATCTCTTCCCACTCCAATTCATCCTCCACACAGCTGCCAGAGTCATTTGAGGCAACTAGGTGGCATTGTGGATAGAGTGCTAAGCTTGGAGTAAAAAAGACTTGAGCTCAAATCCAGCCTCAGACACTTAGCTGTATAAAGCAAGTCACTTAACCTCTGTCTGCCTCAGCTTCCTTAACTGTAAAATGAAGATTATAACAGCACTTACCTCCCAGGGTTGTTATAAGGATCAAATGAGATAATATTTGTAGTGTTTAACACAGTGCCTAGCACATAGTAGGCACTACATAACCGGTCATTCCATCTTCCCTTTCTGAAGCACAGCTCTGACCATATCTCTGTCTCTCTGTCTCTCTGTCTCTCTGTCTCTATCTCTCTCTCTCTCACTCACACACACACACACACACACACACACACACACACACACACACACAC
>NW_020946972.1:0-2312 GCF_900497805.2 Vombatus ursinus | reverse complement strand
GTGAGGGGTAAGGGGGACTGTTTGGTGCATGATACAGTTTTTTTTTTTGTATTTTTAGCAGGCTTTTCCTGGACCAGACAAAAAATACTTGACTCAGGTAGAAGTTCAATCTCACATGCTTACAGTTGGCAGTTTTTCCCTTCAGCACATGCTTTGGATGTGAGCTATAGAGTTAAAGAAATGTGTATGGATCATTTATCACTGCTTCAAAGCAACAGATGCCATCATGATGGAATCAGGAATGGGCATTAAACTAGAGGAGAAAAGGGAGGAATCTATTACATTGGTGGCATAACAGCATCATATCAGAGAAAGAGAGGCTCAGAGAATGAGCTCTTTGATTTTCCTCAAGTTTAAGAAACCATGCTTCTATCTTTTCTATTGGGAAAGAACATCAATGAGATTGATTGGGGAAAGACTATAGAATGATAAAATTATACAGTTCTACTTTCTATTGGGTAGTAATTCACACACACAATGGGTCATTTCATATGCATTGTCTTGTGGAAGAAAATAATAAATTAGTTACTTTCTTCCTTTCCCCTCTTTCCTCAATCCTCCTAAATTTATCAGTGATATATCTCTGAAAGCTGCTACTATGGTGAACTATCTAATACCTGCTCCCCTCCCCCACCCTATATGTTCTCCAAGACTCCAGTTAGACATATGTGTGTTACCCATCAGAGACTGGCAGATGCTGAAAGATGAATGTGATCCATGTTGGGGTTTCTCCAGGCAGATTTGACAGAGGTCCAGATGTTTGGGGAAGCAAATCAGCAACTATGATCACTTGCCATTTAGAACAACTGTATGAACGTTTGGAGCCAGGGAGGTCCATCCTCAATCTTTATGATTAAGTAAGTATATTGTACAGCAAAATGCCTGATCAAGTAAAAGAAAGAATTAAAGGGGCAAGAGGGAGTGGAGAAATAGGAGGGAGAAACTCAGCAGTTCCTTCTTATAGACTTGATCTAATATCTCAGATGGGAAACAAGTCATCAAGCATTTTTTGAGCACCTAATGTGTGCTTATGCCCGTGGAAAGCACTAAGTAAGCAAATTTGCTTTCCAGGTCCAATCTCACTTGAAGAAACTTGAAATTTAATCAAAAAATGCTGCTTTGCATCCAAAACTTATTAAGACGGAAGCCAATTACTACATTCCACAGAGAGATTATACATAATTGTTCAGTGGACTTTGCTTTTGTTTATAAAAAGCCAATATTTGGTACAATGTGTTTTAGTCAAATATGACAATTTTGGAGCCCCAGCATATCGAGTGAAGCCCCTATGGAGAGTTCACTGAAGGGCATAGGTAAGGATAAGCAGATGTGGATGAATTGTTATCAGTATCATTGGAGGGAGTACTAATATGGATTAGATCACAGTTCCATCTAAATAGCCAAACACAGAAGAAAATATTGAGAAGGGTGATATGATCATGAACCCTTGACACCTACTGACCTATATTTATTTTGTCAAAAAAGATGGCTCTGTTTCTATTCTTTGCTTGCTCCTCTCCTAGGGATTGAGTTTGACAAAAGAGTTTCATCATAGCTAACAGACTTCTCCTGTTGCAAACGGAAGTATCTCCACCTTCCCCTACACATGCTGCCTCTCTTGCCCTGGAATAATTGAAAATTGCAAGGAGTTCTCCAAACAGCCATCAGTTAAGGTCTTAGCATTATATTTAGCCTCTTGCTTCTTCTCCAAGGGATGTGATGGATTATCTGTGAAGTCTCATACATTATCTCCCCCAAACTTTCCCCAAAGTACTTGTACATTTGACACGGCCTTCCCTTCCACATTCCTTTGAACCCTGGACCCCAGGTGCCCTCTGAGATGTCATTTTGTTAAAAATCAAAGCATCAGTGCTGAGTATGAGGATAGTAACTGCATCATAACAAAAAGCCCTCTAGTTTTAAAAGGAAAGTTCTATATCTATAGCTTTGCTACATCTATTTATCTTTATATCTAGGGATATAAAGTGGATAGAATGCCAGGCTTGGAGCTAGTTCAAATCTGGCTTCAGACACTTACTAGATGTGTGATCCTGGGTAAGTCATTTAACGCTGTTTGCAACAGTTTCCCCCTCTGTAAAATGAGTTGGAGAAGTAAATGGCAAACCCACTCCAATATATTTGCCAAGAAAACCCCAAATAGAATCACAAGAGAGTAAGAAAAGACTGAAATGAATGAACAGCAAGAACATGTATTTGTATCTGTATCTGTATTAGGGTGTATATGTGTGTGTGTGTGTGTGTGTGTGAGAGAGAGAGAGAGAGAGAGAGAGAGAGAGAGAGAGAGAGAGAGA
>NW_020946971.1:0-16218 GCF_900497805.2 Vombatus ursinus | reverse complement strand
AGAGAGAGAGAGAGAGAGAGAGAGAGGGAGACAGAGAGAGAGAGAGACAGAGAGACAGAGAGAGAGAGAGAGACAGAGAGACAGAGAGAGAGAGACAGACAGAGAGAGAGAAAGAAAGACATTCCTGCTATTTAGTCTGAGGTTATCAACCAGAATCAGATCAGATCAGACTGCAGTGATGCACAGGCAGCAGAGATGTAGTAGAAACAGTACTGGCCTAGGAATCAGGACACCTGGGTTCTAGGACTAGCTTCATCATTCAACTTTTGACAAGCTACTTCCTCTCCCTCTGCTTCCATTTCCTGATCTATAAAATGTTGGAGTTGAACTTGGAAATCTGTAAAGTTCCTTCCAGTTCTAACTTTTTTTTTCTTTTCTGATCTAGAACTTTGATTTCAGCAGTGCAGAGACCATGTGGTTTTGAAGAAAAAGTGATAAATTTGAGATTTTAAGTCAGAGAACCTGGGTTAGAATCCTGGCTCTGCTGCTTTCTACCTATGTGACCATGGGTAAATAATTTTGCATCTTCAGTTCTCAATTTCATCCTCTGTAAACTGAGGGGATTAAGCCAGACCAGTTTTTCTAAATCTATGATCCTATAATTTCCCAGTATGGAAACTCCCCCCCCATCATGCTAATGCATAACTAATCTGTAACTAGTCTCAGAAAGGTGATTAATCAACCAATAAACATGTATTAAGCACCTACTGTATGGCAGGCACTATTCTAAATGTTGGGGATATAAAAAGAAGCAAAGCATAGTGACTGCTCTCAATGAGCTTACAATCTATTGGGGGGGGTGAACCAAATGCAAAGAAATATATACAAAGCAAGCTATGTATAAGATAAATCAGAAATAATTAACAGAGGTAAGGTATTGCATTTAAGAGGGGTTGAGGAAGTCTTCCTGTAGGAAGTGGGATTTTAGTTGAAACTAAAAGGAAGCCAGGGTCAGTAGTTAAGGGTGGAGGAAGAAGAACATTCCAGGCATTGGAGACAGCCAAAGAAATGGAATATCTTTTTGTTCATGGAATAGCTAGGAGGCCAGTGTCATTGTACTGAAGAATATGTCCAGGAACAAAATGTAAGAAGACTGAAAAGATAGGAGGGAACTAGGTTATGAAGGGCTTTGAATGACAAACAGAGCATTTTGCATTTGATCCTGGAGGCAATAAGAAGCCAAGGGAGTTTATTGAATAGAGAGGTGACATGTTCAGATCTATGCTTTAGGAATATAACTTTAGTAGCTGAATGAAGGATGGATTGGAGTGGGGAGAGACTTAAGGCAGGCAGACCCATCAACATGGTGTTGCTATAATCAAGGTATGATATGATGAGGGTTTGAGCTAGAATGATGGCAGTGTCAGTGGAGAGAAGGATCATATTCAAGAGATGCTGCAGGCCAGTAGGGGGCAGAGCCAAGATGTAAAAGCAGTGACTTACTTCAGCTCTTTCACAAAATGCTCCAAATACCTGTAAAAAATGGCTCTAAACAAATTTGAGAGCAGTAAAACCCACAAAAAATAGAGTGAAACCAATTTCCAGCCCAAGACAACCTGGATGGTTGATTAGAAAGATCTATTGCACTGGGCTGGGAGAGGAATGCAGTTTAGTGTGGATGTGCAGGCAAAGCTCAGGCCTCAATGAACCTGGAACAGGCCTCAGTAGACTGAATCACGGGCAGCTGTGGCAATTCCAGACTTCTCAACCCATAAATACCAAAGACAACTTAGAAGGTCAATAGGAACAGTCTGCGACCATGGTGAGAGAGAAGTTTGGTCCCAGCCTCAGTCCCAGCATGGTCCCTGGTGGTGGGTGCTTCCTGAGCTCTCAGCCCACAGACTGAGGGGGAATTGAGTGGCTGATCAGAGAGGGATTGCAGGGATCTCTTTGCTGGCACTGAGGAAGGATTCTCTTGCTTTGTCAATGCTTGGATCTGGGTCACAGTTCTGGGTGGTGGTCCTGGGGCAAAGAGGAGTGCTGATGTGGTGGAGTTGTGGCAGAAGTGGAGAGGGAATCCTCCTCACAGTTCCAAGGCAGAAAAGAGTGCTTGTGATCACTCATAGACCAGAGTACAGTTCAGGAAAGGAGTAAACAGCTTGCCCTTGATTGTACCATCTTGGAAGAACTGAAAATTTAGAGGTCCCTAGAAGTATCTCTGAAATCAGCTGCACAAAACCCCTGAAGCAAGGGACAGTACACTCTCCACACTGGAAGCAGACCCTTACCTTAACAAAGTGTTTATAACTCAAGTAACGTGAACAAACTGTGCAAAAAAAGTCAGACCATAAAATCTTTCTTTGGTGACAAAGAAGACAACAAAGTCAAAGCTCCTACATCCAAAGCCTCCAAGAAAAATATGAACTGCTCCCAGGCCATGGAAGAGCTCAAAAAGGATTTTGAGAAGCAAGTAAGAGAAGTAGAAGAAAAACTGAGAAGAGAGATGAGAGTGATACAAGAAAATCATGAAAAACAAGTCAATAGTTTGCTAAAGGAGACCCAAAGAAATACTGAGGAAAATAATACCTTAAAAAATAGACTAACCCAAATGGCAAAAGAGGTCCAAAAAGCCAATGAGAATAAGAATACCTTCAAAAGCAGAATTGACCAAATGGAAAAGAAGTCCAAAAGCTCACTGAAGAAAATACTTCCTTAAAAATTAAAATGGAGCAAATGGAAGCTAATGACTCTATGAGGAATCAAGACACTATAAAACAAAACCAAAAGAATGAAAAAATAGAAGACAATGTGAAATACCTCATTGAAAAAACTGACCTAGAAAATAGATCCAAGAGAGATAATTTAAAAATTATTGGACTATCTGAAAGCCATGATAAAAAAAAAAGAACCTAGACATTATCTTTCAAGAAAATTTCAATTTCAAGGAAAATTGCCCTGATATTCTAGAACCAAAAGGTAAAATAGAAATTGAAAGAATCCACCAATCACCTCCTAAAAGAGATCCCCAAAGGAAAACTCCTAGTCTGAAGGGAAATATAGTTAATTTTTCACAACATGGCTATTGTTTTGCATGACTACTCATGTATAACCTGTGTTGAGTTGCTTGCCTTCTCAATGAGGGTATTGGACAGGGAGGAAGGGAAAGAATTTCAAATCCAAAGTTTTAAAACCAAATGTTAAAATTGTTGTTATATGCAACTGAGAAATAAGATATACAGGCAATGAAGTATAGAAATCTATCCTGCCCTACAGGAAAATTGAAGGGGAAGGGGATAAGAGAAGGGAGGGTGATAGAAGGGAGTGCAGGTCAGGGAAAGGGGTATTCAAAATGCATGCCATCTTGGGGTGGGGGTGAGGGGCAAGTTGGGGAGAAAATTTGGAACTCAAAATCTTGTGCAAGTGGATGTTGAAAACTAAAAAATAAATAAATTAACTTAAAAAAGAGATCCTTTGGTTAGGAGACCAACTGGGTACCTCCCAATTCCTTAGAGGGTCCCAGAGTTGAGTCATTCTTAGTGGTGTGATGGTAAATATCTAACAGCCATCTCTGAGGGGAAAAACTGTATGCATGACACACTTTGAAATTTAATCTGCATTATTAACATTTTCTACAGCATTTCCTTGTTGTTGTTTTGGTCATGTCTGTATCTGGGTTTTCTTGGCAACAATACTGGGGTGGTTTTCCATTTCCTTCTCCAGTTCATTTTACAGAGGAGGAAACTGAGACACACAGGGTTAAGTGACTTACCCATGGTCACACAACTGGTAAGTGCCTGAGGCCAGATTTGAACTCAGGAAGAGGAACTGTCCTGACTCCAGACCTAGCACTCTATTCTCTACTCCACCTAACTTCTCTTCTTTAAGTCTAGACAGTCAATAAAAGCAATCAATCAAGCCCTGAAAACAAGACAAAACAAAACAGATGCTGCAAAGGTGAAATTGGCAGGCTTAGGCAACAGCTTGGATATGGGTCTGGTGCAAGAGATAATGAGGAATTCAGGATGATTTATAGGCTGGGAGTCTGAGGGTCTGGCAGGATGGCATTGCCCTCTATAGAGAAGGTAGGAGTAGGGCTTAGGGGGAAAGATAATAAATTCTGTTTTGGATATATTGAGTTTAAGATATCTATTGAGCATCCAGTTCAAGATACCTGAAAGATAGTTTGAGATGCAAGATGGAAGGTAGCAGAGAGGCTGGGGTGGAATAGGTAGATTTAAGAATTATCAGCATAGAGGTAGTAATTAAATTCATAGGTCACCAAGTGAAGTGGCAAGAAGGGAGAAGAGAATAGGACCCAGGATAGAACCTTAAGGGACACCTATAGTTGGAAGACATGATCTGGATGAAGATTGAGCAAAGGAATCAGAGAAGCAATGGTCAGAGAGGTTGGAGGAAAACCAGGAAAGAGTGGTATCCCAAAAATGTAGAGAGAAGAGAGGATTAAGGAGGAAAGAATGATCAATAGCGTCAAAAGCTGCAGAGGGATGAAGGAGAATGAGGATTGAGAAAAAAAAGGATTGGATGTGGCAACTAAGAAATGAGTAAGAACTTTGGAGAGAGCAATTTTGGTAGAATGATAAGGTCAGAAGCCAGATTGTAAGGGGTAAGAAGAAAGTGGAGACACCTATTGTATACAGCCTTTTTGAGGAGTTTAGCTGTAAAGGCAGTAGAGATATGGAATGATAGTTGGCATAGATGGGAAGATCAAGTGAGGGTTTTTTTTCAGGATTGGGGAGATAGGGATATGCTTGTAGGCAGTAAGAAATGTTGTAGTGGAGAGGGAAAGATTGAAAATATGTGAGAGCATGTGGATGACAGAAATGTATAAAATGTATGTATAGTACTATATAATTTCAACCCGAATTTTACAATAAAGTACTATAAACACCCCATAAAAGAAAAAGGAAATTCAGATTTCTTCTCTTGTATAAAAGGAGGGCCAAATATTTTTCTGTGGATTTTCCAGGTTGAGGAGGTGGGACTTGTACCCCTAACCCCCATGATATGGAAGGGATGACTGTATTCTGAAAAGGCTGAAGAGGATGATTAAGCAGCCAGCACCTGGACACATGTAGCCACACCACCAGCACCCTTGGGATTTCTTATCCTATCACCTCCATTTAGTTTTTGGAGAGGCTAAAAGAATACTTCACATATACCATTACATTTTTCTCTGGATCTCTGAGGGAGAAAGAAAATACGATATTATTATGCTTTCTATTGTAGCAAAGGAAAAGTAGACCCAGGGTGGTAAAGTATCTTGCTCCAGGGGTCCCAGTTAGCTAAATGTAGATTGAACTAGTTAATTGCAGGCACTGAAGGATTTCTTACTGCTTGGGCAAGTTCTCTTTCCATTAGTTTTGGCTTCTGTCTTTCTCTCCAGGTACTTAATGGTACTTAATTTTTTTTTTTTTATGAGAAATGGTGACAGATCAGAGAAAAGCTTTTTGGCAGGTGAGCTGATCTCCTCAGCCCTGTGCTAGTTTTCTTTTCTTCAGTCTTGGTGGGGGTATTTACAACTGTTGGGCTATTGCTTGAATCAGAAGCATCATATTTGTCTTAGTTTATTTTGGGGGGAGAAAGGAAAAGAAAGGAAATGGGGAGGAGGCAGAAAAGCGGGAAAGTCTGATGTTATGAGTCCTGCTAATTCCGGTGATTTCTGCAGCATTTTAAGCTCTTCAATCATTTAAAAAAAAAATATTGCTTCATTTGACTCTCACAACAACCTGATGCACATGTGCTAGTAGTTAATACATGTGCCTTTTTCAGATGAAGAGAAAACCAGTGTGAAATAATGGAGAGAGACCTGATTTTGGAGCCAGGAACAACTGGGTTCAAATCTTGCCTTTGACAAGTATTGTCTGTGTGACCCTGAGCAAGTCATATAGCTTCTCAATACCCAAGACAACTCTCTAAGACAGTTGCAGAGAAGGTCCTGAATTTACAGGGAGAATTTCCTTGTCCCTCAGCTTCTCATATAATTGAAATCACAGATCCAGTCCCCTTTCCTGTCATAGAAGAGGAAAGTGTAACTCCTAGAAGTGAAGTGACTAGCCACTATAAACCAGTAAATGGCAGAGGTGAGATTCAAACTGAAGTGTCTCAGATCCCAGTTCCAGCATTCTCTCCCCTAAACTTCAGCTGCTTTTATGATCAAAGTAATTCACACTAATAATCTATGCTATTGAAGGGCAGTAGGGTTCTAGATAATGTAGCCTAGTATTCAAGACTCCTGAACAACAGAGATTCTTAACTCATGTGTGTGTGTGTGTGTGTGTGTGTGTGTGTGTGTGTGTGCGTGTGTGTGAGAGAGAGAGAGAGAGAGGGAGAGAGAGAGGGAGGGAAGGAGAGAGACAGAGACAGAGAGACAGAGAGACAGCGAGAGACAGATAGCATGTGAGCTTGGGCAGTCTGGTGAAAGTTATTTCAAAACAGTGTTCCAAATGCATAAAATAAATAGGATTGCAAAGGAAACCAATTATATTGAAATACAGTTTTCCTAAAGCTGTTTTACTTGGCTTCAACTACCCCCCACCCCTATAAACTGATTTCCTGAAATCTCAACACTGGGAATAATGACTCAAGTTTTGATATTGTACGCACCTTTTCCACTCACCCTTATTTGCCTCTCTCTTCTGATTGGAGGGCTAGAGCGTGAAGCACTAAATTCATCCCAAAGCCTTTATAGAAGCCTCACAAGTTTCCCATTAGCTCTGTTTTCCATCAATTGTTCTGATTGCTATTGACTCCACAGAGCCACGTGCCCCAAGTCCATCCCAGCTTTTCAGATCCTCCCCCCTTTTTTTTTGTATTGTCTTCCCCATTAGATTGTAAGTTCCTTGGGAGCAGAGACTGTCTCTTTTTCTTATTTGTACCTATCTCCAACATTTAGTATTGCCTGACACATACTGCGTGCATTTATTGCATTGAAAAACAAAACAAAATAAACAAATACACTACCTTCTCCAAAAGTTTTATTTGATATTTTCCCCAAGTTAGAAATAGCCTTTCTTTTTTTTATCTCCTCTCTTTCTCTATCTCCTGAGTCTTCCTCTCCCCTTCCCCCTCCGTATTCCTGTCCCTCTCCCTCTCCCCCTCCCTCTCTCTCTTGTTTCCCTCTCCCCATTTCACTGGGATTGGGAATTCAATGCTCATGTAGAAACTTTAACCTGCTTTGCTTTCTGATGTGAGTCCATTTGCCTTACCATCCACAACCTGGTGGCCTGCTTGCTATGTTTGTACTTAGTGTGGACAGTTGATTGACTTTAGTCTTGCTGAAGCTTTGAATTCCCAAACTCCTCAATTAATCTGCCTCAGCCTCAGTCTCCCTCAATGGGAAGCATTACAGGTATCAGCCTCCTTTATATCTTGAAGAACACTTTGATTATGCTTCCCTTATGCTCTTTTCAATTGTTTTGTATTGTATTTATTATATAATTATTATATAGTTATTTCCACATATTAATAATTCACCATTATATGTTTATGTAGACTAAAAAAGCTAAAAAAGGATAGAAACCATGTTTTAACTGTCTGATTATCTCTCCCAGGTCCCAGAGGAGTGTCTTTCACTTAGTAGGTCTTAAATGGTTACTTATAGATGAATATAATATGGTGTAATGTAATGTAATGTGATATATAATGTGATTTTCTTTATCTTTGTCAGATTACATTTGCTTTAGGCTAATATTCATAGAAGTTTCCATTCTTGCAGCATATATCTAAGAGTGCTGTCTTGTGATTGGAAAATTGGCCATGACTAATTCAAAGATGAGATAATACACAATTAACCTTTTGAGGAAATTAGGTGTATTTTTGACAAGTCAAATATAAGGAAGTGCTACCTGGACTTCCTTTCCAACACATGCCTTTCTGAGGATGATGTGGAATTGAGGTGCCTACTAATGCTGTCTTATTTCTACTCAGGGTCCCTTGGTTCATCCTACTCTATACTGGGGTACTATGGGAATAGTACTGAGCCTGAAGTCAGACTTGGGGGTAGGGTGCTTGGGTTTGAATATGGACTTTATTGCAGCACTTTGACCTTGAGAAGTCACCTCTTTTCTCTGGGCCTCAGTTTCTTATCTATAAAACGAGAGACCTTTGAGATTGCTTTGCAGGAAGAAATGGGTCTGAGAAACAAGAATCATTCAACCAACTAACAAGCATTTATTAGTCATGTGCTATGTGCCAGGCACTGCACTAGTCACTGGGGATGCAAAGACAGAACCTTAAAAGTCCCTGATCTCAAAGAGTTCGCATTCTGTTGAGGTAAAAAGTAGCAAGCTCTTTTTTATTTCCCTTGACAGATATGCCCACTCAAAAAGAAGTGAATATAGTCTACCCACTCTTCAGTCTTGGCCAACAACACTACCCACTTTTTTTCCTCCTAAGGCTGAGGCAAAACTTGCTATTCACATCATAGTCTAGCATTATGATCAAGGAAATTCTGGCCTGTCAGCATTACTCATCTCAGACAATGAGACTAATAAGTCCTACCATAGAATTTTTCTTGATGTAATAAAGGGACCCAGGCACCTTCAGACATCATACACAGGCAATAATTCTGGACTAATGGTCATGCTGATGGCCCCCTCAATGCTTTTAAGTCATTCTTTAGAGTTGAAGGGACTTCTTGTCTCCAAATTGCCATCCAGACAGGGCATATGTCAAAAGAGCCTGCAGAAGGAATCAGAAATGGTTAAGTCAACAACAATAAAGACTTATCCCTTCCACAAACTTTGTTTTACCAAAAAAACTGCCTCCCAGGCACATTTTGAGGTTAGGGTTAAAGGTAGCTTTTTTTCTACTATCTACTCAATAAGGTAATCAACTAACAAATATTTAATATTGCTACATGTCAGGCACTATGTTGTGAACCCAGGATACTACAAAGAAAAAAATCAGAAACAATCCCTTTCTTCAAAAAATTTTTGTTGTTCAGTTGTGTCAAAGTGTTTGTTTAGTAATTTTTTTTGTGTGTGTACCTGGTTCCTAATTGCTTTCCAGAATGGCTAGATTAAATCATAGCTCTACCAACAGTGAACTAATGTTCCTGGTTTCCATAGACCTTCCAACATGTTATTTTCCCTTTTTGTCAGATTTGCCATTCTCACAGACATGATATGGAAGATATAGAACCTCAAAGTCGTTTTAATTTACATTTATCTATTAGTGATTTGAAACTTTTTTTTAATATGTCTGTAGATAGATTAGATTTAATCTCTTGAGGAATATACATACACACACACACACACACACATACATATCCTCTGACAACTTATCCATTGGGAAATGGTTCTTATCCTTATAAATTAGAATCTACAAGGAGCTGACATTCTAATGGAGGAGGGGACATACAAGAGGGAAAAACAAAACAAGGTAGTATGAAAGCTAATCTTAAAGGAGAAGATAGTACTCAACACGAGATCCTTTCTACACAAAACATACTATCTGACTGGAACACAAGGATAGAGTATGAGGTCCACCGCCATAGTCACAGAAGCTATGTTGAAGCCAACGTTCCTTAGAGAAGTGAAGCAATGATAATGTCTGCAAGGATCAGCTTTATCATTCTTTGTGCATGAGGAAGATCCCTTTGGGTACTGAAACAGGAATTTTCTAGTTGATCCTTTAATAGTCTGAGAGAATGGAAATATCTTTCAGATGTGTCTAGTGCACTTACTTGGCAGGGATTTGTTTATGGATGAGAAAAATCTGGCTTGATATACAATCCTGATGGTTTCCCAGAGTAATCCTCAAGATAGACATTCCTGATGATTAGTTTGGTTGAATAGTGTGACTCAGACATTTACAGCTGCTTGTCACTGACAGAGTGCACCAGCCTTCAAGTGTAGCTATATATTGAATACTAACCACCCCTCAAGCATCTGGCAATATGTTCATTTCTCTCATTCTAAAACACTACTAGCTGAGCTGGAAACTAAAAATCAACTTATTTTCTATGGTAGAGCAAGGATATATTTTCTCTGATATGCCTAGGCCAACTCCTTCAGGAGATTATTTCCTTTAGAGATTTGTCTGGCAACTGGATATGGAAAATGGACTCCATTGGACTGCAGAATATTCACTTCCAGGCTATTGCTTCAAACAAAAGTTAGGTTGATGGGAATGAATGATGTTCCTCTAGGACTTTTCTGTCTATTATTGGTCCAAAGTGAAAAGAAGTTGCAATTATGGTACAGCGGAAAGAGCATTGAACTTGTCATAATTGGGTAATTCTGGCTCTGCTACTTAACTATCTGTGTAACCTTAGGCATACCACTTAACTTCTCTAGGCTTTGGTGTGCTCATTTATTAAATGAGGTGTGGAATTCATAATACACAAATACACACATATGGATACACATGTATATTATATATAACATATATACATACATAACATATATACAAATTGTGTATATGTGTATATATAATTATGACATAAAGAATATGAGAATTTGTTTTAGTTGATGATGCATATTTGTTGCAAAGGTTTTACTTTTCCTTCCTTTTCTTTTTTCCTTCCTTTTCTTCCTTTCTTCTTTTTTTTCTCTTTTTTCCTTTTTCTCTTTTATTTTTCCTTCCTTTTTCTGTCTTCCTTTCAATATGGAGATGGGAGGGAGAGAAAATAGATTTTTATTAACTAAAAGAAATGTTTTCCCTAGTTTCTCTGAATTATTTACATCCATTATTTCTTATGGTTCAACAATATTTCACATTATTCATATACCACAATTTGTTCAATCATTCCCCATTAGATGCACTTCTACTTTCTTTATAGTCCTTTGCTATTACAGGTACTGTAAATAATATTGGTTATTTGTGGTTTTGTCTTATCCTTCATATATGACTCTAAGCTTCAGGAGGGCAAGATCTACTCTATAAGAAAACCTTTCATCTCCGCTAGGGCTTACTTTGGATAGGACTTTGCACATTTTGAATGCTTAGTAAATGTTTTTTGAAATACCAAATGAACAAATGAATGAAAAGAGACACTCTTTTGGATTGATCACTCTGCCTCTGTATTCTTCAAAATGGAAGAACATTATAAAGGAGAAGTTTTTAAAATGTCAATTGTAATTTTCTTCCCTGTTTTATACCATAGGCCCCAATCTTATCAAATAAATCTCACAGATTCAAACAAATATTACTGTTGCCATAATCTCTATTTATTACCCTTTTTTAGATTAGCTATATATTTAACATTTCAAGTTCATGTTCTTCAGGGAGTCATATTCTATCCATGTCTGATTAGTTTATATATTGGAAATACATGGACTGAGGTTATCTATGGAAATTATCTGGTCACTTGAAGAAAATGGAGTAAATATTAGCGTACTGAGGTACCACTTGATATGTTGAAGCAATAATTATATTCAGGTCCTTGGATAATATGACTCAAAGATCCCAAACGATGTGCTTGGTCCTGTCCTACAGAACCTGCAATTATTGTAAAGGAAAAATAAGTGATTTCCATATAAGGAATATGGGAATACTGAGACCAAGTGTTTATTTTCACTAGGGCTCAGCATTGCAAACACTATTAATCATCATAACAATTAGGGGAAAAGTAATATGAGCAAAGAATACTGAGATAAGACATTCAGATAAGTCACTTCTCCAGGCCTCAGTTTCCTCATTTGTAAGATGTGAAAGTTGGACTAGATAATTTCTAAGATCCCTTCCACTCTTAATTATATTATTGTATGATTCAGGATCATCTTAAAAAATGAACAAACATGGCTCAACTCGGGGGGCAGAGCCAAGATGGTGGAGGGAAAGCAGTGACTTGCTAGAGCTCTCCCCCAAACCCCTCCAAATACTTATAAAAAATGGCTCTAAACAAATTCTAAAGCAGCAGAACCCACAAAAAAACAGAGTAAAACAAATTTCCAGCCCAAGACAACCTGGATGGCTGATCGGAAAGGTATATCGCGCCGGGCTGGGAGAGGAGTGCAGTTAGGCATGGGCACGCAGGCCGCAGCGACCTTGGAGCAGGCCTCAAAGGATTGAATCTGGGCAGCTGTGGCGGCTTCCAGACTTCTCAACCCATGAATGGCAAAGACAACTTAGAAGGTCAATGGGAAAAGTCTGTGACTGCTGTGAGAGAAAAAGCTAGGTTACAGCCACAAGTCCTGAGTGCGAGATGCGGCTGCCTCCTGAGCTTCCAGCCCACAGACTGAAGGGGAATCGAGTGGCTAATCAGAGGAGGATTGCAAGGATTTCTTTGCCAGGGCTGAGGCAGAGATCTCTTGCTTTGCTCCTGCTTGGATCTGGGTCACAGTTCTGAGGGGTGGTCCTGGGGCGGGAAGGAGCGCTGGCATGGTGGAGCTTGTTGTGGTGGTGGAAAGGAAACACCTCACCCCTTATCATAGCACCTTGGAAGAACTGACACTTTTCAGGTCCCTAGAAGTATCTCTGAAAACAGTTGTACAAACCCCTGAAGCTTGGGGTAGTACATTCTCCACATTGGAAACAGACTCTTACCTTAACAAAGAGTTTAATACTCAAGTAATTGGTTGAGATCATGAGCAAGCAGCGCAAAAAGGGTCAGACTATATTATCTTACTATGGTGACAAAGAAGATCAAAACATACAACCAGAAGAAGAAAACAAAGTCAAAGCTCTTACATCCAAAACTTCCAAGAAAAATATGAATCAATCCCAGGCCTTAGAAGTGATCAAAAGGGATTTTGAGAAGCAAGTAAGAGAAGTAGAGGAAAAATTGGGAAGAGAAATGAGAGCGACGCAAGAAAATCATGAAAAGCAAGTTAACAGCTTGCTAAAGGAGACCCAAAAAAGTACTGAAGAAAATAACACCTTAAAAAATAGCCTAACCCAAATGGCAAAAGAGGTCCAAAAAGCCAATGAGGAGAAGAATGCTCTAAAGAACAAAATTGGCCAAGTGGAAAAGGAAGTCCAAAAGATTACTGAAGAAAATACTTCCTTAAAAATTAGAATAGAGCAATTGGAAGCTAGTGACTGTATGAGAAATCAAGACACTGTAAAACAAATCCAGAAGAATGAAAAATTAGAACACAATGTGAAATATCTCATTGGAAAAACAACTGACCTGGAAAATAGATCCAGGAGAGAGAAGTTAAAAATTATTGGACTATCTGAAAGTCATGATCAAAAAAAGAGCCTAGACATCATCTTTCAAGAAATTATCAAGGAAAACTGCCCTGATATTTTAGAATCAAAAGGCAAAAAATTGAAAGAATCCACTGATCTCCTGAAAGAGATCCCCAAAAGAAAACTCTTAGGAATGTTGTAGCCAAATTCCATAGTTACCAGGTCAAGGAGAAAATATTACAAGCAGCCAGAAAAAAACAGTTCAAGTATTGTGGAAGTAAATGTTGAAAACTAAAAATTAAAAAAAATATTACTGCTGAAAAAAATGAACAAACATGTATTAATCATCTGTGATGTGCAAAGCACTTCGACAGGCACTAGTAATACAAAGAAAACAAATGAGATAGTCTCTTTGTCCTCAAGGAGCAGAGGAAAGGCAAAATATGTGCACAGCTAAGTAAATACAAATTATTTATAAAGTAATATAAAATACTTTTAAGAGAGAGAATGGCCTAATAAGATTGGGGATCAGGAATGGTCATATATAATAGGTAGCACTGGAGATTGTGTTTTGAAGGAAACTGAGGGTTCTGGGAGGAGAAGATGAGAATGGAATGGATTCCAGACATATACATATGCAGACACATATACATATACACACATACATGTATATATGTAAATATTCTCATGTTCTCCCAGAACCTGAGTACTAGTTATTGCTTCAACACATCCCTAACATTCATTCCCACTTCTACAGGTGCCAAGATGATTCCAAAAGAGAACCTCAGGCAGGTATTTCCAGCATGTGAACTAATCAGAAATAGGTGGAATGTAGCTCAAGTCATATGAACTTGAAATATTAAATGCACAGCTAATCTAAAGAAGTACAATAAATAGAGACTATGACAACTGTGATTTTTTTTTTGAATTTGTGAGATTGATAGAATTTGGAAGCTCTAGCAAAAGCAGGTAGGAATATTAGACCTAATCTTTTAAAAAAAAACCAAACCAAACCAAATCAAACCATAAACTCTCCTTTATAATGTTCTTCCATTTTGAGGAAGGCAGAAATAGAATACCAATCCAAAAGAATGTATTCTTTCATTTATTTATTCATAAATAGATTCAATCATTCCGTTTTTATATTCACATATATACAAGCACAATATACATATATTTATACATTTATATACACATACATATATGCATTGTATACACACACACACACACAATTTTTTTTGCCTTTCACTCCCACCATCTTTGTCCATCCTTCATATAGGTGTAAAGCATTGAAAAATCAGTCTCTGCCAGTAAAGAGAAAGTCCTATAAATTGACCTTTTGAGCCAATGTTCAGATGAGGTGTACTGGCCTCAAAATAGGAAGTAGTGGGTTCAAATATTAATTCTGCTACTTTATAGCTGTGTGACAATTGACAAATTACTTAATCTCAATTTCTATTTCCTCATGTGCAAGATGGGGATAATAATAGCTATGAAATATATGTTGCATGGTTATTGCGAAGATCAAATAATATATAGAAAGTGCTTTGCAAACCATAACAAAACATAAATGACAGCTATTACTAATACTGTTATTTTATTCTCATTTTTATGAGACTCAGAAATAATTTTAGGCAGTTTGCTATCTTGCTGTTATACCTTTATATTCACTATTATATGTTCTTCCCAACTTTCCTATCTTTAGCTTACTACTCTAGAGACTTTTGAGTGTTTTCCCTTTGCATGAGATCTTGGATTTTCTTTTAGCTGTGCAGAATTACCTTGCTCCTAATAGAATTCCTTCAATCTGTATTGTCTGTTATATATTCTCGTATGCATTTTTCCTCTGATTTCTATTTTGCTACTGACTTGGATAAATAGATTTCTTTGATATTTGGTATGTGTGTTCATTGGAGAAATGACATTTGATGGAAAGGAAGCCAAGCCTGGATATAAAGCTTGGAGCCTTCCTTTCATGTTAAGAAATAATCAGGAGCTGGAGCTTGAACCTTAAAATTACCTCTATAGAGTAACACTATTTAAGGGAGAAAGTAGATATAATTCTAGCCCCAAAGCTCTTCTCTTTAAGCAATTGGTTGGAGAAAGGGGTGGTAAGTATCTTCAAGTTGAAAGGCTAACATAAAATGATTAGACTTCTTTTGCTCATCCTTATTGTGAAGAGGCAGGAACAATGCATAGAAGTTATAGAGAGACAGATTTAATCTCAATGGGAGAAGCTTACCGACTAGTAGAAGTGTCCAACAGTGTAATGGACTGCCTTAGGAAGTATCAGGTTTCTCCAGGGTTGTGCTTGTAAATGTTTAACAACCTGATCTTTAAAAAAAAAGTGCACAAGACCTACTTTGAAGTTCATCATGTTTAATCTGCATTATTAATAGTTTACTCATCACTTTCTTAAGTTTAGAAACCAACAAAACAATAAATCAAAGCCTGGCTTATAGTGTTTGCTGATTTTTGAGGTAAATGCTCAAACTGAAAATTTAACAATTTACTCTCTTAAGCCAGTAGGAGCTGGCTCCAGCACACCCCTGATTCTTACTCAATGGATATGATTCCCATTTAGATATGAGTTAGACTAGATAGACTTTAAGGTCCCTTCTAATTCTGATATTTGATGGAGATAGAGATAAAGTCCAGATGTTTAATTTCATTGATATACAAAACTCCCAAGTTAGGAAACTCCCCCTTCCAGAGCACTATGATTGCTTCTCCACAACTATCTTAGCGAGTTGCTCATAGAACTGAAAGGATAGCCAGGGTCATGTGGCCAGACTTGACCCCAGGTCTTTTTGTCTTCATCACCAACTTTGTCCCTTACTCCCATACCCTCAATCTCATTCCCTGGATCTCCTACTTCAGATCTACTCATTCCTTTCACTCTACTCTCTGGGATGCATGCTCCATAGTAAACAAGCTTATTTTTACCTTACACCTTTCCCCTTTCCACTCTCCATCTTCTGGCTCTCTTTGAAACTTTGATCTCTCCTAACAACATGGCATCTCCAATCACCTGTTCTATAACTGGTTGTACTTTCATTCTCCATGACCCAGTGGTCATAGAAGGTGAGTCAGAATACTTCTTGTTCTCCATGACTACTTTCAGACTCTCCCTCCACCACCACCACCACCACCACCACCACCACCACCACCACCACCACC
>NW_020946970.1:0-5367 GCF_900497805.2 Vombatus ursinus | reverse complement strand
CCACCACCACCACCACCACCACCACCACCACCACCACCACCACCACCACCACCACCACCACCACCACTCAGTAACCTCTCTTTCTTTAAGGTTCATTCCATCCCAATTTATCATCCAATCAAGATCTTGGAAGCTGTCATCTACAAAACCCTAGGACAATCTCTTTCCTTCCTCAGTGAGTTCAGTGTCTGTCTTCCAGTCTTTTTCTTCACTCCAACAACTGTCTCCCCCCTCCCCCCCCTTCTAAGGGACACAATACACATATTAATACTCCCTCAAATAACATAATGTCCTAATCCTCCAATTAACTCAATTCATCTACTCTACCTCAGCTACACATAGAAATGATCATACTTTTTTTTTCTTGCCGTAACCCGTAAGTGCTTCATTTTGATGTTTATAAACTCTGAAATCCCTTTATCAGATCATGATCTTTTATCATTCATTATTTTTTCCCACGCTTTATGACCCTTGACTTTTTTGCCCCTATTGTAACCTCCAATCCTTCTACTCATCACTTCTTTCCTAGGCTGTCATCCCTTGCATTGTTGACACTCCTTCCCTCCCTATCTTGATCCCTTATTGAATAAGTTCAATTCTATATTACATTCTTCTCTCAAATCCCTTGCCCCTTCATCTTGTCACTGATCATGCCTTGCTAAGCTCCAACCTTCGATTAATCCTACCATCTGATTCTGTAGGTCATATTCAAATATTGCTGAATGGAACTGGAGAAAAATCATAAAACTGTGCTGACTGGCTCAACTACAAATTTATGTTATATGTTCTCAACTAGCCCCTCATTGTGGCTAGGCTATCCTTATACATCTCTATAATAGATTCTCTATTGCTCTCAACACAGTGGCCTTTCCAAGCCTTTTCATCCTTCAAACAACCCTTTTATCTCTTTAACCCTCACAACTCCCTTTGTTTCCTTTCCTCCTATCCTCTCAGCTAAGAACTTTGCCTCATTTTTCCACTGGGGGGAAAAAAACTGAATCTCTTCACCCAGAGCTCCGTCTTTTCCTTTTCTCCTCATCTCATATAACTTATATGTCTTCCCCCACTTTCTTTTCCTTCATTTCCATCTCACATGAAGTGTTAGACCTTCTCATTGCCAAGGCAAAACATGCACAAGTCTTGCCATTCTATCCTTTTTTCTTCAGCTGACTGCTCACACTACCACCCTTACTTTCTCACTAATCAACAGTCTCTTCTTATTTACTGGCTCCCTCACTGCTGCCTACCCACACAGCCATATGTCTCCCATCTTTAAAAAAAGTCACTTGATCCATCTTTAAAAAAGTCACTTGATCCATCCATCCTTGTTGGCTATTGTCCCATATCTCCCCTTCCTTTTGTGGCTGAACTCCTTAAGAAGACTGTCTATATTATATGCTTCCACTCCCTTTCCTTTCATCCCTTCCTTATCTCTATAGACTGACTTCTGACCTCATCATGCAACTAAAACTGCCTTTTCTCAAGTTACCAGTGGTCTTTTAATTGCCATATTTAATCATCTTTTCTCAATCTTCATCCTTCTTGATCTCTCTGTAGCTTTTGACCACAATAGTAGCTATTACTCAACCCTGTTAACAATCTTCTCCTGGATACTCTCTTTTCTAGTGTGTGTGTGTGTATGTGTGTGTATGTATATGTGTGTGTGTGTGTGTATGTGTGTGTGAGAGAGATAGATAGACAGACAGATACACACACACACACACACACACACACACACACAGAGAGAGATTTCCTTGTCTTCTTCCTACCTGTCTGATTGTTACTTCTCAGTCTCTTTTGCTAGGTTTTCCTCTACATCATGCCCACTAACCCATGGATATTCCCCAATAGCCTCTCCTTGGCTCTCTTCTCTTCTCGACTTTTATATGATTTCTCTCCGGTATCTTATCAGTTCTTATGGGATCAATTATTATCTGTATGCATGTAATTCTCAAATCTGTTTAGTCTACTCTACCCTCTCTCCTGACCTGTATTCTCACATCACCAGTTGCCTATTGAAATCTTCAACATGTTGGCTTGTAGACATTTTAAACTCAAAATAGTCAAAGCTAAATTCTTGTCTTCTTCTCCCACACCTCAAACCTTTCCTTCTTCTGAACTTATCTATTACTGTCTCAGGCACTGCTATCCCTGAAGAGGTGTCTTTAGCTTCTCATCGGCACTCATTTGACATATCTAATCTATTGCCAGTTCTTGTTTCTATCTTTATAACATCTTCTACTTTCCTATCTATCATCTATCATCTACCTTTCCTTCTCTCTTCTCATACCATTGACACCTCGATAGAGATATTTATCGCCTCACATCTAGAGCATTTCAATCATTTTCTGATAAGTCTCTGTGACCCAAATCCATCTCTACTTCAGTCTATCCTCCAGTTAGCTAGAAAAGAGATCTAACTAAAGTTGATGTCAGTCTGTTCCTTTCCCCAATAAACTATAATGGTTCCCAATTACCTCTAAGATCAAACACAACATCTCATGTCTTTTAAATATCTTTACAACTTGGCCCCTTCCCACCTTTCCACTGTTTCTATATTTTACCCCTTCTACATGCTATACAATACGGCAACTCTGACCTTCTTTCTGTTCCTCCATAGAACACCCCATCTAACAACTCTGTGCCTTTTCACTGGTTGACCACTTTACCTCTACTTTATGACTTTTAGACTCAGCTCAAGCTGAGAAGCTTTTCCATGTCCTCCCTTCTCCCACAACTGCTAGCATCTTAACTCTGAGATTACCTCCTTTTTACACTGCATATATCTTGTTCCACATAGTTACTTGCATGTGGTTTCCCTATTAGAAAGAGAGCTCCTTGGGGGTCTGAACTATTTTAGGGGTGGCAGAGTTCTTTGTATCCCTAGTGTTTAACACAATGCCTGACACATAGTAAGTATTTAATAAATTCTTATTGATTGAATGACTATCCAGTATGTCATGCTGCTTCTCTTTTTTTTTTGTGAATTAAAAAAATGGAATTGATTTAACTTCCTTGGGTAACCTGGCATTCCTTTCATTTATAGCTTTTCAAATGTTTTCAATTTCATTAGGAAGATGGTAAAATGTTTCATAACCAGGTTTTATATAAAGTAAAAATTACTAGGGCAAGAATGGCAAATCATCACCCTCACTATTATCATCTTCAGTATTCATCCTTCAATGATCCATTAATCCATCATCCTTCCATGCATCCATCTGTGTTCCATCCATTCTTCATCTCTCCATCCATACATCTTCCATCTGTCATCCACCATCCGTATAACAACTGTTCCATTATAAATAAGTAATTACAGAGCTCTATACTATGTATAGAACTGTATATAAGGTGCTATAGGGTTATAGAATAAGTACAAAACATCTTTACTGACCTTCAGATATTTAAAACCTAGGCAAAGAGACAGGATGTGCACACATCAAAAGCTAAACAATGATACCACACAGCATGGTGTAGTAAAAGAATATTGGACTAGGAGTCAGGTAACAACTAGGTTCTCTTCCTACATCTGATTAATGTCCCTGAGTTTCAATTTCCTCTTCTGTAAAATGGAGTTAATGATACCTACCTTGGCACCTGACTATTCAGTATATTTGAGACACGCTACCACTGCCCACTCATGTCAGATCCATCACAGCTGTTAGCACCCCTGACATGCAGTAATCTTGTGTGACCTCAAGGCTGAAAGCAAAATGCAGGCATGTCAGAGGAGATGCAGCAAGACTCCTTGGAGTGCTACTCAACCTCTAGATAAGGATAATGTATAGAGGATGTAGAATCTCATTTAATGAAGGAGTCTGACAAGAAATACAACTCCATTTGATACTGTGCAGTAGGAAGGAGTTAGAATAATAATAGTAACATAATAGCTTGCATTTACATAGCACATTAAAGTTTGCAAAGTATTTTTCAAATATTTTTGATCATTAATAATGAAATAGGTGTTATTATTGTTATCTCCATTTTAGAGATGGGGAAACTGAGGCATCAAAGACTAAGTGACCTGCTCTGGGTAACACAGCTACTAAGTTTCTGAAGTCAGGTCTTCCTGACTCCATGTCCAATATTCTATTCACTATATCACCCAGCTACTTCTATATGCTACCTATTCAGTGGACCATCCAAATAGCAAAGACTTCATACTAAATTCTAAATCCTAAAGACTGAAATCTTCAGCCTTGCCATGGGAACATGTTGCTCTTTAAGACTTTATTGTATTGTTGTAGCATAGGGAATCCTATGCTCTAGTTTGTTGTGGTTATAAAACTATTATCAAAGCAATTTATAATTTACAATTGTCTTTGTTTTCTGTTCCATATTTTATCCTCCCACTTCCTCCTCACCTAGTTCCTCTTCTTAAAATCAGCCTCTTAGTTATGTGAAATAAAACCAAGAAGAAAAATAATGCCCATATCAAGATTTCTGTGAGGATCAAAGGAGATAAGAATTGCAAAATAGCGTATGAACTTTAGAGTATTATGTTTAGTTATTGTTTTATGATTATGATTATTATTTTATCAGATCCCATTAAGTAGTATAGACAATGAATCCTATAAAAAGCCACAGCAGTGTGTAGTCACTATTAATTACAGTGATCATGGGAAGGCCTCATGGAGGTACTTGATGTAGAGTTGAATTGTCCTGGTCAAAGTCAAAAGTGATATTGGGCTTCTAGTTTGCAAGTGTGTGCATGTGTGTGTGTGTGTGTGTGTGTGTGTGTGTGTATGAGAGAGAGAGAAATATTTCTTTTCTTTTTAATATTAATGTTATCGATACTTTTTATCACAATCATTTTGGATATACTTTTTTTACTCAGTGATGCTTCCCTTGTAACAAGTAAAAACATTTAAGTAAAACCAGCCAACACCATTACCACATATGACTATATGCAGCATTCTGCACCAATAGCCTCCTAAAGCTCCAAGGGTTAGGGGATGGGGAGTATTGTTTCCTTTTTTTTAATATTAAGGTTTTGTTGATACTTTTTTATTTTTTCATCACAGATATTTTGGGTGTTCTGCTTGCCCAATGAGCCTTCCCTTTAACAAAGAAAAATGTTTAAGCAAAACCAACTAACATCATTATCATATTTGGCAATATGGGAAACCTTCTGTACCAATAGTCCATTATACCTCTAAGGAATGGGAGGTGGGATGCACCCTTATTTCCTGAGGATAGTAACACAATCTAACAGTTTCTTCTGCATTCTCTAGAAAGCTAGACCAAATGCACATACACATCATTTTTAGGGCTCTCCTATTTCATGACCATTTTTTTTAAAATAAGAAACTTGAGTTGTTTCTTTTTTTTTAACCCCCAAAGAGTGAATAGTGGGTCTGAAAAGACGTT
>NW_020946969.1:0-2311 GCF_900497805.2 Vombatus ursinus | reverse complement strand
GTGAGGGGTAAGGGGGACTGTTTGGTGCATGATACAGTTTTTTTTTTGTATTTTTAGCAGGCTTTTCCTGGACCAGACAAAAAATACTTGACTCAGGTAGAAGTTCAATCTCACATGCTTACAGTTGGCAGTTTTTCCCTTCAGCACATGCTTTGGATGTGAGCTATAGAGTTAAAGAAATGTGTATGGATCATTTATCACTGCTTCAAAGCAACAGATGCCATCATGATGGAATCAGGAATGGGCATTAAACTAGAGGAGAAAAGGGAGGAATCTATTACATTGGTGGCATAACAGCATCATATCAGAGAAAGAGAGGCTCAGAGAATGAGCTCTTTGATTTTCCTCAAGTTTAAGAAACCATGCTTCTATCTTTTCTATTGGGAAAGAACATCAATGAGATTGATTGGGGAAAGACTATAGAATGATAAAATTATACAGTTCTACTTTCTATTGGGTAGTAATTCACACACACAATGGGTCATTTCATATGCATTGTCTTGTGGAAGAAAATAATAAATTAGTTACTTTCTTCCTTTCCCCTCTTTCCTCAATCCTCCTAAATTTATCAGTGATATATCTCTGAAAGCTGCTACTATGGTGAACTATCTAATACCTGCTCCCCTCCCCCACCCTATATGTTCTCCAAGACTCCAGTTAGACATATGTGTGTTACCCATCAGAGACTGGCAGATGCTGAAAGATGAATGTGATCCATGTTGGGGTTTCTCCAGGCAGATTTGACAGAGGTCCAGATGTTTGGGGAAGCAAATCAGCAACTATGATCACTTGCCATTTAGAACAACTGTATGAACGTTTGGAGCCAGGGAGGTCCATCCTCAATCTTTATGATTAAGTAAGTATATTGTACAGCAAAATGCCTGATCAAGTAAAAGAAAGAATTAAAGGGGCAAGAGGGAGTGGAGAAATAGGAGGGAGAAACTCAGCAGTTCCTTCTTATAGACTTGATCTAATATCTCAGATGGGAAACAAGTCATCAAGCATTTTTTGAGCACCTAATGTGTGCTTATGCCCGTGGAAAGCACTAAGTAAGCAAATTTGCTTTCCAGGTCCAATCTCACTTGAAGAAACTTGAAATTTAATCAAAAAATGCTGCTTTGCATCCAAAACTTATTAAGACGGAAGCCAATTACTACATTCCACAGAGAGATTATACATAATTGTTCAGTGGACTTTGCTTTTGTTTATAAAAAGCCAATATTTGGTACAATGTGTTTTAGTCAAATATGACAATTTTGGAGCCCCAGCATATCGAGTGAAGCCCCTATGGAGAGTTCACTGAAGGGCATAGGTAAGGATAAGCAGATGTGGATGAATTGTTATCAGTATCATTGGAGGGAGTACTAATATGGATTAGATCACAGTTCCATCTAAATAGCCAAACACAGAAGAAAATATTGAGAAGGGTGATATGATCATGAACCCTTGACACCTACTGACCTATATTTATTTTGTCAAAAAAGATGGCTCTGTTTCTATTCTTTGCTTGCTCCTCTCCTAGGGATTGAGTTTGACAAAAGAGTTTCATCATAGCTAACAGACTTCTCCTGTTGCAAACGGAAGTATCTCCACCTTCCCCTACACATGCTGCCTCTCTTGCCCTGGAATAATTGAAAATTGCAAGGAGTTCTCCAAACAGCCATCAGTTAAGGTCTTAGCATTATATTTAGCCTCTTGCTTCTTCTCCAAGGGATGTGATGGATTATCTGTGAAGTCTCATACATTATCTCCCCCAAACTTTCCCCAAAGTACTTGTACATTTGACACGGCCTTCCCTTCCACATTCCTTTGAACCCTGGACCCCAGGTGCCCTCTGAGATGTCATTTTGTTAAAAATCAAAGCATCAGTGCTGAGTATGAGGATAGTAACTGCATCATAACAAAAAGCCCTCTAGTTTTAAAAGGAAAGTTCTATATCTATAGCTTTGCTACATCTATTTATCTTTATATCTAGGGATATAAAGTGGATAGAATGCCAGGCTTGGAGCTAGTTCAAATCTGGCTTCAGACACTTACTAGATGTGTGATCCTGGGTAAGTCATTTAACGCTGTTTGCAACAGTTTCCCCCTCTGTAAAATGAGTTGGAGAAGTAAATGGCAAACCCACTCCAATATATTTGCCAAGAAAACCCCAAATAGAATCACAAGAGAGTAAGAAAAGACTGAAATGAATGAACAGCAAGAACATGTATTTGTATCTGTATCTGTATTAGGGTGTATATGTGTGTGTGTGTGTGTGTGTGTGAGAGAGAGAGAGAGAGAGAGAGAGAGAGAGAGAGAGAGAGAGAGA
>NW_020946968.1:0-5371 GCF_900497805.2 Vombatus ursinus | reverse complement strand
CCACCACCACCACCACCACCACCACCACCACCACCACCACCACCACCACCACCACCACCACCACCACTCAGTAACCTCTCTTTCTTTAAGGTTCATTCCATCCCAATTTATCATCCAATCAAGATCTTGGAAGCTGTCATCTACAAAACCCTAGGACAATCTCTTTCCTTCCTCAGTGAGTTCAGTGTCTGTCTTCCAGTCTTTTTCTTCACTCCAACAACTGTCTCCCCCCTCCCCCCCATTCTAAGGGACACAATACACATATTAATACTCCCTCAAATAACATAATGTCCTAATCCTCCAATTAACTCAATTCATCTACTCTACCTCAGCTACACATAGAAATGATCATACTTTTTTTTTCTTGCCGTAACCCGTAAGTGCTTCATTTTGATGTTTATAAACTCTGAAATCCCTTTATCAGATCATGATCTTTTATCATTCATTATTTTTTCCCACGCTTTATGACCCTTGACTTTTTTGCCCCTATTGTAACCTCCAATCCTTCTACTCATCACTTCTTTCCTAGGCTGTCATCCCTTGCATTGTTGACACTCCTTCCCTCCCTATCTTGATCCCTTATTGAATAAGTTCAATTCTATATTACATTCTTCTCTCAAATCCCTTGCCCCTTCATCTTGTCACTGATCATGCCTTGCTAAGCTCCAACCTTCGATTAATCCTACCATCTGATTCTGTAGGTCATATTCAAATATTGCTGAATGGAACTGGAGAAAAATCATAAAACTGTGCTGACTGGCTCAACTACAAATTTATGTTATATGTTCTCAACTAGCCCCTCATTGTGGCTAGGCTATCCTTATACATCTCTATAATAGATTCTCTATTGCTCTCAACACAGTGGCCTTTCCAAGCCTTTTCATCCTTCAAACAACCCTTTTATCTCTTTAACCCTCACAACTCCCTTTGTTTCCTTTCCTCCTATCCTCTCAGCTAAGAACTTTGCCTCATTTTTCCACTGGGGGGAAAAAAACTGAATCTCTTCACCCAGAGCTCCGTCTTTTCCTTTTCTCCTCATCTCATATAACTTATATGTCTTCCCCCACTTTCTTTTCCTTCATTTCCATCTCACATGAAGTGTTAGACCTTCTCATTGCCAAGGCAAAACATGCACAAGTCTTGCCATTCTATCCTTTTTTCTTCAGCTGACTGCTCACACTACCACCCTTACTTTCTCACTAATCAACAGTCTCTTCTTATTTACTGGCTCCCTCACTGCTGCCTACCCACACAGCCATATGTCTCCCATCTTTAAAAAAAGTCACTTGATCCATCTTTAAAAAAGTCACTTGATCCATCCATCCTTGTTGGCTATTGTCCCATATCTCCCCTTCCTTTTGTGGCTGAACTCCTTAAGAAGACTGTCTATATTATATGCTTCCACTCCCTTTCCTTTCATCCCTTCCTTATCTCTATAGACTGACTTCTGACCTCATCATGCAACTAAAACTGCCTTTTCTCAAGTTACCAGTGGTCTTTTAATTGCCATATTTAATCATCTTTTCTCAATCTTCATCCTTCTTGATCTCTCTGTAGCTTTTGACCACAATAGTAGCTATTACTCAACCCTGTTAACAATCTTCTCCTGGATACTCTCTTTTCTAGTGTGTGTGTGTGTATGTGTGTGTATGTATATGTGTGTGTGTGTGTGTGTATGTGTGTGTGAGAGAGATAGATAGACAGACAGATACACACACACACACACACACACACACACACACACAGAGAGAGATTTCCTTGTCTTCTTCCTACCTGTCTGATTGTTACTTCTCAGTCTCTTTTGCTAGGTTTTCCTCTACATCATGCCCACTAACCCATGGATATTCCCCAATAGCCTCTCCTTGGCTCTCTTCTCTTCTCGACTTTTATATGATTTCTCTCCGGTATCTTATCAGTTCTTATGGGATCAATTATTATCTGTATGCATGTAATTCTCAAATCTGTTTAGTCTACTCTACCCTCTCTCCTGACCTGTATTCTCACATCACCAGTTGCCTATTGAAATCTTCAACATGTTGGCTTGTAGACATTTTAAACTCAAAATAGTCAAAGCTAAATTCTTGTCTTCTTCTCCCACACCTCAAACCTTTCCTTCTTCTGAACTTATCTATTACTGTCTCAGGCACTGCTATCCCTGAAGAGGTGTCTTTAGCTTCTCATCGGCACTCATTTGACATATCTAATCTATTGCCAGTTCTTGTTTCTATCTTTATAACATCTTCTACTTTCCTATCTATCATCTATCATCTACCTTTCCTTCTCTCTTCTCATACCATTGACACCTCGATAGAGATATTTATCGCCTCACATCTAGAGCATTTCAATCATTTTCTGATAAGTCTCTGTGACCCAAATCCATCTCTACTTCAGTCTATCCTCCAGTTAGCTAGAAAAGAGATCTAACTAAAGTTGATGTCAGTCTGTTCCTTTCCCCAATAAACTATAATGGTTCCCAATTACCTCTAAGATCAAACACAACATCTCATGTCTTTTAAATATCTTTACAACTTGGCCCCTTCCCACCTTTCCACTGTTTCTATATTTTACCCCTTCTACATGCTATACAATACGGCAACTCTGACCTTCTTTCTGTTCCTCCATAGAACACCCCATCTAACAACTCTGTGCCTTTTCACTGGTTGACCACTTTACCTCTACTTTATGACTTTTAGACTCAGCTCAAGCTGAGAAGCTTTTCCATGTCCTCCCTTCTCCCACAACTGCTAGCATCTTAACTCTGAGATTACCTCCTTTTTACACTGCATATATCTTGTTCCACATAGTTACTTGCATGTGGTTTCCCTATTAGAAAGAGAGCTCCTTGGGGGTCTGAACTATTTTAGGGGTGGCAGAGTTCTTTGTATCCCTAGTGTTTAACACAATGCCTGACACATAGTAAGTATTTAATAAATTCTTATTGATTGAATGACTATCCAGTATGTCATGCTGCTTCTCTTTTTTTTTGTGAATTAAAAAAATGGAATTGATTTAACTTCCTTGGGTAACCTGGCATTCCTTTCATTTATAGCTTTTCAAATGTTTTCAATTTCATTAGGAAGATGGTAAAATGTTTCATAACCAGGTTTTATATAAAGTAAAAATTACTAGGGCAAGAATGGCAAATCATCACCCTCACTATTATCATCTTCAGTATTCATCCTTCAATGATCCATTAATCCATCATCCTTCCATGCATCCATCTGTGTTCCATCCATTCTTCATCTCTCCATCCATACATCTTCCATCTGTCATCCACCATCCGTATAACAACTGTTCCATTATAAATAAGTAATTACAGAGCTCTATACTATGTATAGAACTGTATATAAGGTGCTATAGGGTTATAGAATAAGTACAAAACATCTTTACTGACCTTCAGATATTTAAAACCTAGGCAAAGAGACAGGATGTGCACACATCAAAAGCTAAACAATGATACCACACAGCATGGTGTAGTAAAAGAATATTGGACTAGGAGTCAGGTAACAACTAGGTTCTCTTCCTACATCTGATTAATGTCCCTGAGTTTCAATTTCCTCTTCTGTAAAATGGAGTTAATGATACCTACCTTGGCACCTGACTATTCAGTATATTTGAGACACGCTACCACTGCCCACTCATGTCAGATCCATCACAGCTGTTAGCACCCCTGACATGCAGTAATCTTGTGTGACCTCAAGGCTGAAAGCAAAATGCAGGCATGTCAGAGGAGATGCAGCAAGACTCCTTGGAGTGCTACTCAACCTCTAGATAAGGATAATGTATAGAGGATGTAGAATCTCATTTAATGAAGGAGTCTGACAAGAAATACAACTCCATTTGATACTGTGCAGTAGGAAGGAGTTAGAATAATAATAGTAACATAATAGCTTGCATTTACATAGCACATTAAAGTTTGCAAAGTATTTTTCAAATATTTTTGATCATTAATAATGAAATAGGTGTTATTATTGTTATCTCCATTTTAGAGATGGGGAAACTGAGGCATCAAAGACTAAGTGACCTGCTCTGGGTAACACAGCTACTAAGTTTCTGAAGTCAGGTCTTCCTGACTCCATGTCCAATATTCTATTCACTATATCACCCAGCTACTTCTATATGCTACCTATTCAGTGGACCATCCAAATAGCAAAGACTTCATACTAAATTCTAAATCCTAAAGACTGAAATCTTCAGCCTTGCCATGGGAACATGTTGCTCTTTAAGACTTTATTGTATTGTTGTAGCATAGGGAATCCTATGCTCTAGTTTGTTGTGGTTATAAAACTATTATCAAAGCAATTTATAATTTACAATTGTCTTTGTTTTCTGTTCCATATTTTATCCTCCCACTTCCTCCTCACCTAGTTCCTCTTCTTAAAATCAGCCTCTTAGTTATGTGAAATAAAACCAAGAAGAAAAATAATGCCCATATCAAGATTTCTGTGAGGATCAAAGGAGATAAGAATTGCAAAATAGCGTATGAACTTTAGAGTATTATGTTTAGTTATTGTTTTATGATTATGATTATTATTTTATCAGATCCCATTAAGTAGTATAGACAATGAATCCTATAAAAAGCCACAGCAGTGTGTAGTCACTATTAATTACAGTGATCATGGGAAGGCCTCATGGAGGTACTTGATGTAGAGTTGAATTGTCCTGGTCAAAGTCAAAAGTGATATTGGGCTTCTAGTTTGCAAGTGTGTGCATGTGTGTGTGTGTGTGTGTGTGTGTGTGTGTGTATGAGAGAGAGAGAAATATTTCTTTTCTTTTTAATATTAATGTTATCGATACTTTTTATCACAATCATTTTGGATATACTTTTTTTACTCAGTGATGCTTCCCTTGTAACAAGTAAAAACATTTAAGTAAAACCAGCCAACACCATTACCACATATGACTATATGCAGCATTCTGCACCAATAGCCTCCTAAAGCTCCAAGGGTTAGGGGATGGGGAGTATTGTTTCCTTTTTTTTAATATTAAGGTTTTGTTGATACTTTTTTATTTTTTCATCACAGATATTTTGGGTGTTCTGCTTGCCCAATGAGCCTTCCCTTTAACAAAGAAAAATGTTTAAGCAAAACCAACTAACATCATTATCATATTTGGCAATATGGGAAACCTTCTGTACCAATAGTCCATTATACCTCTAAGGAATGGGAGGTGGGATGCACCCTTATTTCCTGAGGATAGTAACACAATCTAACAGTTTCTTCTGCATTCTCTAGAAAGCTAGACCAAATGCACATACACATCATTTTTAGGGCTCTCCTATTTCATGACCATTTTTTTTAAAATAAGAAACTTGAGTTGTTTCTTTTTTTTTTAACCCCCAAAGAGTGAATAGTGGGTCTGAAAAGACGTT
>NW_020946967.1:0-16217 GCF_900497805.2 Vombatus ursinus | reverse complement strand
AGAGAGAGAGAGAGAGAGAGAGAGAGGGAGACAGAGAGAGAGAGAGACAGAGAGACAGAGAGAGAGAGAGAGACAGAGAGACAGAGAGAGAGAGACAGACAGAGAGAGAGAAAGAAAGACATTCCTGCTATTTAGTCTGAGGTTATCAACCAGAATCAGATCAGATCAGACTGCAGTGATGCACAGGCAGCAGAGATGTAGTAGAAACAGTACTGGCCTAGGAATCAGGACACCTGGGTTCTAGGACTAGCTTCATCATTCAACTTTTGACAAGCTACTTCCTCTCCCTCTGCTTCCATTTCCTGATCTATAAAATGTTGGAGTTGAACTTGGAAATCTGTAAAGTTCCTTCCAGTTCTAACTTTTTTTTTCTTTTCTGATCTAGAACTTTGATTTCAGCAGTGCAGAGACCATGTGGTTTTGAAGAAAAAGTGATAAATTTGAGATTTTAAGTCAGAGAACCTGGGTTAGAATCCTGGCTCTGCTGCTTTCTACCTATGTGACCATGGGTAAATAATTTTGCATCTTCAGTTCTCAATTTCATCCTCTGTAAACTGAGGGGATTAAGCCAGACCAGTTTTTCTAAATCTATGATCCTATAATTTCCCAGTATGGAAACTCCCCCCCATCATGCTAATGCATAACTAATCTGTAACTAGTCTCAGAAAGGTGATTAATCAACCAATAAACATGTATTAAGCACCTACTGTATGGCAGGCACTATTCTAAATGTTGGGGATATAAAAAGAAGCAAAGCATAGTGACTGCTCTCAATGAGCTTACAATCTATTGGGGGGGTGAACCAAATGCAAAGAAATATATACAAAGCAAGCTATGTATAAGATAAATCAGAAATAATTAACAGAGGTAAGGTATTGCATTTAAGAGGGGTTGAGGAAGTCTTCCTGTAGGAAGTGGGATTTTAGTTGAAACTAAAAGGAAGCCAGGGTCAGTAGTTAAGGGTGGAGGAAGAAGAACATTCCAGGCATTGGAGACAGCCAAAGAAATGGAATATCTTTTTGTTCATGGAATAGCTAGGAGGCCAGTGTCATTGTACTGAAGAATATGTCCAGGAACAAAATGTAAGAAGACTGAAAAGATAGGAGGGAACTAGGTTATGAAGGGCTTTGAATGACAAACAGAGCATTTTGCATTTGATCCTGGAGGCAATAAGAAGCCAAGGGAGTTTATTGAATAGAGAGGTGACATGTTCAGATCTATGCTTTAGGAATATAACTTTAGTAGCTGAATGAAGGATGGATTGGAGTGGGGAGAGACTTAAGGCAGGCAGACCCATCAACATGGTGTTGCTATAATCAAGGTATGATATGATGAGGGTTTGAGCTAGAATGATGGCAGTGTCAGTGGAGAGAAGGATCATATTCAAGAGATGCTGCAGGCCAGTAGGGGGCAGAGCCAAGATGTAAAAGCAGTGACTTACTTCAGCTCTTTCACAAAATGCTCCAAATACCTGTAAAAAATGGCTCTAAACAAATTTGAGAGCAGTAAAACCCACAAAAAATAGAGTGAAACCAATTTCCAGCCCAAGACAACCTGGATGGTTGATTAGAAAGATCTATTGCACTGGGCTGGGAGAGGAATGCAGTTTAGTGTGGATGTGCAGGCAAAGCTCAGGCCTCAATGAACCTGGAACAGGCCTCAGTAGACTGAATCACGGGCAGCTGTGGCAATTCCAGACTTCTCAACCCATAAATACCAAAGACAACTTAGAAGGTCAATAGGAACAGTCTGCGACCATGGTGAGAGAGAAGTTTGGTCCCAGCCTCAGTCCCAGCATGGTCCCTGGTGGTGGGTGCTTCCTGAGCTCTCAGCCCACAGACTGAGGGGGAATTGAGTGGCTGATCAGAGAGGGATTGCAGGGATCTCTTTGCTGGCACTGAGGAAGGATTCTCTTGCTTTGTCAATGCTTGGATCTGGGTCACAGTTCTGGGTGGTGGTCCTGGGGCAAAGAGGAGTGCTGATGTGGTGGAGTTGTGGCAGAAGTGGAGAGGGAATCCTCCTCACAGTTCCAAGGCAGAAAAGAGTGCTTGTGATCACTCATAGACCAGAGTACAGTTCAGGAAAGGAGTAAACAGCTTGCCCTTGATTGTACCATCTTGGAAGAACTGAAAATTTAGAGGTCCCTAGAAGTATCTCTGAAATCAGCTGCACAAAACCCCTGAAGCAAGGGACAGTACACTCTCCACACTGGAAGCAGACCCTTACCTTAACAAAGTGTTTATAACTCAAGTAACGTGAACAAACTGTGCAAAAAAAGTCAGACCATAAAATCTTTCTTTGGTGACAAAGAAGACAACAAAGTCAAAGCTCCTACATCCAAAGCCTCCAAGAAAAATATGAACTGCTCCCAGGCCATGGAAGAGCTCAAAAAGGATTTTGAGAAGCAAGTAAGAGAAGTAGAAGAAAAACTGAGAAGAGAGATGAGAGTGATACAAGAAAATCATGAAAAACAAGTCAATAGTTTGCTAAAGGAGACCCAAAGAAATACTGAGGAAAATAATACCTTAAAAAATAGACTAACCCAAATGGCAAAAGAGGTCCAAAAAGCCAATGAGAATAAGAATACCTTCAAAAGCAGAATTGACCAAATGGAAAAGAAGTCCAAAAGCTCACTGAAGAAAATACTTCCTTAAAAATTAAAATGGAGCAAATGGAAGCTAATGACTCTATGAGGAATCAAGACACTATAAAACAAAACCAAAAGAATGAAAAAATAGAAGACAATGTGAAATACCTCATTGAAAAAACTGACCTAGAAAATAGATCCAAGAGAGATAATTTAAAAATTATTGGACTATCTGAAAGCCATGATAAAAAAAAAAGAACCTAGACATTATCTTTCAAGAAAATTTCAATTTCAAGGAAAATTGCCCTGATATTCTAGAACCAAAAGGTAAAATAGAAATTGAAAGAATCCACCAATCACCTCCTAAAAGAGATCCCCAAAGGAAAACTCCTAGTCTGAAGGGAAATATAGTTAATTTTTCACAACATGGCTATTGTTTTGCATGACTACTCATGTATAACCTGTGTTGAGTTGCTTGCCTTCTCAATGAGGGTATTGGACAGGGAGGAAGGGAAAGAATTTCAAATCCAAAGTTTTAAAACCAAATGTTAAAATTGTTGTTATATGCAACTGAGAAATAAGATATACAGGCAATGAAGTATAGAAATCTATCCTGCCCTACAGGAAAATTGAAGGGGAAGGGGATAAGAGAAGGGAGGGTGATAGAAGGGAGTGCAGGTCAGGGAAAGGGGTATTCAAAATGCATGCCATCTTGGGGTGGGGGTGAGGGGCAAGTTGGGGAGAAAATTTGGAACTCAAAATCTTGTGCAAGTGGATGTTGAAAACTAAAAAATAAATAAATTAACTTAAAAAAGAGATCCTTTGGTTAGGAGACCAACTGGGTACCTCCCAATTCCTTAGAGGGTCCCAGAGTTGAGTCATTCTTAGTGGTGTGATGGTAAATATCTAACAGCCATCTCTGAGGGGAAAAACTGTATGCATGACACACTTTGAAATTTAATCTGCATTATTAACATTTTCTACAGCATTTCCTTGTTGTTGTTTTGGTCATGTCTGTATCTGGGTTTTCTTGGCAACAATACTGGGGTGGTTTTCCATTTCCTTCTCCAGTTCATTTTACAGAGGAGGAAACTGAGACACACAGGGTTAAGTGACTTACCCATGGTCACACAACTGGTAAGTGCCTGAGGCCAGATTTGAACTCAGGAAGAGGAACTGTCCTGACTCCAGACCTAGCACTCTATTCTCTACTCCACCTAACTTCTCTTCTTTAAGTCTAGACAGTCAATAAAAGCAATCAATCAAGCCCTGAAAACAAGACAAAACAAAACAGATGCTGCAAAGGTGAAATTGGCAGGCTTAGGCAACAGCTTGGATATGGGTCTGGTGCAAGAGATAATGAGGAATTCAGGATGATTTATAGGCTGGGAGTCTGAGGGTCTGGCAGGATGGCATTGCCCTCTATAGAGAAGGTAGGAGTAGGGCTTAGGGGGAAAGATAATAAATTCTGTTTTGGATATATTGAGTTTAAGATATCTATTGAGCATCCAGTTCAAGATACCTGAAAGATAGTTTGAGATGCAAGATGGAAGGTAGCAGAGAGGCTGGGGTGGAATAGGTAGATTTAAGAATTATCAGCATAGAGGTAGTAATTAAATTCATAGGTCACCAAGTGAAGTGGCAAGAAGGGAGAAGAGAATAGGACCCAGGATAGAACCTTAAGGGACACCTATAGTTGGAAGACATGATCTGGATGAAGATTGAGCAAAGGAATCAGAGAAGCAATGGTCAGAGAGGTTGGAGGAAAACCAGGAAAGAGTGGTATCCCAAAAATGTAGAGAGAAGAGAGGATTAAGGAGGAAAGAATGATCAATAGCGTCAAAAGCTGCAGAGGGATGAAGGAGAATGAGGATTGAGAAAAAAAAGGATTGGATGTGGCAACTAAGAAATGAGTAAGAACTTTGGAGAGAGCAATTTTGGTAGAATGATAAGGTCAGAAGCCAGATTGTAAGGGGTAAGAAGAAAGTGGAGACACCTATTGTATACAGCCTTTTTGAGGAGTTTAGCTGTAAAGGCAGTAGAGATATGGAATGATAGTTGGCATAGATGGGAAGATCAAGTGAGGGTTTTTTTTCAGGATTGGGGAGATAGGGATATGCTTGTAGGCAGTAAGAAATGTTGTAGTGGAGAGGGAAAGATTGAAAATATGTGAGAGCATGTGGATGACAGAAATGTATAAAATGTATGTATAGTACTATATAATTTCAACCCGAATTTTACAATAAAGTACTATAAACACCCCATAAAAGAAAAAGGAAATTCAGATTTCTTCTCTTGTATAAAAGGAGGGCCAAATATTTTTCTGTGGATTTTCCAGGTTGAGGAGGTGGGACTTGTACCCCTAACCCCCATGATATGGAAGGGATGACTGTATTCTGAAAAGGCTGAAGAGGATGATTAAGCAGCCAGCACCTGGACACATGTAGCCACACCACCAGCACCCTTGGGATTTCTTATCCTATCACCTCCATTTAGTTTTTGGAGAGGCTAAAAGAATACTTCACATATACCATTACATTTTTCTCTGGATCTCTGAGGGAGAAAGAAAATACGATATTATTATGCTTTCTATTGTAGCAAAGGAAAAGTAGACCCAGGGTGGTAAAGTATCTTGCTCCAGGGGTCCCAGTTAGCTAAATGTAGATTGAACTAGTTAATTGCAGGCACTGAAGGATTTCTTACTGCTTGGGCAAGTTCTCTTTCCATTAGTTTTGGCTTCTGTCTTTCTCTCCAGGTACTTAATGGTACTTAATTTTTTTTTTTTTATGAGAAATGGTGACAGATCAGAGAAAAGCTTTTTGGCAGGTGAGCTGATCTCCTCAGCCCTGTGCTAGTTTTCTTTTCTTCAGTCTTGGTGGGGGTATTTACAACTGTTGGGCTATTGCTTGAATCAGAAGCATCATATTTGTCTTAGTTTATTTTGGGGGGAGAAAGGAAAAGAAAGGAAATGGGGAGGAGGCAGAAAAGCGGGAAAGTCTGATGTTATGAGTCCTGCTAATTCCGGTGATTTCTGCAGCATTTTAAGCTCTTCAATCATTTAAAAAAAAAATATTGCTTCATTTGACTCTCACAACAACCTGATGCACATGTGCTAGTAGTTAATACATGTGCCTTTTTCAGATGAAGAGAAAACCAGTGTGAAATAATGGAGAGAGACCTGATTTTGGAGCCAGGAACAACTGGGTTCAAATCTTGCCTTTGACAAGTATTGTCTGTGTGACCCTGAGCAAGTCATATAGCTTCTCAATACCCAAGACAACTCTCTAAGACAGTTGCAGAGAAGGTCCTGAATTTACAGGGAGAATTTCCTTGTCCCTCAGCTTCTCATATAATTGAAATCACAGATCCAGTCCCCTTTCCTGTCATAGAAGAGGAAAGTGTAACTCCTAGAAGTGAAGTGACTAGCCACTATAAACCAGTAAATGGCAGAGGTGAGATTCAAACTGAAGTGTCTCAGATCCCAGTTCCAGCATTCTCTCCCCTAAACTTCAGCTGCTTTTATGATCAAAGTAATTCACACTAATAATCTATGCTATTGAAGGGCAGTAGGGTTCTAGATAATGTAGCCTAGTATTCAAGACTCCTGAACAACAGAGATTCTTAACTCATGTGTGTGTGTGTGTGTGTGTGTGTGTGTGTGTGTGTGTGTGCGTGTGTGTGAGAGAGAGAGAGAGAGAGGGAGAGAGAGAGGGAGGGAAGGAGAGAGACAGAGACAGAGAGACAGAGAGACAGCGAGAGACAGATAGCATGTGAGCTTGGGCAGTCTGGTGAAAGTTATTTCAAAACAGTGTTCCAAATGCATAAAATAAATAGGATTGCAAAGGAAACCAATTATATTGAAATACAGTTTTCCTAAAGCTGTTTTACTTGGCTTCAACTACCCCCCACCCCTATAAACTGATTTCCTGAAATCTCAACACTGGGAATAATGACTCAAGTTTTGATATTGTACGCACCTTTTCCACTCACCCTTATTTGCCTCTCTCTTCTGATTGGAGGGCTAGAGCGTGAAGCACTAAATTCATCCCAAAGCCTTTATAGAAGCCTCACAAGTTTCCCATTAGCTCTGTTTTCCATCAATTGTTCTGATTGCTATTGACTCCACAGAGCCACGTGCCCCAAGTCCATCCCAGCTTTTCAGATCCTCCCCCCTTTTTTTTGTATTGTCTTCCCCATTAGATTGTAAGTTCCTTGGGAGCAGAGACTGTCTCTTTTTCTTATTTGTACCTATCTCCAACATTTAGTATTGCCTGACACATACTGCGTGCATTTATTGCATTGAAAAACAAAACAAAATAAACAAATACACTACCTTCTCCAAAAGTTTTATTTGATATTTTCCCCAAGTTAGAAATAGCCTTTCTTTTTTTTATCTCCTCTCTTTCTCTATCTCCTGAGTCTTCCTCTCCCCTTCCCCCTCCGTATTCCTGTCCCTCTCCCTCTCCCCCTCCCTCTCTCTCTTGTTTCCCTCTCCCCATTTCACTGGGATTGGGAATTCAATGCTCATGTAGAAACTTTAACCTGCTTTGCTTTCTGATGTGAGTCCATTTGCCTTACCATCCACAACCTGGTGGCCTGCTTGCTATGTTTGTACTTAGTGTGGACAGTTGATTGACTTTAGTCTTGCTGAAGCTTTGAATTCCCAAACTCCTCAATTAATCTGCCTCAGCCTCAGTCTCCCTCAATGGGAAGCATTACAGGTATCAGCCTCCTTTATATCTTGAAGAACACTTTGATTATGCTTCCCTTATGCTCTTTTCAATTGTTTTGTATTGTATTTATTATATAATTATTATATAGTTATTTCCACATATTAATAATTCACCATTATATGTTTATGTAGACTAAAAAAGCTAAAAAAGGATAGAAACCATGTTTTAACTGTCTGATTATCTCTCCCAGGTCCCAGAGGAGTGTCTTTCACTTAGTAGGTCTTAAATGGTTACTTATAGATGAATATAATATGGTGTAATGTAATGTAATGTGATATATAATGTGATTTTCTTTATCTTTGTCAGATTACATTTGCTTTAGGCTAATATTCATAGAAGTTTCCATTCTTGCAGCATATATCTAAGAGTGCTGTCTTGTGATTGGAAAATTGGCCATGACTAATTCAAAGATGAGATAATACACAATTAACCTTTTGAGGAAATTAGGTGTATTTTTGACAAGTCAAATATAAGGAAGTGCTACCTGGACTTCCTTTCCAACACATGCCTTTCTGAGGATGATGTGGAATTGAGGTGCCTACTAATGCTGTCTTATTTCTACTCAGGGTCCCTTGGTTCATCCTACTCTATACTGGGGTACTATGGGAATAGTACTGAGCCTGAAGTCAGACTTGGGGGTAGGGTGCTTGGGTTTGAATATGGACTTTATTGCAGCACTTTGACCTTGAGAAGTCACCTCTTTTCTCTGGGCCTCAGTTTCTTATCTATAAAACGAGAGACCTTTGAGATTGCTTTGCAGGAAGAAATGGGTCTGAGAAACAAGAATCATTCAACCAACTAACAAGCATTTATTAGTCATGTGCTATGTGCCAGGCACTGCACTAGTCACTGGGGATGCAAAGACAGAACCTTAAAAGTCCCTGATCTCAAAGAGTTCGCATTCTGTTGAGGTAAAAAGTAGCAAGCTCTTTTTTATTTCCCTTGACAGATATGCCCACTCAAAAAGAAGTGAATATAGTCTACCCACTCTTCAGTCTTGGCCAACAACACTACCCACTTTTTTTCCTCCTAAGGCTGAGGCAAAACTTGCTATTCACATCATAGTCTAGCATTATGATCAAGGAAATTCTGGCCTGTCAGCATTACTCATCTCAGACAATGAGACTAATAAGTCCTACCATAGAATTTTTCTTGATGTAATAAAGGGACCCAGGCACCTTCAGACATCATACACAGGCAATAATTCTGGACTAATGGTCATGCTGATGGCCCCCTCAATGCTTTTAAGTCATTCTTTAGAGTTGAAGGGACTTCTTGTCTCCAAATTGCCATCCAGACAGGGCATATGTCAAAAGAGCCTGCAGAAGGAATCAGAAATGGTTAAGTCAACAACAATAAAGACTTATCCCTTCCACAAACTTTGTTTTACCAAAAAAACTGCCTCCCAGGCACATTTTGAGGTTAGGGTTAAAGGTAGCTTTTTTTCTACTATCTACTCAATAAGGTAATCAACTAACAAATATTTAATATTGCTACATGTCAGGCACTATGTTGTGAACCCAGGATACTACAAAGAAAAAAATCAGAAACAATCCCTTTCTTCAAAAAATTTTTGTTGTTCAGTTGTGTCAAAGTGTTTGTTTAGTAATTTTTTTTGTGTGTGTACCTGGTTCCTAATTGCTTTCCAGAATGGCTAGATTAAATCATAGCTCTACCAACAGTGAACTAATGTTCCTGGTTTCCATAGACCTTCCAACATGTTATTTTCCCTTTTTGTCAGATTTGCCATTCTCACAGACATGATATGGAAGATATAGAACCTCAAAGTCGTTTTAATTTACATTTATCTATTAGTGATTTGAAACTTTTTTTTAATATGTCTGTAGATAGATTAGATTTAATCTCTTGAGGAATATACATACACACACACACACACACACATACATATCCTCTGACAACTTATCCATTGGGAAATGGTTCTTATCCTTATAAATTAGAATCTACAAGGAGCTGACATTCTAATGGAGGAGGGGACATACAAGAGGGAAAAACAAAACAAGGTAGTATGAAAGCTAATCTTAAAGGAGAAGATAGTACTCAACACGAGATCCTTTCTACACAAAACATACTATCTGACTGGAACACAAGGATAGAGTATGAGGTCCACCGCCATAGTCACAGAAGCTATGTTGAAGCCAACGTTCCTTAGAGAAGTGAAGCAATGATAATGTCTGCAAGGATCAGCTTTATCATTCTTTGTGCATGAGGAAGATCCCTTTGGGTACTGAAACAGGAATTTTCTAGTTGATCCTTTAATAGTCTGAGAGAATGGAAATATCTTTCAGATGTGTCTAGTGCACTTACTTGGCAGGGATTTGTTTATGGATGAGAAAAATCTGGCTTGATATACAATCCTGATGGTTTCCCAGAGTAATCCTCAAGATAGACATTCCTGATGATTAGTTTGGTTGAATAGTGTGACTCAGACATTTACAGCTGCTTGTCACTGACAGAGTGCACCAGCCTTCAAGTGTAGCTATATATTGAATACTAACCACCCCTCAAGCATCTGGCAATATGTTCATTTCTCTCATTCTAAAACACTACTAGCTGAGCTGGAAACTAAAAATCAACTTATTTTCTATGGTAGAGCAAGGATATATTTTCTCTGATATGCCTAGGCCAACTCCTTCAGGAGATTATTTCCTTTAGAGATTTGTCTGGCAACTGGATATGGAAAATGGACTCCATTGGACTGCAGAATATTCACTTCCAGGCTATTGCTTCAAACAAAAGTTAGGTTGATGGGAATGAATGATGTTCCTCTAGGACTTTTCTGTCTATTATTGGTCCAAAGTGAAAAGAAGTTGCAATTATGGTACAGCGGAAAGAGCATTGAACTTGTCATAATTGGGTAATTCTGGCTCTGCTACTTAACTATCTGTGTAACCTTAGGCATACCACTTAACTTCTCTAGGCTTTGGTGTGCTCATTTATTAAATGAGGTGTGGAATTCATAATACACAAATACACACATATGGATACACATGTATATTATATATAACATATATACATACATAACATATATACAAATTGTGTATATGTGTATATATAATTATGACATAAAGAATATGAGAATTTGTTTTAGTTGATGATGCATATTTGTTGCAAAGGTTTTACTTTTCCTTCCTTTTCTTTTTTCCTTCCTTTTCTTCCTTTCTTCTTTTTTTTCTCTTTTTTCCTTTTTCTCTTTTATTTTTCCTTCCTTTTTCTGTCTTCCTTTCAATATGGAGATGGGAGGGAGAGAAAATAGATTTTTATTAACTAAAAGAAATGTTTTCCCTAGTTTCTCTGAATTATTTACATCCATTATTTCTTATGGTTCAACAATATTTCACATTATTCATATACCACAATTTGTTCAATCATTCCCCATTAGATGCACTTCTACTTTCTTTATAGTCCTTTGCTATTACAGGTACTGTAAATAATATTGGTTATTTGTGGTTTTGTCTTATCCTTCATATATGACTCTAAGCTTCAGGAGGGCAAGATCTACTCTATAAGAAAACCTTTCATCTCCGCTAGGGCTTACTTTGGATAGGACTTTGCACATTTTGAATGCTTAGTAAATGTTTTTTGAAATACCAAATGAACAAATGAATGAAAAGAGACACTCTTTTGGATTGATCACTCTGCCTCTGTATTCTTCAAAATGGAAGAACATTATAAAGGAGAAGTTTTTAAAATGTCAATTGTAATTTTCTTCCCTGTTTTATACCATAGGCCCCAATCTTATCAAATAAATCTCACAGATTCAAACAAATATTACTGTTGCCATAATCTCTATTTATTACCCTTTTTTAGATTAGCTATATATTTAACATTTCAAGTTCATGTTCTTCAGGGAGTCATATTCTATCCATGTCTGATTAGTTTATATATTGGAAATACATGGACTGAGGTTATCTATGGAAATTATCTGGTCACTTGAAGAAAATGGAGTAAATATTAGCGTACTGAGGTACCACTTGATATGTTGAAGCAATAATTATATTCAGGTCCTTGGATAATATGACTCAAAGATCCCAAACGATGTGCTTGGTCCTGTCCTACAGAACCTGCAATTATTGTAAAGGAAAAATAAGTGATTTCCATATAAGGAATATGGGAATACTGAGACCAAGTGTTTATTTTCACTAGGGCTCAGCATTGCAAACACTATTAATCATCATAACAATTAGGGGAAAAGTAATATGAGCAAAGAATACTGAGATAAGACATTCAGATAAGTCACTTCTCCAGGCCTCAGTTTCCTCATTTGTAAGATGTGAAAGTTGGACTAGATAATTTCTAAGATCCCTTCCACTCTTAATTATATTATTGTATGATTCAGGATCATCTTAAAAAATGAACAAACATGGCTCAACTCGGGGGGCAGAGCCAAGATGGTGGAGGGAAAGCAGTGACTTGCTAGAGCTCTCCCCCAAACCCCTCCAAATACTTATAAAAAATGGCTCTAAACAAATTCTAAAGCAGCAGAACCCACAAAAAAACAGAGTAAAACAAATTTCCAGCCCAAGACAACCTGGATGGCTGATCGGAAAGGTATATCGCGCCGGGCTGGGAGAGGAGTGCAGTTAGGCATGGGCACGCAGGCCGCAGCGACCTTGGAGCAGGCCTCAAAGGATTGAATCTGGGCAGCTGTGGCGGCTTCCAGACTTCTCAACCCATGAATGGCAAAGACAACTTAGAAGGTCAATGGGAAAAGTCTGTGACTGCTGTGAGAGAAAAAGCTAGGTTACAGCCACAAGTCCTGAGTGCGAGATGCGGCTGCCTCCTGAGCTTCCAGCCCACAGACTGAAGGGGAATCGAGTGGCTAATCAGAGGAGGATTGCAAGGATTTCTTTGCCAGGGCTGAGGCAGAGATCTCTTGCTTTGCTCCTGCTTGGATCTGGGTCACAGTTCTGAGGGGTGGTCCTGGGGCGGGAAGGAGCGCTGGCATGGTGGAGCTTGTTGTGGTGGTGGAAAGGAAACACCTCACCCCTTATCATAGCACCTTGGAAGAACTGACACTTTTCAGGTCCCTAGAAGTATCTCTGAAAACAGTTGTACAAACCCCTGAAGCTTGGGGTAGTACATTCTCCACATTGGAAACAGACTCTTACCTTAACAAAGAGTTTAATACTCAAGTAATTGGTTGAGATCATGAGCAAGCAGCGCAAAAAGGGTCAGACTATATTATCTTACTATGGTGACAAAGAAGATCAAAACATACAACCAGAAGAAGAAAACAAAGTCAAAGCTCTTACATCCAAAACTTCCAAGAAAAATATGAATCAATCCCAGGCCTTAGAAGTGATCAAAAGGGATTTTGAGAAGCAAGTAAGAGAAGTAGAGGAAAAATTGGGAAGAGAAATGAGAGCGACGCAAGAAAATCATGAAAAGCAAGTTAACAGCTTGCTAAAGGAGACCCAAAAAAGTACTGAAGAAAATAACACCTTAAAAAATAGCCTAACCCAAATGGCAAAAGAGGTCCAAAAAGCCAATGAGGAGAAGAATGCTCTAAAGAACAAAATTGGCCAAGTGGAAAAGGAAGTCCAAAAGATTACTGAAGAAAATACTTCCTTAAAAATTAGAATAGAGCAATTGGAAGCTAGTGACTGTATGAGAAATCAAGACACTGTAAAACAAATCCAGAAGAATGAAAAATTAGAACACAATGTGAAATATCTCATTGGAAAAACAACTGACCTGGAAAATAGATCCAGGAGAGAGAAGTTAAAAATTATTGGACTATCTGAAAGTCATGATCAAAAAAAGAGCCTAGACATCATCTTTCAAGAAATTATCAAGGAAAACTGCCCTGATATTTTAGAATCAAAAGGCAAAAAATTGAAAGAATCCACTGATCTCCTGAAAGAGATCCCCAAAAGAAAACTCTTAGGAATGTTGTAGCCAAATTCCATAGTTACCAGGTCAAGGAGAAAATATTACAAGCAGCCAGAAAAAAACAGTTCAAGTATTGTGGAAGTAAATGTTGAAAACTAAAAATTAAAAAAAATATTACTGCTGAAAAAAATGAACAAACATGTATTAATCATCTGTGATGTGCAAAGCACTTCGACAGGCACTAGTAATACAAAGAAAACAAATGAGATAGTCTCTTTGTCCTCAAGGAGCAGAGGAAAGGCAAAATATGTGCACAGCTAAGTAAATACAAATTATTTATAAAGTAATATAAAATACTTTTAAGAGAGAGAATGGCCTAATAAGATTGGGGATCAGGAATGGTCATATATAATAGGTAGCACTGGAGATTGTGTTTTGAAGGAAACTGAGGGTTCTGGGAGGAGAAGATGAGAATGGAATGGATTCCAGACATATACATATGCAGACACATATACATATACACACATACATGTATATATGTAAATATTCTCATGTTCTCCCAGAACCTGAGTACTAGTTATTGCTTCAACACATCCCTAACATTCATTCCCACTTCTACAGGTGCCAAGATGATTCCAAAAGAGAACCTCAGGCAGGTATTTCCAGCATGTGAACTAATCAGAAATAGGTGGAATGTAGCTCAAGTCATATGAACTTGAAATATTAAATGCACAGCTAATCTAAAGAAGTACAATAAATAGAGACTATGACAACTGTGATTTTTTTTTTGAATTTGTGAGATTGATAGAATTTGGAAGCTCTAGCAAAAGCAGGTAGGAATATTAGACCTAATCTTTTAAAAAAAAACCAAACCAAACCAAATCAAACCATAAACTCTCCTTTATAATGTTCTTCCATTTTGAGGAAGGCAGAAATAGAATACCAATCCAAAAGAATGTATTCTTTCATTTATTTATTCATAAATAGATTCAATCATTCCGTTTTTATATTCACATATATACAAGCACAATATACATATATTTATACATTTATATACACATACATATATGCATTGTATACACACACACACACACAATTTTTTTTGCCTTTCACTCCCACCATCTTTGTCCATCCTTCATATAGGTGTAAAGCATTGAAAAATCAGTCTCTGCCAGTAAAGAGAAAGTCCTATAAATTGACCTTTTGAGCCAATGTTCAGATGAGGTGTACTGGCCTCAAAATAGGAAGTAGTGGGTTCAAATATTAATTCTGCTACTTTATAGCTGTGTGACAATTGACAAATTACTTAATCTCAATTTCTATTTCCTCATGTGCAAGATGGGGATAATAATAGCTATGAAATATATGTTGCATGGTTATTGCGAAGATCAAATAATATATAGAAAGTGCTTTGCAAACCATAACAAAACATAAATGACAGCTATTACTAATACTGTTATTTTATTCTCATTTTTATGAGACTCAGAAATAATTTTAGGCAGTTTGCTATCTTGCTGTTATACCTTTATATTCACTATTATATGTTCTTCCCAACTTTCCTATCTTTAGCTTACTACTCTAGAGACTTTTGAGTGTTTTCCCTTTGCATGAGATCTTGGATTTTCTTTTAGCTGTGCAGAATTACCTTGCTCCTAATAGAATTCCTTCAATCTGTATTGTCTGTTATATATTCTCGTATGCATTTTTCCTCTGATTTCTATTTTGCTACTGACTTGGATAAATAGATTTCTTTGATATTTGGTATGTGTGTTCATTGGAGAAATGACATTTGATGGAAAGGAAGCCAAGCCTGGATATAAAGCTTGGAGCCTTCCTTTCATGTTAAGAAATAATCAGGAGCTGGAGCTTGAACCTTAAAATTACCTCTATAGAGTAACACTATTTAAGGGAGAAAGTAGATATAATTCTAGCCCCAAAGCTCTTCTCTTTAAGCAATTGGTTGGAGAAAGGGGTGGTAAGTATCTTCAAGTTGAAAGGCTAACATAAAATGATTAGACTTCTTTTGCTCATCCTTATTGTGAAGAGGCAGGAACAATGCATAGAAGTTATAGAGAGACAGATTTAATCTCAATGGGAGAAGCTTACCGACTAGTAGAAGTGTCCAACAGTGTAATGGACTGCCTTAGGAAGTATCAGGTTTCTCCAGGGTTGTGCTTGTAAATGTTTAACAACCTGATCTTTAAAAAAAAAGTGCACAAGACCTACTTTGAAGTTCATCATGTTTAATCTGCATTATTAATAGTTTACTCATCACTTTCTTAAGTTTAGAAACCAACAAAACAATAAATCAAAGCCTGGCTTATAGTGTTTGCTGATTTTTGAGGTAAATGCTCAAACTGAAAATTTAACAATTTACTCTCTTAAGCCAGTAGGAGCTGGCTCCAGCACACCCCTGATTCTTACTCAATGGATATGATTCCCATTTAGATATGAGTTAGACTAGATAGACTTTAAGGTCCCTTCTAATTCTGATATTTGATGGAGATAGAGATAAAGTCCAGATGTTTAATTTCATTGATATACAAAACTCCCAAGTTAGGAAACTCCCCCTTCCAGAGCACTATGATTGCTTCTCCACAACTATCTTAGCGAGTTGCTCATAGAACTGAAAGGATAGCCAGGGTCATGTGGCCAGACTTGACCCCAGGTCTTTTTGTCTTCATCACCAACTTTGTCCCTTACTCCCATACCCTCAATCTCATTCCCTGGATCTCCTACTTCAGATCTACTCATTCCTTTCACTCTACTCTCTGGGATGCATGCTCCATAGTAAACAAGCTTATTTTTACCTTACACCTTTCCCCTTTCCACTCTCCATCTTCTGGCTCTCTTTGAAACTTTGATCTCTCCTAACAACATGGCATCTCCAATCACCTGTTCTATAACTGGTTGTACTTTCATTCTCCATGACCCAGTGGTCATAGAAGGTGAGTCAGAATACTTCTTGTTCTCCATGACTACTTTCAGACTCTCCCTCCACCACCACCACCACCACCACCACCACCACCACCACCACCACCACC
>NW_020946966.1:0-4147 GCF_900497805.2 Vombatus ursinus | reverse complement strand
CACGTCCAGAGAAAGAAGTATGGAGCTTGAATGCAGATCAAAGCATACTATTTGCTCTTTTTTTCTGTTTTATTTTGTTTCTTTTTTCTTGTTGTTCCTCCTGTTGGTGCTACTTCTTCTTTACAACATGACTAATGTGAAAATATGTTTAAGAGGAATTTATATGTAGCACCTATATCAGATTACACACCATCTTGGGGAGGGAGGTGGGAAAGGCAGGGAAGAAAATTTAAAACTTAAAAGCTTATGAAAGTGAATGTTGAAAACTTAAAATTAATTAATTAATTAAAAAAAAAACTTGCTCTGTTTCACCCCAGATGGCCCAACTAGAAGTAATACGTGGAAGTTGCAGAGATATAAGATGTCCCAAAAATCTTTGTGCAGCTATTAAGCCTTTTAGGTATATATTTAAGCTAGATGTAAGGAAACTTTGTAACCACTAAAGCTATCTAAGAGTAGAATGAGCTCACTCAAAAAGTGGTGCTTGCCCCTTCACTTGAGGTCTTCAAGTGAAGGCTGGAGGAATACTTGCCGATGTCGTTGAGGGGATTTTTGCATTAAACTAGATGGCCTCTTAATGTCCCTCTGAGAGTCTATGAGATTACTAAAGGAGAAAGCATTATTCAGGAAGATGAGAGGAAGGCCCAGGATAGAGCCTTAGGGGACCCTGATGCTTAAGGGATAGGAAATGAATGATGATTCAGATAGGAAATGGGATCTCCATTTTGTTCACTAAGATAGCATGAGGGACTTCAATCAATAATCAGTACATAGGTCTTCCTGACTCCAGGCCAGGCACTCTACCCACTGAGCCACCTAGCTGCCTCCAATATATTTTAAATGTGCACCCTCAGTGGGCAGCTAGGTGGCACAGTGAATAAAGCACCAGGCCTGGAATTAGGAAGAATCATCTTCCTGAGTTCAAATCTGGCCTCAGACACTTACTAGCTATGTTACTCTAGGCAAGTCACTTCACCCTGTTTGCCTCAGTTTCCTCATCCATAAAATGAACTGGAAAAGGAAGTGGCAAACTACAACAGTATCCTTGCCAAGAAAACCCCAAATGGGGTCAGAAAGTCTGAAAAAAGTCACAAAGAGACTGAAAAAATGTCCCTGCAATAAAGCTGGCTTTCCTTACTATTTTGTTGTATGCTCCATATTTCCTTATTATTCTGAACCAAATATACATTAAGACAAATGCTTTGCTGAATCTAGGTAAAGTAAGTCTATGTTGGTCAAAGTTAAAGAGAACCAAGAGAAAACAGTGACATAGAAGCCAAGGGAGGAGAGGACATTTAAGAGGCCAAGATGACTAGTGTTTAAATGTGCACAGAGATCAAGGAGGATGAGGTCTGAGGAAAGGTTATCAGACTAAGCAGTTAAGAGATTATTGATAATCTCTGAGAGAGTGGGTTGGAAGTAAGATTACAAAGAGCTAAGGACTGAGTGGTTAGTGGGGATCTGGAGGCAGCCAGAGAGGAGGACATGACAATAGCTCAAGGTTATAGCAAGGTCACACAAAGGGTTTCTTAAGGTTGGAGAAGACCTGGGCATGTTGGTGAATTACAACAACAGGTTTGAGCAACCAGTTTGCTGACTTTCAATTGTCAATATGTGTTTTCATTTACCCAATTTAATCTCCATAAAGCTACTCAATAGCAAAGAAAAAGATCTAGAAGGATTGTGGGATCATCTCAGACTTTGGGCAGGAGAGAAAATTATAGGGATCTGAAGAACAGCTTTTGACACATAATGTTCTTTTAGAAATTAGGATGCCTAAGGGGTCAGTGGTCATATATTTGTTCAGCGAGCAGGCTAAAAGTTAGAAAGTGGCAAACTGAATGAACACAAAACTGAAGCAGTCTGACATTTGGGTTTCAACACCAGACATGATTCTCTTGGCAGTGAAACCCTAAGCACCTGCACTACAATCACAAAATTCGGGTGATAGGACTTCTCTACCTACTAGGAGAAGCTTGCAAAATCAATGTTTACAAGTCTTTAAAGAGAGACAAGGGCATAGGTCACAAAGTACAGTGCTTCCAAAGATAATCAAAGCTGGACTAATAAATGGTTCATGCTTCTAAGGGGAAACTCTCAATTCCCTGCCCTTGTGCAGCAGGGGAGCAGTCGCCCAGACAGCGTACGCTCCAATTATTCTAGCTGCATATTTGGCTGCTACAGCATTATGAGCTGTTTGTTTTCCTGGCAACTTATTTATGCTTCCTTCTTACATGTGTTTTGCCTCAGTTAATATTCATTTGAATTGGCTGGGAATATAACAAAGAAATACCAGCAAGAAAGTGATACTAGATGGTGCAGTGGAAAGTGCCAGGCCTGGAGTCGGGAAGACTCATCTTCCTGAGTTCAGATCTGCCCTCAGACACCAACTAGTTGTGTGACCCTGGGCAAGTCACTTAACCTTGTTTGCCTCAGTTTCCTCATCTATAAAATGAGCTGGAAAAGGAAATGACAAACCACTCCGGTATCTTTGCCAAGAAAACCCCAAATGGGGTCATGAAGAGTAGGATGTGACTGAAAAACAACTGAACAAACCAGCAAGGAGGGAGCAATGGTAGAATGAACTTCAGATTTAGGGTCAGAGTGCCTGATCTCAAAAACTGACTTTGGGCAATCACTTCATCATTCTGTACCTCAGTTTCCTCTCTGGTAAAATTAAGAGATTGGAAGAGATTAAGAGATTGATCTATGACCATTCATGTTGACTCTAAATCAATGATCAGGTAGTATAAGCTATACTGGATGAATCAATCAAACAATAAGCATTTATTAAATACCCACTATGTGCCAGGGACTGTGTTGGATGTGAATGAATGAAAAATACTTCCTATGCTAAGCATTGGATATAGATGCAGGGGCCATAGCCAGTCATCCTGATCTATTTCTTGCCACTGAACCCAGATGGCTCAGGAGAGAGTGGAGCTGGTGACTTTGCCCAGCCCTGCTTCACTTAAATCTAATTCACTTGCAAGTCATGGCATCACCTTTCTAATGTCATGGTCTTCTTCGAGAACGAAAGAAAAACAACAGCTGGTTATAGATACTAGTCCAAAAGCAAGAAAGTTTCTCCCTTCAAGAAACTTATATTCTTAGAGAGACAACATATATAAGGAAGTGCAGACCAGGGAAGAGTGGAGAACTCAGCTTGAGACTAAAAATTTGGCATAGTCCATCCATGGTGTGGACAAAGTTCGATAACCAAGGTACTAATGCTTCAATTTTTGCTCCTGTGTTAAAAATAACACAAAACTCTCTATGTAGGCATATTCATGTATAACCTTAGCACTCACTGCTTTCCTCCTAATTTGAAGGCAGTGATAATTTTGAAGGAAGTGAGGGAGAGAAGGAAGCTAAATCGATTCAGATACATTATGACTTTTTTTTTACAGCTCCAGTTACTGTAGCAAACATTGTAGGCTTTGTTACATGTTTCTAAGTGCTTCTGATTTCTCAACTAGACAGATAAGCTATAGTTATTTTACATGCCCACATGAAGCTCGGGCTCAGGGCCAATCACTTTCAGCTGCCCCGTAGAGTGCAAAGACATCAGCGGATTGTGCCCTGAGAACAGAGGCACTGATGTGGCTCTGTTAAAAAGCCATTTACTAAAATAAACAAGCATCCTTCCAACACTTACTGCAATCCTAGAGATAAAGTAATCCTTTTGGAAAATTATTCGGAAAATTTTACTCTTGTGCTTTAAAGTCCAGATGAAGGTTTCTTTCCTAGAGCTTATCATCCAAACTACTGGTGCCCCTGACATTGGCTGGTGCCTTTGGTTTAAGATTTCTCTAAGCCCCCTGACTTCATTTTCTGCCACCACCTCACTCACTGTGTTAACTTCATACTTCAAAGGATTTTCTTGCTTCACCCTCTCCAGCTACTGTAATGGAAATATGAGCTATACACATCCAGAAATCTTTTTTTTTTCTCATCCAACAAGTATTTAGAAGGGGAAAGAAATAGGAAAATTGGGTGTATTTAGAAAGCAGGAAGACTCTGCAAAGTTATACTCCTGGCTTCCTTTGCTTCCTTCAAGACTCTCCCACTGTCTCTAAGAGATACCTCCTGGTTACCATTCATCCATCCCTGCTGTTAGTGCCTTTCCTTGGGAGGTTACCTCCTG